>NC_054383.1:94589937-94897794 GCF_017654675.1 Xenopus laevis
CATGTGCGAGATTTCAGAGCTGCAGTTGGCTGGGAAGATATAGGTAGGAGGAGCCAGTGAAATCCAAGATGCCTGCCTCAGCTAGAACTGCAGTGGAGATAGGGGAGATCTCGCAGAAGGTATAGTGAGCTGATGATTTACATTAAACAAACAATTCTAACTGTTTTAAAAATAAGATTTCTTGAACTTTCACATAGTGTATTTACTTAGTGAATGATTTTAGTTGTGGTGCCCTTTAAGGTGGTTATTTCACTAAAAGTCCCAATCTATATAGCTCAAACCTGTCAGATTCATGTAAAAGTGAATGGCAGTCCATTTAACCACTGATTTACAGGTATTATGGGGTGTGCTTTGCTCAAAAACTCAATAAATGTATTTGAGGTTTTTTAAGCCTATAAACTCTATAAATGTGAGGTATTTGAGTTTTTTACAGATTGCATTCAATCGAGTTTTTGACATTTCGATTTTTTCTTAAATAAGCAAACAAATTGAGTTTGTTTAAATTGTAAATTTATTCGAGTTGGAAAAACCTCCCAAACCTCACAAATGCGACCTTTATTAAATAACCCCCTTAAACGCTAAACATTGGAGGGTTATTAAGTGTAAAAGTCAAGAAATTCATTTATTCATGGTTTCAAAAACCTTTAAACCCACTAAAATGAGACTGTTGATAAATAAGCCTTCACAAATGAATTCCAGTCATTTAATATTTTCTCAATTTTTAAAAAGACGTCCAGAACTCTCAACTATCTATCGAATCTACCAGTACAACCATTTTAGTAAGACACAACTTCATAGCTCACACTGAAAAAAAATACTTTTACATCTTAAGATAAAGCTTACTTTCTTCTAAATACAATGGATGACCTTGTTTATGCTGAAAGAATTTAGTGGTGAATAAAACATCAGAGAATTTATTATATGGCCCATAAGTGCTTCTTCTACGGTGTAAATCATCCTAACGTAGCCAGCCTTTCCTCATAACTGAGACATTCCATTCCCTTTATCAACTTCACTGCTCTTCTTTGGACTTCCTCTTTGTCATTAATAAAGAAATAACAGCATTCCTCCATTCCATTGGTACCATTAGAGATAAAAGGGAAACTGAAAAAAAATTTGCCTTACTAAAACTGAGCTAAGTACTCTAAGGGTGTATGGAACTTTATTCACATTTACGTTGCTTGAACATGTATTACTGCCATACCCTATGCCAGCCAATGACAACTCACACTTTGGTTGGGGCATGGCAGCCTAGATTGCCCCAATCATTTTTTTCCTCTTCTGAATGTGCAATTTTTAGATGCAAATCACTATGATTTTTTTATTCCAATAATGTTTACTCAAAGTTAATCTAAAAGCCACCCCTCACCATCAGATCCCATCCATTCTGTGTAGGCCATTCTTCTGCTACCTAACCCTTGTTCTGTGCAAAGGTATAGTTTAGTATTAGTTTTACTAATTTATGATTCTTAAATAAACTCAATCAAGTTTTGTTCCACAAAGGGTTGGACTGGGAGGCCCGAGGCCCCCCGGGGCTGCAGTCTCAGGGCCACCCGCTGCTGTGCCCTTCTGCACGGCAGGTTCGCAAATGCGCCATTCTTCAGGCCTTGGGTCATTCTTCGGGCTGGTCGGCAGGTACAGGAACTACAGGGTGCGGATCTGGGCTGAGCCCTTTTTCCAGCATTTCTTTAAATTCAGATTCCACATATTTATTAAATAAATAAAAAATGTCAAAACTTGATCTTGTTAATTTGTGAAAATATTACTGAAAAAATAAACAAACCCAAGCTTAAGGGGGCTATTTACTAATCTTTAAATTTATTTGATTAGACTTTTTAGGGCAAAAACTGGAATTTTTTGTGGGGGAAAAAAAACTAAGCTTTTTCCGAGAAAAAGCCCAAACCTGAAAATCCACCATCTCAGACTAGTCGAGGTCCTGTATACGTCAATGGGAGAGGCACCAATCTCAATTTGAAGATATGAAAAATTCAGGGTTTCGGACAAAAACCTGAAAAATCCAGAGATTCAGAGGAAGAAGGCCGAAATAATCGGAAAATTTGGATTTTCACTTGATTTTATCAGGTTTGTTCCTGAATTAATTTTCTTCTTATTAAATAAGGTTGAAAATCAAGCATGAGAGTTTGGTTGTGGTTTTTTTTGTTTGTTTTTTTTTTAATAAAAATTTAACTTTAACAGGATTCAGCTGCTGTATTTCTTCAATTGAGCTTTTTCCAATTGACAAATCTTGCACATTCAGAAAACTTGAATACGGAAATATTATAATATATATTTTTTGTCTTAAATTTTCTCAAATCGTGGGGGGGAAAAAACAAGAATTTGAATCTTAATAAATGTAACCCCTAGTCATGAGTAGCCATGAGCATAGCAATTTGGCAGATTTGTAATTCTAGTGATTCATTGCCAATGAGATGAAATTATAATATTATGAGTTTGATAATATCAGGGTTTATCTACCATAGCCCCGGACACAGTTGCAAGAGGCCAGAGGCAGTTGTCTGTACATGCTGTGCTCTGCTCCGTGTGCCATATTCAGCTGAACTATAACACCCTAATAAGATTGCCTAAAAAGGGGAGCGTTATGAAAACTTTTTCAAACTGTAGTCAAATGTAGTGAAGAAGAGAAGTTTGTACTGTAAGTTACAGTATCAGTATTTTTTACCAAGCAGTAATCATCACAATCAATAAAAAAATAACAAATCTTCATCCATCAACTTCTAAATTTCAAGGTAACAGTGCTGACCTAGGCACTCCTTCCCTCACCCACCCTCTCACTGATCCAATTGGCTCTCTCACATAGACTATAGTGCATGCGCTGATCTGATTGGAGCGGGCTACCCCCCCTTCCCCCCTTAGTTACACCTCTAAATTCTGCATGAAGTCCTTAGTAGTGAGATGAGGGCTTTAGAAATAAATCTGGACAGAAAACTTTTTTTTCTGTAACATGTTTTTGAGCTATATAGGCCAACAGGGTTAATCACCAGCTGTTATACTAGAGCATGGGTTACACTGGACTCAGGGGCAATCCTAGTCATTTTGCCGCCTGAGGCGACCTTCCTTTTGCCGCCCCCACCCCTCCCTACGGCACTCACCTCTTCAGCGCCGGAGGGGGTCGGACGAGGTCCATGTTGCGTTGGAGGGGTCAGGGTGGTCCACGCCGATAGTGCAGAGAAGTTGCATATAGTTAGCAGAAATTCGGCTGTTAGTTACAAGGAGCACCATTTTTGCTGCCCCTGGCAACCAAGGGGGACGGTGCCGCCTGAGGGATCCTGTCATCGGAAAACATGTTTTTTTCAAAACGCATCAGTTAATAGTGCTTCTCCAGCAGAATTCTGCACTGAAATCTATTTCTCAAAAGAGCAAACAGATTTCTTTATATTCAATTTTGAAATCTGACATGGGGCTAGACATTTTGTCAATTTCCCAGCTGCCCCTGGTCATGTGACTTGTGCCTACACTTTAGGAGAGAAATGCTTTCTGGCAGGCTGCTGTTTTTCCTTCTCAATGTAACTGAATGTGTCTCAGTGAGACATGGGTTTTTACTATTGAGTGTTGTTCTTAGATCTACCAGGCAGCTGTTATCTTGTGTTAGGGAGCTGCTATCTGGTTACCTTCCCATTGTTCTTTTGTTTGGCTGCTGGGGGGGGTAAGGGAGGGGGGTGATATCACTCCAACTTGCAGTACAGCAGTAAAGAGTGATTGAAGTTTATCAGAGCACAAGACACATGACTTGGGGCAGCTGGGAAATTGACAATATGTCTAGCCCCATTTCAAATTTCAAAATTGAATATAAAAAAATCTGTTTGCTCTTTTGAGAAATGGATTTCAGTGCAGAATTCTGCTGAAGCAGCACTATTAACTGATTCATTTTGAAAAAGATTTTTTCCCCATGACAGTATCCCTTTAAGGCAGGGCCTTCGCAAAAGGGAAGTATTGAAGGTGCGGTGTAGTGCAACTACAACTCTCACAGGCTACTGTGCTTTTAATTAATAAAGAAATAGGTGCCAGGAGGTTCTTGCAGTCAAAAAGAGCAAAATAACTTTATTTGTCAGAGACAAATGATCCACAGGTTACTTATATCAGTAAAGAGGCATTTGCAGAATATATAGGCACACAGCTCAGACAGTAAATCAGAGGCAGATGAGGATGTAGTCAAGGCAGTACAACTTCCCTGAAGGCAGAAATACCTCACATGTGGTCTGGATCTCACGAGTAGTCAGGGAGTAGAACCTAAAGCCTGAAACCCTATCCACTGTGGTCCCTTCACTTTATGCAATATTATAGCCTAGGGAAGCTACTCCCTGCCCTGCTACACCTTCTTGATGGAGCACAAAGCTGCTCTTCCTATTTTCCGAATAATACAACTATGCAAATTACAACTAGCTACATGGGCATCTGCCCAGCAACTAGGGAGATTAGGAAGTGTAGGCATTTAAAGCCATAGGGGCACAATTACCCTGTGGGTCCCTACATTTCTATAAAGTTTCCACCCTAGGCATGGAAAATAAAGCCCTTGGTAACATATAAGTTCTGTGACAAGCTAAACAAGAAGTTTTAGTGCTATTTACTTATTTTCGGTTGACACATTCTTAGTTATAGCAAGCAAGTTTATACATCTCTCACTTAATACTGTTATGGTTTAAGAGAAAAATCCAATCTGATTTAATTCAGCCAAAAGAGCTATAGATGCAGAGCTTTCTCTATTGTGATACAGAGGCAGCAGCTAGTAATGTGCAGAAAAAAATTAACCACTTCTCCTTTCAAATAATACATCTCACTGACCTTTTCCCGAACTGTCACCCACCCTCTTCTTCCTTTTTTTTTTTTTTTTAAATTCTGCTGCTAGAATATATTTTACCATCGGGTGCAGTGGAAATATAGCTTGCCCTTTCCTTGCAAAAGAAGTAGAAATAAATCCCTTTGAGGGTTCTACAAATGTCAAAGATTTTATGAGCAGTTTCATAATACTGAGGAAAAACCTGATATATAGCATTTACTCTGCTCATTCTTCTCATTCATCCAATACATTTATTCTCAGTCCCTTAGACGCCGGGAATCACTCTCATAGGAAACCCATTTGCATATGCAATTAGATTGTAAGCCATAAGAGCCACAGACAGCTTCTTCCTGTGAATATACTTTACTTGTGTTCTCTTTTTATTTCATTAACAACTGGAAAGCACAGTACTTTCAACTTTTCCACTGAAGGTTTGATTGAACAGGTATGGGGCCTGTTATCCAGAATGCTCAGAACCTGGGGTTTCCAGATAAGGGATCTTTCCATAACTTTGATCTCCATACCTTAAGTCTACTAGAAAAATAATTGAAACATTAAATAAACAAAATAGGATTGTTTTTCCTCCAATAAGGATTAATGATATCTTAGCTTGGATCACGTACAAGGTGCTGTTTTATTATTACAGAGAAAAGAAAACCATTTTTAAAAATCTGAATGAGTGTATTTGATCAAAATGGAGTCCATGGGAGATATCCTTTCAGTAATTCGGAGCTTTCTGGATAACAGATGTCCCTGTACAGTGAATAATTTTCTTTCCAAAGGCCGCTTTTAAGGTAAGTAACACCGTAAAAGTGTGCAAGATTGTGTCTTAAAGGAACAGTCCAGTGTGAAAATAAAAACTGTGTAAATAGGCTGTGCAAAATAAAAAATGTTTCTAATATAGTTAGCCAAATATGTAATATATAAAGGCTGGAGTGAACAGATGTCTAATAAAACAGCCAGAATCCAACTTCCTGCTTTTCAGCTCTATAACTGAGTTAGTCAGCGACTTGAAGGGGGGCCACATGGTACATTTCTGTTCAGTGAGTTTGCAATTGATCCTCAGCATTCAGCTCAGATTCAAAAGCAACAGATATGACCCATGTGCCCCCCCCCCTCAAGTCTCTGATTGGTTACTGCCTGGTAGCCAGGGTAACCAGTCAGTGTAAACCAAGAGAGCTGAAAAGCAGGAAGTGGTGTTCAGACTGACATGTTATAAATCAAATCACTCCAGCCTTTATACATTACATTTTTGGCTAACTAACTATATTAGAAACATTTTTTATTTTGCACAGCCTATCTGTTTACCCAGTTTTTATTTTTACACTGAACAATTCCTTTAAAACAATGCCTTAAATAGGGACAGTCATGAACACAAAAATTAGTGACGAGTGAAGCTGCTTCGATTTGTAGGGATGCACCGAATCCAGGATTCGGCTCGGGATTCAGCCTTTTTCAGCAGGATAGGAATTCGGCCGAATCCTTCTGCGTAGCCGAACCCAAATCCTAATTTCATATGCAAATTAGGGGTGGAGAGGAAAATTGTGTGACATTTTGTCACAAAATAAGCAAGTAAAAAATGGTTTCCCTTTCCCACCCCTAATTTGCAAATTAGGATTCAATTTGGATTCGGTCGGTACTCACCCGAATCTTTCACAAAGGATTCAGGGGGTTTGGCCAAATCCAAAATAGTGGATTCGGTGCATCCCTACCAATTTGCTTCAGCAAAAAAATCGTGAAACCATAGAAAAATTAAAATGGACAACCAAATACATTGGATACGATTGGATTTTTTTCCACGTAAAAAAGCAATTTTTTTTTGGTGAAACAAAATGCTTCGGGAAGTTCTAGCACAGATTCACGAAAGTTTTTGCCACTAACAAAAAAATGTCATTGACTTTCATCTGGATCAGGCTAAAATATTTCTCATCCCTAATAAAAAATACTTTTTTTTACATTCTGGTAGAGATTTCTGCCTAGTGAAATACCATACAAAAATGCAACTTTACTTAAATGGTAAGTACAGAGTTCCTTTTTCACAATCAGTACCATAGATTGTAATGAATTGATCGCAATCTATTGTATAATAAGAATCAGTAGTAAATCTGCCACCTAGTGCTTAATTATGGCAGGTGCAAATAAGATGGACTTTTGTAGAGGAATTTCAATGCCATTGTGTTGTTTTTTCTTGCACTTTGCCCATTTTTTATGCAACTCAATTGTCTGTGCCTGATTTTCCTCTTGTAAAAAGTTGGTTCTACCAGAAGTTAGCAGTTTGAAATGCTTAACTATTGAAGAATAATATCACACATCAACTTTTCTCTTCTGGCAGAAAAATGCACCAAACAGTGCATGCAGACCACCATTTATTTAATGGCAAGCACACATGGTGCTGATCTGTGTATATGTACAAGTGTACATATTCTGTACTCCAGCCCTGGGCACAATGGCTCCCTGTATTGATGGTTTCTCCACTGACAACACCCCTCTACAATTCCTTATGTCATAAGTCTAACAGCATGAGTATGTTATTTGCAACAGGAAAAATTATATGTTGATGGAGTGCATCTCTAAAACCTTGTATTTCAAGAAGTATACAAAAAATAAAAACATTTTGTTGTACAGAGTAATTAAACATCCCCTACAGTTCAGGTGCATTTTTCTAACTATTATAGTTGCCCATAACTGCTGGTATTAGTGTTTGCACCCACAAACACTTTGTTTACAGAGCCAACCTAACCTCAGGATTTCACAGAAAGCTGCACAAGAATTTGGTTCTTAACAGAAAGACACAGAAACCACTGCGATCTCACAGAAATATGCAAAACCACTTGACTCAAATGGAGATGTGCAAAACCACTGTACTGCACACCAAACCATTGTACTTTCCCAGGGAGATATATTAAAAAAAACACTGCCCTTGCACAGAGGGGTCTGCTGATCATAATTATTGAAATTGAGATAGTCATAGCATTGCACCAACTAACAGGTAGGGTACTCAAGAAAGAGAGGCAAGCAAATACTTCATTCTCATATAAAGAGAGATATTCAAGCACTTCTAGTAGCTTACACTCAGGAATAGTCATATGCCTGCATGTTAGTAGATGTAAGTAACTTAGTTAGCCTGTACAGGTATGGGTTGTGTTATCCAGTAGGCTTGGGACCTGGAGTTTTCCGGATACGGGATCTTCATACCGCTTAAAGGACAAGTAACAGAAACATTTTAAAAAAAATCGTAAGAATACATCGAAAAAAAAACCCCACTAAGACAAATGAAACTTCCCAATCCCAAAGTCTTTATTAAGAAATTACTTACCGAAACTCCGCTTGTGCTCCTCTTTATAAAGTGATTGGGTGAGCCATCGCGCGGCGATCGATTTCTCCTCCCTGCCTTCCTTATAGGAGATAGCCAGGGAGGAGAAATCGAGCGTCGCACAATGGATTGTCGCCTTGTTGCCTTTTCTGAAGCGGAGCGCAAGCGGAGTTTCAGTAAGTTATTTCTTAATAAAGACTTTGCGATTGGAAAGTTTAATTTGTCTTAGCGTTTTTTTCCCATGTATTCTAACGAATTTAAAAAAAAATTGATGTTACTGGTCCTTTGAGTCTACAAAAAAACCATGTAAGCATGATCTAAATCCAATAGGTTGGTTTTGCTTCCTTTAAGGATTGATTACATCAAGTACAAGGTACTGTTTTATTATTAGAGAGAAAAAGGAAATAGTTTATAAAAATGTGGATTATTCAAATAAAATGGAATCTATGGGAGGTGGTCTTCCCGTAATTTGGAACTTTCTGTTACACAGATTTCCAGAAAACAGATCCAATGCCTGTATATAATAGTAGGGGATACACAGCAGCCTGAAGCGCCATTTTCCTGAAGCCAGCATATAACCAATACCCTGAGGAGTCTGTAGGTGTTGATTGTAGTTACAATGTTTTCTTGTATTTATAATTTCTTTCATTATATAGTTAACTAAACATTTCTGTGCCTCAATATCAAGCTCCTTTTGGTTTTAGAAAATATATTCTGTCATCAACAGAATAAATTGAAAACCCCCAAAATGCATGAAGATATACTCGCTGAAAAGGAGTTGGGCTGTCTTCAATGTAGTGAATACTGGACAACCAATTTTCCAGTTCATCAAGCGAAACGCACTTCAAAGTCTCTGCTGCTAAACTTCCCATGAAGGTTTAATGATGTTAAGACCTAGTGACTGAACTAGACTATGATAGAGGTCGGATCCATAAAAATACTCTTGAATTTATTCAGCAGCGTGCAAAGTGGTTTTATTGTCTTGGAATGTGCTATCATCTTAGGGACACACTGAGACTCATTTACTAACAACAGGCAAATCTATACAGTTACCCACATCAACCAATCAGTGATTACCTTTGTTCAGTTAAAGGGATACTGTCATGGGAAAAAATGTTTTTATTCAAAACACATCAGTTAATAGTGCTGCTCCAGCAGAATTCTGAACTGAAATCCATTTCTCAAAAGAGCAAACAGATTTTTTTATATGTAATTTTGAAATCTGACAAGGGGCTAGACATATTGTCAATTTCCCAGCTGACCCCAGTCACTCTTTACTGCTATACTGCAAGTTGGAGTGATATCACCCCATTCCTTCCCCCCCCCAGCAGTCTAACAATAGAACAATGGGAGAGTAAACAGATAGCAGCTCCCTAACACAAGATAACAGCTGCCTGGTAGATCTAAGAACAGCTCTCAGTAGTAAAATCCTGGTCCCACTGCGACACATTCAGTTACATTGAGTAAGAGAAACAACAGCCTGCCAGAAAGCAGTTCCATCCTAATGTGCTGGGTAAAGTGAATTATTTGCAGTGTAAACAGTGCAATTTAGAAATAAAAATTACATCATACAATTTGTGACAGAATCCCTTTAAGTAAAATAACGAAAGCAATAATGTGATTGTTTGCCGTGCATTGCTGCCCAGCTGTTAGTAAATGAGCCCCAGTGTCTCCTTCAAAAGCAATATCTGGCCCCCTTAATTGGCCTAACCCCATTAAGGTACAGATATAGGAGTCAGATGTTTCCTCATATCATCTTACTTTCTACCACTGCACAGAACTCCAGTTTTTGTGCTCATTAGTTTGTGAGTTTTGGACTCGTGGAGGCCTATTTATCAAAGTTAAGATTTTAGTGTTTTTTGAGGTTTTTGAAACTATGACTAACCTCACAAAACTACAAATGTCATGGAATTTATCAAAAGATCCAAGAATACCTCGAAAACCTCTACAAATTTGATAGCTGATAACACCACCATTTTATTGGACAGGGCTTATGTGTTATGTGCTATATATATATAACCTGTGCCTTTTCTCCTTTTTTCCTGCTTGAATGGCTACCCCCATGGCTACACAGCAGCTTGTTTATATAAACTATAGTAGTCTTTCTGTAGCAAACACACAGCTTCTACAAGTGCAGGGCAACAGTGTAGCATATGTTTATTACTTTAAACCCTTTCATTGCTTGTTGCTACGGTTCCTTTAAAGTAGTTGCATCCAATCATGCTTCCATGTAGCTGCACCAAGCACCATTGTGTCCATACTGCCATTTTGCTGAATTATGCCAAGTCCACCCATTGGGTGGATCCCTGAAGCTTTTTTGAACATGGTGCTAATTCCAGGGTTCCTGCAGCATAGTTACATAGTTACATAGTTACATAGTTACATAGTTACATAGTTAAATTGGGTTGAAAAAAGACAAAGTCCATGAAGTTCAACCCCTCCAAATGAAAACCCAGCATCCATACACACACCCCTCCCTACATTCACACAAATTCTATATACCCATACCTATACTAACTATAGAATTTAGTATCACAATAGCCTTTGATATTCTGTCTGTCCAAAAAATCATCCAAGCCATTCTTAAAGGCATTTACTGAATCAGCCATAACATCATCACCCGGCAGTGCATTCCACAACCTCACTGTCCTGACTGTGAAGAACCCCCTACGTTGCTTCAAATTAAAGTTATTTTCTTCTAGTCTAAAGGGGTGGCCTCTGGTGCGGTGATCCACTTTAGGGGTTAAAATGTCCCCTGCTATTTGTCTATAATGTCCTCTAATGTACTTGTAAAGTGTAATCATGTCCCCTCGCAAGCGCCTTTTTTCCAGAGAAAACAACCCTAACCTTGACAGTCTACCCTCATAATTTAAGTCTTTTATCCCTCTAATCAATTTAGTCGCACTTAAGTCTCTGCACTCTCTCCAGCTCATTTATATCCCTCCTAAGGACTGGAGTCCAAAACTGCACTGCATACTCCAGATGAGGCCTTACCAGGGACCTATAAAGAGGCATAATTATGTTTTCATCCCTTGAGTTAATGCCATTTTTTATGCAAGACAGAACTTTATTTGCTTTAGTAGCCACAGAATGACACTGCCCAGAATTAGACAACTTGTTATCTACAAAAATCCCAAGATCCTTCTAATTTATGGAAACTCCCAACCCACTGCCATTTAGTGTATAACTTGCATTTATATTATTTTTACCGAACTGCATAACCTTCCATTTATCAACATTGAAACTCATTTCCATTTTGCTGCCCAGTTTTCCAACTTAGACAAATCGCTTGGACCTGCTACCAGACCCGACCTGTGAGTACCTTATCTGCAACCCAAACCCATGACCCACTGACCATTAAGAGTAAGGAAGTGCTGTCATTGTAAACCGGAAGTGACATCATCGGAAGTAGGCTTGATCAGAAAAAAAGGAGTAAAACAGGAAGTACTGTAATTTTAAACTGGAAGTGACATCATCAGAAGTAGGCGTGACCAGAAAAAAAGGAGTAAAAATCGATATTGAGAAGACCCGCGGCCCGACCTGCAGAACCGCTGACACAAGTCTATACTCGCACCCGGAACTTCTACCCGCAGGGTACCACAGGTTTTTTCCGGTACCTGGTCCGCTGCGGGTCTCTTTAATCCACCTTTAATCATAGCCATCAACCCAACCCCCAACAACAAGTTTGCTCATAACCTGTATCTGCATCATTATTCTTAGTAATTAACACTATTCACAAGAAAAAGTAAGCATATAATACTTTTAAACTAGTCCTAACTGTGAAACTGAGGAGCTCCAATATCTTATTTAATTCCAGCAGTAGGAAATTTCTGTCCCTTATTTTTATTGTACAAAGTGTTGCAGTCTTCCCCTTTGACGGAGCCTTCTCATACTGTCTTTTAAAATACAAGAGACAATGCTGCTATATTAATTTTAACATGCTTTCTGTTTGTTATAGTTTGTCTTAGCAACATTTCAGTATGTAGGTTACAATTCCAGAGCCAGAAATACACCAACAAAACAGTTCTTAAAATGGTAAGCAGTAGGAGTACCATGGTGCTTGCTCCCACTGTCTTTAGCCTGCTGAGCCTATTTCTCTAGAGGGCTGTTGTAATTGTGGTTTTCTAATATGCACACTTGTCTGTAAAGAATTTAAGATAGAATGCAATCCAATTTTAGATCACACAGCTGTCAGCAAATAGTGATTATTACCACTATGCTATTTTTACCCACATTTACGTGGTGTCTGTATCATTTCCTATTACTTTCTTATTAATATGTGGACTAGATGGATATAGATTGTGTGTCTGTTAAACACGTGCCAGATTCTACTTTCTTTGTGTATCTGTGTCTTTAATGGATGCCAGCAGTTCTAGCTTCCAGTAACAAGAAGGCTGTGGTGTTTAGGTTCCTGGTTTCAGGTATTGCATTCACATGGGTGGACTGATCTACTTGGTCCAAATTAGAATTTTCTGGTTACTATAAATATATGAAAAAATATGATCTGCCAATTTAACACTGTCGTGTATGTATAAATACTTTTATTTATGTAGTGCTACTTGTATACACAACACTGTATATTCTACAATTTACTAGGGATGCAACAAATCTACTATTTTGGATTCGGCCGAACCTCTGAATCCTTCGCGAAAGAATCGGCCGAATACTGAATATTTGCATATGTAAATTAGGAATGGGAAGGGGAAAACATTTTTTACTTTCTTTTTCTTTTTTTGTGACAAAAAGTCATGCAATTTCCCTTTCCAACCCCTAATTTGCATATGCAAATTAGGATTCCGATTTGTTTCGGCCAGGCAGAAGGATTCGGCCGAATCCTGGCCGAATTCCGAACCGAATTCTGGATTTGCTGCATCCCTACAATTTACAGTACAGTAGTAATGCTCATTTGAATGCAAGTTGCAAAATGTAAATAATGGACTCAATCCGTAATGTTTTTGCACTTGGAATTCTGCCTTTGATATAATTAAACTGTGCTCCAACCCCTAACCATCCCTTAACTTGCATGTCATTCAGATGGTTAAATTATGGAGTGAAGATGGCTCAAGCAGCAGTAAGGCCCTATTCTTAACCCCAAGGCTGGTCTTCACCCACCTACGCTGACCTCTAAACCTTGCAGACGTGATCTCTTCATGAGAACTGAACAAATTAAGCTCAATCAAGGTAAAAACCAAATTCAGTTCAATTATTGAAAACCCCAGTAGCCTTTATTCAATGCTAAAAGCTCAATTCACTCCCATGATAACTCATCTTGCATGAGGCCACAAGGCATCTTCTAAAATGACCCCCGCATTATAATTATACTGCATGCTATATTATACATATATAATATATATAATATAATGGACCTGAGGTTTTCCAGATAATGGATCTTTTTGTAATTTGGATCTTCATACCTTACCTCTACTACAAAATAATGTAAACATTAAATTAACCCAATAGGCTAGGTTTGCTTCCAATAAGGATTAATAATTATTATCTTATCATAGGCTATAGTTTTATTATTACAGAGAAGAAAGGTAATCATTTTTTTAAAATTTGTATTATTTGGATAAAATGGAGTTTATGGGAGATGGACTTTCCCTAAATCAGAGCTTTCTGGATAACGGGTTTCCAGGGTTACTTTTACTGTTTAAAGTTAAACTAACTTAATTTCGTTGCATCTTACATTTTTTAAAACAACATATAGTGGGCAACTTCAAGGTAATTAAAACCATGCGACCTACGGGTTATAATATTGTGAGGAAAATCTGAACACTTTATTTTTATCCGCCCTTTAACACCATATCATGTATTATAATTATCATAGGTCATTGTTACTGTATCCATGTGAAAAAAGCTTTCTCCAAGAAAAACAATGTACTACCTGGACTGTATAGAACGAGTATTGCAATATTATTCAGAGCACCATATTTGTTGCTAATTTTGGCCAGATCTGTCTTTGGGGGGGTCCAACCAAAGCATAAGACCAGAGGACATGACCATCTTGGGGGCCCAATAAACAACAGTTTATATTAAGAAGAGATGAAAGGATCTCTAATGCACTAGAACAAATGCAACATTTAATTCTGCAGGCAGTGCAGCAATGCCCATGTAGCATCAACTGTTGCCTCTAGGAGGAGAACAAGGTAGTGGGGCAGTGGCTTGTTAGGATGAAATTGTACCTACAGTGGCAGAAACATTAAAAGTATCTGAAAAGGGACTGTACTCTGGGGTAGCAGGCATGGTAAGATTAGCTGTGCCTAAAGTAGCAGGGAGAAAAACTGTAGGGCAGGAGTATAGTATGAGGAGATGGTGCCAATAGCAACCAGGTTGTTAATAGTCTCCAGAAAAGAAATATGGCTGTGGAATAGAATGAGATAATGATATGGTACAGGGAATGTAGGTATAGTAAGAATAAATAATGCCTACAGTAGAAATGGAGATAATATCCTCTAGGACTGTGGCTGTGGGATAACAGGTATAGTAGGAAGAGAAATTGACTATAGTAGCAGTGGGCTACAATAATAGCCTCTAGGAAGGCTCTGTGATTGTGGGTCAGCAGGTATATTAGGGAGAGCTGGTGTCTATAGTAGCAGTCTCTGGGACACATCACAAAGGGCATGCTGGCCCGAAACATGTCGTGTTGGTGCATTATTAATTAAATTAAGTTTGCAGCATAGTTCTGCCCTTTTGCTTCCTCCAATTTTATTTTTATTTTGCATAATAGTCTCTGGGAAGGGACTATGGCTGTGGGATAGCAGGTATAGTAGGGAGAGATTGTGCCTATAGTAGCAGTGGGATAATAGTCTCTGGGAAAATACTGTCGCTGTGGGATAGCAGGTATAGTAGGGAGAGATGGTGCCTATAGTAACAGTGGGATAATAGTCTCTGGGAAGGGACTGTGGCTGTGAGATAGTAGCTATAGTAGGGAGAGATGGTGTCTATAGTAACAGTGGGATAATAGCCTCTGGGAAGGGACTGTGACTGTGGGATAGCAGGTAGTAGGGAGAAATGGTGCCTATAGTAGCAGTGGGATAATAGTCTCTGGGAAAGGAATGTGACTGTGGGATAATAGGAATAGTAGGAAGCCATGGAGGTGCCTATAGTAGCAGTGGGATAATAGTCTCTGGGAAGGGACTCTGTGGCTGTGGGATAGCAGGTATAGTAGGGAGAGCTGGTGCCTATAGTAGCAGTGGGATAATAGCCTCTGGGAAGGGACTGTGGCTGTGGGGTATCAGGTAGTAGGGAGAAATGGTGCCTATAGTAGCAGTGGGGATAATGGTCTCTGGAAAGGAGGTTATGACTGTGGGATAAAAGGAATAGTAGGGAGAGATGGTGCCTATAGTAGCAGTGGGATAATAGTCTCTGGGAAGGGACTGTGGGATAGCAGGTATAGTAGGGAGAGATGGTGCCTATAGTAGCAGTGGGATAATAGTCTCTGGGAAGGGAGTGTGACTGTGGGATAGCAGGTATAGTAGGGAGAGATGGTGCCTATAGTAGCAGTACAAAAGTCTGTTAGCTAAGTGCTTGGAGTTCTACTTCAAAAGGTGTAGGACAATAGATTGTACAATATAATTTTATAAATATAATAACACACAATCACTTCTGCATTGTGCACTACCACCATTTAATACAGGTCTGAATTTGGCAGATGTTTTTGAATCAGTCTCTCCTGTCACATATTTAATCCTGCTGTGTCTGAAAAAAATGTGAGATTCTTCCATGAAATTAGTTCATTTTCAAGAGAAAATGTGCTTTAGTCATCGGCTCACACATGCCTGAAAATGGTCTGATTCATTTACAATAAATTGTTTCAGGCTTTCTCACATCCCTTTTGGAAAAATATGCTCAGTGAAAGCAACACATTCTGAAAGTAGGCTTCTTAAAGCAATGTTTATTCTAGAAATGAGCGTGCTTGGATTTGTAGCTTTTGTTTAGCAGTACAGTATGAATAAGCTCTGGTTTTATTTTAGAGCACTTTAAGCACTTTATAGGGCAACTGTAACCCCAAACTAAAGCCACAGCTCTTTTTTAATTGCATGTAAGTGAAGTTCTTTCACTCTTGACTAGCGATGAGCAAAAGTGTCTCATTTCATTTCAACAAAAAATTTGCAAAAACCACAGAAAAAATTGCAAAACAGAGAAATTTCACTTAATGCAATGGGTGACTTCTTGCACCAAATACATTGGAGTCAATTGCTCTTTTTCTTGTTACAAAGTTCTGGAGAAACAGAAAACACCAAGGGCCAAATTTACTAAAAGGCTAAATGACTAACGCGGGCGAAAATTCGTCAGTGTGACGTCATTTCGGTACTTTGATGATTTACTTATGGTCGCTGACGGCGTAACTTCGCTATCGAAGGAGATAGACTCTAGCAGTACTTCGCTCCCTAACGCCTGGCGAATTTGCGTTCTGGCAAATGGACGTAGCTATGCAAATTCACTAAGACGCTGATTTTACTGAATGTTACCCTTTGCGCCAGACTTGCGCCACTTCAGACCAGGCGAATAGAGTAGATAGGAGTTCCTAAAAAAATAGTTGAAAAAATGCTTGCGTCTTTTCCTTTTTCAGGGTGATAGGCTGAAAAAGAGCGTAATTTTTTTCTGGGGTAACCGGCTTCCCCTGTACATTTCCTAACATATGGCACATAAACTATACACTGGGCTCATGTATGGGGCAATATAACACCTCTGTTTTATTTTATTAAGGTTTCCCGGGCTTGTGTAGTGTAATGTATTTGCTGCAACATATACGTCCATTCAACTTTAACTTCCCTCTGTATGCAAATTAGGCAACGCTAGCGCAACTTCACCAGCATTCGCCCCCTGGACGCAACTTCGGATTTTAGTGAATTTGCGTTGTCCTGTTGAATCTACGCCTGTCAAAGTGTTGCGCTGTAAGCGAAGCCATCGCTGGCGAATTTTTGGAGGCTAGTGAATTAGTGGTTTAATTTATCCCCACTCTCTGCCATAACATCTAAAAAGCTGTGCCAAATGAATGTTTCAAAATTATAAAAAATTTGAAAATTCTAAATTCTGATTAATAGTTACAACTAAACATTTTGAGCTTGATTTACTATTATAGGCACAAGAAAGCACCACATTTACACATGCTCATGCACCATGGGAATTATCAATAGTCAAAATTTTGTTGTTTTGTGACTCAAGAAAATATATTTAAGTTCAAGTTTTACAGGCTCAAATTTTCGAAATGTATTGAATGGAAAAATCGTGAAAATTTAAATGATAGTTGCAACTATGCAGAGTTTCTCGAGAAGTCACTGGGAAGTGTACCTGAAGCATGATTTATTCATTTTGGGATTTTTAAAACATTAGACATTTTAAAGCCTTATGGAAAATCATTAGAACCATGGTACAGGTATGGGATCTGTTATCCGGAAAACCGTTATCCAGAAAGCTCAGAATTGCAGAAAGGCCGTCTCCCATTGACCCCATTTTATCCAAATAATCCAAACTTTTAAAAAACATCTCCTTTTTCTCTGTAATAATAAAACAGTACCATGTTCTGAATTCAAACTAGGGGGCAAATTTTCTAAATCAGGTTTCTGTTTTTTCTACAAATTTAAAAAATTTGTGGTTTTCCCCTTTGGTTTTTTTTTTTAAAGCTCTAAAAAATCGATATTTATGGGAAGGCCCATTTATCAAAATCCAAATTTATCTCATTATTTTCTGAAAACTCAGACCAAATCCGCACAGGTTTTTTTCCCCTTATTTATCAATATATTTTCCCGAAAATTTCCAGTGCAGGAAAAATCTAAAAAAAATCATGGAAAAATTAATCATACGAATTCTTTTGATTTTTTGCCCAAAAACCTCGAAATCTTTGGATTATTGCACAAAACCCAGCGCAGATCAAGGTATCTTCAGGACTTCTCCCATTGACTTATATACTGTACAACCTCGGCAGTCTAATGAAGAAAATGACATTGCGACATGCAAATTTTTATTCTTATTTGTGCACAAATTGTTCTCATTGCGAATTTATTACATTTCCCCCGAAGATCCAAATTATAGTAAGATCCTTTATCTGGAAAACCCCAAGTCCCGAGCATTCTGGATAACAGGTCCCATACCTGTATCTTAATTTGCCATCAATTAAACACAATCTCAACTGAGCCATTTGAGTATGTTGTAACAGATGTAATTATCATAGAAAAAAACAAAACACTTGTGTTTGATGAATCAGCCTCTAAGGGTTTAACATCCGGAGCCACAGGAGAGTTTAGTACATCCCTGTCATTAATGGCATTTAAATTACAGTATAATTTATTTCCCTCTAAAACTATTTGAAAATATCCCTTCACTGGATAGCAGTGTTGCAATTTGTTATATACCTGTATCAGCTAATACGCCACTCTGTAAATGTATCTTTTTATTTTGTTTAACGTAAAATGTTTGCAATATAAAGCAGTAACTGAATGAATAGTATCTATAGTATCAGTTGACTGTATCCTGAGACAGACTGATACACTGAAATTAAAAGGAAATTTAAAGTTCAGGAAGAAGACTATAAAATTCTGCCGTGAATGCTTCAGTGCATTTACAATCATTTGATGTCGTGTGAGATATATAATAATTTTCCTTATATAATATTTTGGGATGCAGCGTTTTTGCAATTTATTTTGTATTCCTGGCAGAGAGTTGGCAGAAGCCAAGTCTATAATAAGAAACTGAGTAGAACATACAGTATGAATTTATTTATTGCTATAATTGAACGGGGAAATACTGGAAGTTTGTTATTAACAACTTATTTATTTTCTCATGCAAACTCTTGGGAGCACTAAGAACTGACTAACTGTAGAATTGCTTTAAAGGACCTACTGAATCTTCATTTACATACAGTCCATCAGTAAATGCACTTGCCCCACATGATTTATGTTTGTTATTATACTATGACTGCTTGACCAGGGCAGGATCAAGACCGATGGTCATACAAAACTAATGAATAGTTCCCACTTACCTGGCTGTTTAACCTTTTAACGGACAGTCCAAGATGGGTTATAAAGGCCACAGCTTTATTAGCACATTGATCAATAATACAATAACTGTAAACACATAAGCAACTCCACGGGAATGCTTGCAAGACCTCCACTCCAGTACCTCTAGGCACGATTAGGCAAGTGAAGGCAGGACAAACCTCACTCCACAACAACATTTCCCGGGATCAAAACCCAAGGTGATTGTACCTGAACTCCAATAAAGAGGGAAACACCAGTCCCTTGAAGCACCAGCAAGCATTCCCGCCCCCACCCCGCGCACCCACTGCTGTGACAAGAAACACTATCCTGTAAGACCTCTCTTCATAACCATATAACTTCAGCTTTCAGAAAGAGCCAGCACTTTAGGATAGAATTGCTTTCTGGCAGGCTGTTTGTTATTTCTTCTGCTCAATTAAACGGAATGTGTCACAGTGGGACCTGGATTTTAATGAGTGCTGTTCTTAGATCTACCAGGCAGCTGTTATCTTGTGTTAGGGAGCTGTTATCTAGTTACCATCCCATTGATCTGTTGTTAGCCTGCTGGGGGGCGGTATCACTTGCAGTAAAGCAGTAAAGCAACTGGGAAACTGACAATATGTCTGTTGCTCTTTTGAGAGCTGGAGCAGCACCACTAACCGATGCGTTTTGAATAAAAACATTTTTCCCTTAACAGTATGCCTTTAACTTGTATGTCCGGGTAGCTCCATTATAACTTTATCCTACTCTTGTAAATGACTACAGACCATGTGGTACTTGAAGGCAATCTCCCCTCTATTGTTGACATGTTACAGAACTTAAATAGAATAACTACAGTGATTGGTCAAGAGTGACTGGCAGGCAGGGGGTTGAAGTAGAAAAAAATAGTGTTGGATGGTGACACTAGAAGAAATCCTATGAAATCTAAGAAAAGAGAGACAGAGACTGTACCCTGCAGTGCCATCCCCAGGTCAGATGTAGTTGAGAGTGGTATCCATTAAACTTCAATGTAAAGGTTAAGAAAAGAATAAAAGATGGGTTGCTGCACTACACCTTGGGATATAGGCAAGAGTACAAACCACAGCTATTAGCAGGCTATTAGTAAACACTATTAGTCAATATAGAGACTTCACTCTTAGCACAAGGTATAGAGAGAAAGATTGTATACTTATTCTGGATTCCTATTAATGCCTATAAAGATGTAGAAGTCTCAGTGTATTTATATGTGTGTGGTGGGGTGGATATCTGTATGGTGAGATTTTTTCATTTCATGTTTCAGAATTTTACTGTTATTCTGTATAACTGGAGTTAGTGTAATCCATCATTACAGCTGAGTGTCCTTGGTGGTCAGGAGACTCATTGTCCAAGTAACGCACCCTTGACACTCATTCTGCTAATCCTTTAGGCCCAGGGTCTCCACTTTAACATTAATTGGGTCAAAATTACACAATCCCTTAAGTTATTAAAATAGTATGAGTTTAGGGCTACCAGAAGTCTGAAATAAGGACACAAGGGAATTGGGAAAATGTATGCATGCCACAGGAGAATTTTTGCAAACTATACATATACATACTGTATATATTTGGAGTGCTTTAACTTGATTGACAAGTTTTATTTTTAGTTCCAAATATACTGTAAGTTTATACTATACAGGTATTTGACCTGTTTTCCAAAATGCTCAGGACCTAGGGTTTTCTGGATAACTAATCTTTCCACAATTTGAATCTTCACCTTAAGTCTACTAAAATATCATGTAAACACTAAATAAACCCAAGTTGGTTTTGCTTCCAATAAGGATTCATTAAATCTTAGTTTGGATCAAGTACAAGGTACTGTTTTATTATTACAGATAAAAAGTTTGGAATATTTGGATAAAATGGAGTCTATGGGGCAAATTCACTAAGATCCGAAGTTGCGCCAGCGACAGCTTTGCTACACTCCGCCGCACTTCGACAGGCGTAGTTTTGCTAGCGTTACGTAAATTCACTAAAATGCGAAGTTGTGATCAGGGAGGCGAATGGTAGCAAAGTTGCGCTAGCGTTAATTCGTCAAGCAAATCGAAGTTACGCTAGCGATGCCTAATTTGCATACGGCGCCAAGTTAAAGTACAATGGACGTATATGTAGCACCAAATACATTACATTACACAAGCCCGGAAAAGCTTCATAAAATAAAATAAAGTTGTTATTTTGCCCTAAACATGTGCCCACTGTATAATTTAGGTGCCATATGTTAGGAAATGTAGGGGGAAAAGAGGGTACCTCCAAAAAAATGTACGATCTTTTTCAGCCTATCACCCTTAAAAAAGGAAAAGACGCCAGCGTTTTTTTGGGACTTAGAAAAAATGTCAACTTTTTTTGAAGCAATCCCTATCTACTCTATTGCACTTCGCCTGGTCTGAGGTGGCGAAGGCAAGTCTGGCGCAAGAGATAACGTTCAGTAAAATGCGCAACTTAGTGAATTAGCGTAGTTACGTTCCATTCGCCATAGCGCAACTTCGCCTTGCGTAAGGGTGCGAAGTAGCGCTAGAGTAGGTCCACTTTGCTAGCAAATTTACGCCTGCGCCCATTAGTAAATTGGCGAAGTAACAAACTGACGTCACGCTGGCATTAGCCGATTTGCGCTTTAGTGAATTTGCCGCTATGGGAGATGGCCTTTTCGTAATTCTGAACTTTCTGGATAACGTGTTTATGGATAACGGATCCCATACCTGTTTACTGTAATTAACTATGTAGAGTACTCATTAGCAATAGCAGGCAATAGATACTGTAAAGTTAGTGCTTAGTTGCACAAGATTGATATGATAGAAGCTTACACTTAAGATAGAGCTGAACATTGAAAAATAAATTCATACTGTAACCTCCCCCATATGATTCCAGCTGAGAGACTGTGCATTTTTCTTCTGGAAAGAACATTTGATATTTATTTTATAACAATTTTCAGCCTTCCCTGAATGTTGGCTTGTGAAACACACTCTCCTGCTCTTACTTATGAGATATTTTGTACATTGCAGATTGCTAAGAAATTATACCTTTTGTCTGAAATCACAGCTATTTCAGAAGATTTTATGTATCATTTTGAAATATAAATCACTTCTGCCTAGATATGCGGAAGAACTATTAAATATTCATGTTTTAACCAACTGGTATTTTTCCTCGGAGGTGCTATGTGTTCTGTACATGAAACCTATATTTGTTGCAGTGTTTATTTCCTCAAGTGGAAGTTAAAATGATAAGAGAATGCAGACTCCAGCTATTGGTGATACTTTTGTCCAACATGCACCTTTAGCTAATCCATAACAGAACGTGGGGTTGCGTTTTTAGTGTGGACCATCAGAATCATGGTAGAAGGTTGGAGTGGTTTAACTTAATGCTTAATGTTCAGCCAAGCTGTTGGTACCAATGTGGCTTAAAATAAACTGGTGTAAAACATCAGGGTATACTCACTTATACTATCACCATTTGTGCAGCTTTATAGCGGCTGAATACTGGAGCCTTGCCCTGTGCTACAACACCATCCGCTTTTCAAATTTAGTTATCAGCAACTTAGGTTTTGTATGTACTGTATGTTCAATACCATATAGGACCTTGTGCCACAAAGTGGAACTAAACTAAGACATTCTGCTATTTTCTGCCCCAGGTAAATACATCTAGGAAGAAAACACCAATCTGCCCTGAGCACTGATGGGTGGATGGAGTTCTTGTCAATACTTACCCAACATGGGGTTGATTAGGGCAGACTGAGTAGAAAATGCAGCATGTGACATAACCCTTAGTGCTCTAGCACTGGCTTCTGGGGCATAAGTAAATAAGCCCTATAACGTTCTCAGGATGCAAATGTTCTTTGTGCAATTTATACCGTTTTTGCAGAACATGATACAAGTGGTCTTGTAGCGATGAGAAAAATATTTAGCCTCATTTTGCCATGAAAAAACGCCTATAAACTATAATAGGTAGTAAAAATATTGTCTTAAGGTTCAAAAATGCTGCGAGAAAAAAAAACAATGACGTTTGGAGACATTTTTGCCGTTTAGCAAATTTAATTCACCCATCACTAGCGCCTTAATCCCAGAAAGTTACGTGTCAAGTAAAGGATATATCTAATCTACTAAATGCAGATCAAGCATTTCATATATTTTGGCCCTTTAAAGTAATAAAAACCTTTAATTTCAATGTTACAGTATGTCTGAACAAAGCAATGTGTCCTTTAAAAGTAATAATGTAACTGTATAATGCTGACTTAGCAAGAGAAAATGATACTTAGGTAATTGATTTGAAAGCCTAATTACCCTTGGGATACGTTGCCATTTCATCATCCTTTAGCAGGTCATTTGGACCCTACATCTAATAACTACATGCCTTATAATTTTATTTATTTAAGTATTTGTTTTACAGGAGTAGGACAGATTGGAAAAACAATAGGTTTGTTTGCATCTCTTAAAATGCTGGAAGAAGAAATAAAACCAAAGAAAACCATTTTTTACACATTGGGCCAAAGTACACATGGCTATTTGCGTTTACCTGTGATGAGAAAGCAATTTATACCAAGGGATACAGAAAAGAACAAGTTATTATCAAGAACGTCTGTCAAATGTTGACCTGAGTTTGGTGTGCTAAATGACAGGAGTCCACAACACATAGACAATTGGAAGCAGTGCACAATCCATCAACCTGATAGATATTTGTATAAGGACAGGCCCTTCTGCTTGTCAAATACTTCATGAAGTATTGTAGCACCAAGCCACAACTGTCTCTTATCTTTGCTCTGGAGTTGCTCACAAGGAAAACATCTTTGTAATACATGTATCATGCTCTTATATCTAGCCACTGCTTACATATCAATGTCTGATATTTTTTCCAAGCTTCTTCATAAAACTCTACATCAGTAATTATACTACCTGACCAGCTTAGCGGTCAAAAGTTGAACATTTTTGTACATGTACAGCAGATGCAAGTCAGAGGAATGTCAAAGTAATAAATAAATAAATAAATAAATAAATAAATAAATAAATAAATATATTAGCTCGATTTCTGATTTTGTTGTGTCAAATAAGTTAATTATGTTAAAAAAAGACACACATCCATCAAGTTCAACCTTTTAAGACTATATATATATAACCTGCCTAACTGCTAGTTGATCCAGAGGAAGGCAAAATAATCCATTTGAAGCCTCTCCAATTTGCTTCAGATGGGGGGAAAAAAATTCCTTCCTGACTCCAAGATGGCAATAGGACCAGTCTCTGGATCAACTTGTACTATGAGCTATCTTTCATAACTCTGTATTCCCTCTTTTTCTAAAAAGCCATCCAACCCCTTCTTAAAGCTATCTAATGTATCAGCCAGTATGAATGAGTCAGGGAGATAATACCACATCTTCACTGTAAAACACCCTTTCCGAATATTTAGCCAGAACCTCCTTTCTTCTAATCGGAATGGGTTGCCCATATGTCAGTTGGAAGGACCTACTGGTAAATAAAGCATTGGAGAGATTATTATATGATCCCCTTATATATTTATACATAGTTATCATATTACCCCTTAAGCGCCTCTTCTCCAGCGTGAACATCCCCAACTTAAAAATCCTCATAGCTAAGATTTTCCATACCTTTTACCATCTTAGTTGCCCTTCTCTGTACCCTCTCTAATTCAATAATGTCCCGTTTGAGTGATGGAGACCAAAACTGTACGTCATATTCTAGATGGGGCCTTACCAGTGCTCTATACAGTGGAAGAATGACCCCCTCCTCCTGCAAATCTATGCTTCTTTTAATACAGCCACTGACTGGCATTGCTTGCTACAGCCAAGTTTATTATCTACAAGGACTCCAAACTCCTTTTACGTTATGGATATGTTTAGTGCATTCCTATTAAGGGTATAAGTGGCTTGCATATTTTTGCATCCCAGGTGCATGACTTTACATTTGTTGACATTGACTAGATTTATCAAGGGTTGAATTTCGAAGTAGAAAAAGCTTCGAAAGTTAGAAAAAGTAGAAAAAGCTTTGAAAGTTTTTTTACATCGAATTTGCCCATTGGCGGTCGAAGTAAAATCATTTGATCGAACGATTCGAAGGATTTCATTCATCGATCGAACGTTTTCCTTCGACTTCAAAAAACTTAGAAAACTGCTCTAGAAGGTCCCAATAGGCTAACAAAGCACTTTGGCAGGGGCAAAGTATTGAAGTCGAAGTTTTTTTTAAAGAGACAGTACTTCGATTATCGAATGGTCGAATATTCAAACTATTTTACTTCCAATCTAATTTGAAGTCGTAGTATCCTATTCAATGGTCGAAGTATCCAAAAAATTACTTAGAATTTCTATTTTTTTCCGAATTAATGAAAAAGATAAATAAAAGTGGACCCAATACCGAGCCCTGAGGGACCCCACTAAGAACCTTTCTCCAAGTAGAGAATGTACCATTAACAACCACCCTCTGTACCCGATCCTGTAGCCAGTTTCCTATCCATGTGCAGTCGACTTCATTAAGCCCAACAGACCTTAGTTTAGAGAGCAGTCATTTGTGGGGCACAGTATCAAACGCTTTGGCAAAATCCAAATAGATCTACTGCCCCCCCACTGTCCAGCATCTTATTTACCTCATCATAAAAAGCAATCTAATTTTGTTTGGCATGACCTATCCTTCATAAAGCTATGCTGATTGCTGCTCATAATGCCATTCACTAGGACAAAATTTTGAATGTGATCCCTTAAAAGGAGAAGGAAAGCTACCGAGGAAGTTTATTGCCAATAGATTAACCACAATAGTGCAAGCTAGAATGCTATATTTATTCTGTAGAATGCTTTAAACAGCTCTAGAGCTTTAGAGCTTTAAAGGACCAGTAACATCAAAAAAATTTTTAAAAAAATTCGTTAGAATACAACGAAAAAAAACACCAAGACAAATTAAAATTTCAAAATTGCAAAGCCTTTATTAAGAAATAACTTACCAAAACTCCACTTCCTGTCCTCTTCAGAAACGGCGATATGGCAACCATCCATAGTGCGGTGCTGGATTTGTCCTCCCTGGCTAGCTCCCATAGTCTACTGATAGCAGGAAGACGGTGCTGGAAAGCGGACGGCTGGATGAAGAGGTGAAGTGCCCGGTGTGTTCCCGGAACATCCTTGTGCAGAGCAGCGCGCCTCTGGGGAGATCTTGCGGGGACTCAGCCTCCTACTAACCTGGCCCTGCAACAGCAGGCGATTCTTAGCGAGAGTGCCCCAGGTGGGTGGCAGGGCACACAGACATCGCATACATCGCTGATTGGAGCTGAAGCCGGAGCGATGGAGGCAAAGGGTGGGACAGGGGAGTGCTGCTGCTGCCTGTGAAAAAAGTGTGCGGCTGTCGGTGTGCGCTCACTATTGCGCCTCACACAGACACCGGCCCGGCACCAGCCGCACACCGCTTCTTGTATCTGAGCGATGTAACTCTCCTGCGCTGATAGATGTGCCCAGAGGGGATGAAGAGACAATGTCTGTCTTCTTAACATTGCTCATGGTACAGGTTATATCTCTGAGAAAATTACCTTGGAAATCCTCGCCCTCAACTTTTCACCAAGTTTTTTTTACCTCCCCCCTCCCCCTCTAACGTTGTCATTGGTACTTGTGTGTAACAAGACTGCCGGGTTATCCCCAGCCCTTCCCAATAATCTGTCTATTTGTCCACCAAATGCTGAACCCTAGCACCAGGCAAGCAGCAGACCATTTGGCATGATAAATATGCCCCATTGCCTCCCAGGGTGCTCTAAGACCCAGCCTGCTCCATTCACGCCAGTTCAATATTGTCTTCCCCAGCATCTTTACCCAAAATGTTGAATCTGTTGTTTTTGGACTAGTCGTGGACCAGCCCCCCTACCCCTCCATCCCCTACCCTCTTGACTATTTAGTCTGGTTGGTCAGTTCTGAATTTACCTACCTATACTATTTCTGAAAGGGTATGGTAAATAAGAGGTGTTTGGGTCACAAATGCATCAGGGACAGCTGTACTAGTGGAACCCCTCCCAGTATTCCCAAAGATCTCAGTGTCTATACGTTTTTGGGAACCACAGCATTTCCTAAAAGCTAAAATGATGTTGGGGACCTCCTTAATTGAGAAAGATTTCAGGTGTATATCAGACTGGAGCTCTAGGCAGTGCTTTTCAGTGTGGTAATAATGAACTATATCTAAAAAAAATACGATTCACTTGAGGGATGAAATCATAATTTTCCTCTTTATAGAGCCCTATTAAAAATCCTCTTGTGTATCCAATGCTGCATTGGGCATCAGTCCAGAGGAAGAATATTAATGGGCAAGAAAAAGTGGAGCGAAAATAAACTGATGAATTAAATGGACAATTTAACTACAAACAAAGTCTCTCATAGGGAAGTCCAATTTTAGGCAAGTCCGACCAATCCTTCGAAATTATCGTGCAGTTAGTGGAATTCGAACGATCGTACATCTTATGATTTTTCGGCCGACATCTGTCAGGAAATTCATCGACCAGGTTAAAAAATCTTTGTCTGTCCCAGTGCAATCTATCTATGTTTGCAGGGCCAAGCAGGCAGCTCCCCTTTGTTTTCCTGGCAAATTGGTCTTTTTGGTTGATGGTCAATTCGTACGATTGTTCTGAGAAAATCGTGATCTCACGATGAGGATCTGATCTTTTAAAATTCTCAACATCTGTGGCCAGCTTAAGGCTAAGGTAAGAAAACTAAATTAAACCAAACCTAACAATGCTCAGCGAATATTGAATGTTGAGCGAGAAAAACAGAATCTTACAAAGATATACAGGAACAGTTTAGTAGCTGTAAACACACCACTTGAGGAAACTGCTATTGCACAATAGGTTACAATACAAGTTATAATTGTAGCAGTCCAAGTGAACAGGGTTTGCTACTAGCGATATAATTTATCTTATAGGAGGCAAAACAGTTCTATTAGGTTTATTTAATGTTTACATGATTTTTCTAGTAGACAGGGCAGAGACACAAGCTCAGATTCGAGAAGATTAGTCACCCAGCAACAAATCTCCTTTTCTTCGGGGCGACTAATCTCCCGAACTGCCTCCCGCCGGCTAGAACCGAAATCTCCGGCTGGATGTTACTCGGAGCGCTTCATTTTCCGAAGTCGTCCGAAATTTCAGGCAACTTCAGAAAACGAAGCACTCCTGCCGGCGATTTACATTCTAGCCCTTAAGGTATGAAGATCCAAATTACGAAATAATCTGTTATCTAGAAAACCCAAGGTCCCAGGCGTTCTGGATAACAGGTCCCATACCTGTAGTACTTGGAAAATGATGTAAACAATTGAAAGAATGAACAGCACTGAATTTACTTGGCAAGTGAGCTTAAATTTCCTGGTGACTACAAAGAGCAATTATATCAGGTTTGGAGCTTTACTACTTTAACACTGAAACATATTGGGGTATGTGAGTAATGTTTTTGTGGTAGATACCATATGGAAAATGATTTTACAGTTTCTAACAGCCCTTATACTTGTATGCAGCACTGAAAATCTGCAGAAAACCTGAATACTAGTAGAAAAGAAGACAAAACAATCAAAAAACAAATAAAACAATCTTGGTATCACTTTACACAGTAGTAATATATGTATTTAGACAGTAATTATTTTTGGTAAACTGATACCTGGGTGTGAAACCATCAAATCTATTTATCTTATTTACCTTCACTCGCAACTGAGAACACTGAAGAAGTGTGAAATAACTTAATAGAAACATAATCCCATTTGTTCATTTTCTTTGATTTCTAATTGTATTCCAATCCCATAATGAGTGGAGGGCTGACTGCAGGGAGGTTAAACTGTGCTTGCATAGACAAATTCCTTGTGAATTGCACAGAAAAACTGACACGTGTAAAGTGCGGGATAATGATGACAAGCCATGGCAAAGCTGAATAAAAGAATCACTGTACTGGAGGGAATACTAGGTAATTACGAATAATTACAAGGTATTAGAGTTTATTATTAATGTCATTTATTTATAAAACATCAATATTTTTCACGGAGCAAATCAATGTGACTGTCATAATATCTGATTACAACACTACAGTGCAGTATCTCAGTTGATAATTGGCCCACTGCTTTGGAGGAGAATTTTAATCTAAGATACCAAGTCAATCTTTTGTATCCAAAAAGGGACAACCCGTTTGTATGATACTGCTGTGTACAATGATGGCAATCTGTGGTCCTGCCAAATGTTGTTGGGCAGCATAATAAGCAACAGCAAACATTCTCTATGGCGATTAGAGGCTGTTATATTATCAGCTCATTTTCCTCAAAATTTGGTCACTGTGTCCAATCAAAATAGGAAATTATTAATCCCATAATATGCTATAAAAGGTGCAATTTATTTAAAGTCTGTGCAGTGCCTGCTGTAATAATGGTCACAGAACTTGGTTCATTATAGGTCCATTAAAGGTAGCCAGTGGCATAACTATATACGGCTGGGCCCCCCAAAAAAATATTTGAATGCGCCTAGCACACACATCTGTTCCTACTCGGCTCCATCTCCAGAATTTTCAACTCCAACTGCTAGGGATAATAAGGCACGCGCAGTGCAGTGAAACTCCAAAAAAACTGGAGCATTGACACCTCTGCACCTCCCCCTGCCTGCAAGCCCCTCACATTGCATCACGCTCCCCGCCAGCTCACAGGTAGGATGGCTGCTGGGGAGAGGGGATCCAATACAGCAGTGGTCCCCAATCTTTTTTGGCTCAGGGACTGGTGTAGAGTCAAACATTTTTTGCAAGGACCGGGGGGGAGTCGGGAGGGGGTTGGGAGGGGTCAGCATCCAATTCTGTTGCGCCGGAGTCCAATTCGCTGCGTTAATCCGCGTTAATTGATGGCTAAGCTCAGCAGCCCAGTTCAAGACTGTCTGCAGCCCGGTTCTGGGCTGCAGCCGGCGGTTGGGGACCCCTGCAATAGCGGAAGCAGACCCTGTGGTCCGGGGTCCCCCTTTCCTCCCACCAGTCTGCTTCATTTATAGTTACACCAGCACTGCCATTTCACTACTTCCCCCAATATAAAAGATTAGCCTATAGGTCTAAATAATTCCCTGTACTCCTTCCCATCAGCATTGGAATTGGTCTGGTCACATACAGTATTACCCCTACAAATTAGTTGTTGGGTAACACTGTAACATACAATAGTAATGGTAACATATAAACATTTAGATTGTGAGTAGAGCCCTCTAATCCTATTCTTACCCTGGGATGCACCAAACCCAGGGTTTGGTACCGGAATCCTTCCGCCCGGCCGAACCAAATCCGAATCCTAGTTTGCATATGCAAATTAGGGCTGAGAAATCGAGTGACTTTTTGTCACAAAACAAGGCAGTAAAATATGTTTTCCCCTTCCCACCTCTAATTTGCATATGCAAATTAGGATTTGGATCTGTATTCACCCGAATCTTTTGCAAAGGATTCAGGGGTTCAGCCTAAACCAAAATAGTGGATTCAATGCATCCCTACTGAAAACACTTGTTTGTTAAATTTTTGTAAGATCCTTGTTCATTATATATGATGATGATGATGATATAAATCATTTATAACATGATTTAACATTCAATTCAGCATCACTGATTTCATCGCAGAGTCAATGCTTCCTATCATAGAACTGCAATAGAGACATCCTGGTGGGCCCTGATGCAGTCGAACCCTCTACCTCTGCTGCCCTCATAGTTGAAGAAGCTACAGGCTATGTTAATTATGTTCATTTTACCTTTCTTTAGCAGCTTTTTTGAATTGCATTAAAATATGAAAAATAATATTTACAGAAGCTAAAAAATTGGCACAGCAATTGTGGAGACAGAGCTACATACTTGTCCTGCTAAATATAAACCGCAGACCATACAATAGTTAAAGGATTAAACAGTGCAGTATTTGACATTGTTCAGAACTAGACCTTCAGGCTAAGATCACTACAAAAAATGTTGGATTGTTAATACAAGTAAATACTATCAAGAGAAACGAAGGTGCTACATGACTGAATGTTCCCACTTTTTGACAAGAACTGTGTGATGCTAAATGCTTTTAGTGTTTTGCATTTTCAGCTCAACAATTAATAAAGCCAGGCTCCTTTCATTTTCATGAAAACACAGCAGCCTTATTGTGCATGTATTGAAACCTGATTGGTCCACTAAAAGTACTGGTAAGAACCGGTCAATACTTTACAATTTCGATACTTTCCTCACTCACTTTGCTGCTGCTCAATGACTGTAACAGATATGCACTTAGAACTGTATCCTTTTTGTTACTGAGAAAAATAGTTGAATGTGGTGTTCAAAAAATCAAAATACTCTAATAGTAGTACAGGTGTGGGACCTGTTTTCCAGAATGCTCTGGACCTGGGGTTTTCCGGATAAGGGATCTTTCTGTAATTCTCATCTCCATTCTTTAAGTCTACTTAACACATTAAACAAAGCACATATCATTGTTTTGCTTCTAATAAAGATTAATTATATCTTAATTTGGATCAAGTACAAGATACTTTTATTATTACAGAGAAAAAAGAAATACGTGAATTATTTGATTAGTATTGAGTCTTACCTATTCTGGATAATGGGTTTCCAGCAGGCCCGGACTGGCAATCTGTGGGTTCTGGCAAATGCCAGAGGGGCTGCTATAAGGTGCTATAGAAAGTCAGTATTTAGTGGGCTGGTGATGGTTGTTTGGGCCTCTGTGTGGGCTGATTGGGCCTCTGTGTACCTGAAATTCTAGGGCCTATTTTAATTCTCAGTCCGGACTTGGTTTCCAGATAATGGATTATCTGCATGTGACAGAGTTATGTCACTTAAATAAATTTTTCTTTTTTTTTGTTGTTGAGATATGTGTGGAGGACAGTACTTTCTTACTTTCTTTCTTCTCTGTCCTACCTCTGCTGGCCAGCGCAAACTCTCTTTCTTAATCTGTCTTTCATTACTTCTTGTGTCTGTCCTACACCATTCTCAGCCTTGAAACATATTTTTTCTCCTGTGTTCAACATGGCAACAACAGGGTTAAAAGCCATGTGAAAGCAGTCTGTTTTGCAGCTCTATAAAGTTACAACACTTAAACATTAGTTTTTCCTCTTAGAAAAGCAACTTGCCACTAAAATATACCCTTCATATATGAGTTCAAACTTTAACATTTAAAGTTTAAAATACTTACCTGAGTTTCCCAAGTTGATGAGTCTGCACAGGGTTTGGTGAAACACATGGGTGTAGCCTGATTGTTGTCAGCTGTGCACAGACATTTCACAGCTTGGAATTCAAACTTTGTTTAAATGTGAGTTTCTTTTTACCTTTTTTATGTTGTAATCTATGAAGGCTAATATGAAAATGTATATGTGGAAATTGCAATTATTGTTAAAATTTAACATTTGTTTAATGTGAGATGTATGATGTCACAGAACCACAAAGCATTCTGGGAGCCTTGGGTATAAAAGGCCGCTCCCAGTCAGCAAGAGTCTCTGTCTGATGTTGGCTCTCTTCAAGGAAAGACCTAGAGAAACTGCTCTGCTGTTCTGATGCCATGCTGAAATTGAGCTGTGTAATACTTTTCCTGCTGCTTTAAAGAAATAAAGCTACCTTTTTCATTGCCAAGCAAGCTTCAGCAACCTCTGTTAAAGGGCCCACACCACACTTGGTGTCAGAAGTGGGATGCCATTTCATTGCTGAAACTAAGCATGAACAGAGATTAATGCTGAAGTATGTTGAAAAAGCGTGCTCCTAAAGCTGGTGCAAAGAAAATAACTGGAGTACAATCGCCTGGCAGTATAGCTATTCGAAGGCAAGAACAGCTAGAAATAAAGAGGTCTTTCAAAGAAAAGAGCTATGACTTCTGAGATTGATCGTCAGGAAGAGGTTGCAATTGCATCATCTGAACCTGTTCCACTGATGGAAGAAACATCTGCAACAGGTTATGCACAACCTTTATTCCCAGATGTAAAGCCTAAAGTCACTCCAACTATCCACCCGCAGACTGAGACTTTGCCTACTCAACCTCCAGAGGATCTCGCTAGCCTTCTAAAATGGATGGTCTTGCAGCAGCTAGACGCAGAATCCAAAAGAAGGGAAGATGAGGAGAAACATAAAAAGGAGGAACAGCAACGCTTTGCTGAAGAGAGACATCTCAGAGCTGAGCAAGAGAGAAGGTGGGAGGAGCACTTGAGAAGGCACCAGGCTGAGATAACTATGTTCCAGAAACAGCATGCCCAGCAAATCACAGAAATTCTAAAGATAATGAGCAAGTTCCAAGCCAAGCCTACAGAAGAGCTAGTGGTGAAGGGTCTCAAAATTCCCAAGCTTACTGCAGATGATGATATTGAGGCATATTTCACCATGTTTGAGCGTGGCTAAAGCCAGTCGATGGCCACCAGAGCAATGGGTAATACGTCTTGCTCCAAATCTGACTGGGAAAGCACAAAAGGCTTACAGCTCACTGAGCCTGGCAAATGCTGCAAACTATGATGCTGTAAAAGAGGCCATACTTCGAAGGTATGACATCAACTGTGAGACATTTAGAAGGCGATTCAGAGAATACCGTTACCGGAATGCAGATGGACCTAATGAAGCCTACGCCCAACTGGAAGAGCTGCTCCTGAAGTGGATCAAACCAACAGGAAAAAGTAAGGAGGAGATCCTGGATGTGATCGTCTTAGAACAATTCCTTAACATCCTGCCAGATGGTGTGCGCATCTGGATCCAAGAGCATCGTCCAGAGTCAGGATCCAAGGCAGTAGCCCTGGCTGAGGATTATTTCCAGGCTAGGAAGAGAACTGTTCAGCATTTACCCAGAAAGGCATTTACCCAGAAAGGGCAAGACTTCTATCAAATGTGTCCATGGTGATACAAAGTCTTATTTAACAACTCAAGTGACTGTTGATCTTGGACATGAGTTACAGATCATTACTGTTGGAGTAGTTGATAATTTGCCCTACTCTATGATTTTGGGTAGAGACTTTCCAGGGTTTTTTCAAATATTGAGTGAAGCTTCTACGCCTGTTATAGCTGTGACCACACGATCTCAAGCAAAAGAGGCAAAAGATGAAAACAAGCTTTTGCATGAGATTTTTCCATTTGAAGGTGACATTTTCCAAGGTGAAGGGAAACCCCGTAAGTCTAAAAAAGAAAGAAGAAAGCTTAAAAAAAAAGGGAGACCTGAACACCTTGTGACAATGTCACCTCATATTAATTGGGATGCTGATATTGCAGATGAGCAATATAAAGATGAAACTCTTAAAGAATACTATAAAAATGTGGTTGGAAATGACAAAGAATGTGCAACTATACCAATGTATGTACTGAAAAACAGGATTCTGATGAGTGTGTCAACACCCCAAACTTGGCTACAAAGTTGAGCAGTTAATGATACCAGTAAAATATCGCAGAGAAATCCTTAGACTGGCTCATGAAATTCCTATGGCAGGTCACTTGGGTAGAGACAAGACTCTCAAACGAATTCTGTACAGATTTTTCTGGCCTGGTGTGCATAAAGATGTAGCCTCATTTTGTGATACCTGTTCCACTTGTCAAATGACAGCACCATTAAGGCAAAAAGACAAAGCTCCGCTGATACCTATTCCCTTGGTTGATAATGCTTTTGAAAAGGTGGCTATGGACATAATGGGTCCCTTAGAGAGAAGTAGTAAGGGGAATAAGTATATTTTGGTTGTATGTGACTATTGTACAAGATATCCAGAAGCAATTCCTCTTAGCAACATTACTGCAAAGAGAGTTGCAGAAGAAGTTGTAAAAATCTTTAGCAGAGTAGGAATTCCTAAAGTTGTATTAACGGATCAAGGGACTAATTTTACCTCTGCATTCTTAAAAGAATTATATAACCTGCTAGGGGTAAAAACCGTTCGTACAAGTCCATATCATCCTCAAACGGATGGCTTGGTCGAACGAATGAATCAGACACTGAAGCGCATGCTTCAGAAGTTTGTTGAGGAGGACCCAAAACATTGGGACAAATGGCTTCCATACTTAATGTTTGCCTATAGGGAGGTTCCACAAATGTCCACTGGATTTTCTCCTTTTGAAATGCTTTATGGGAGACAACCCAGGGGAATTCTTGATGTGATAAAAGAAAACTGGGTTGAGGATACTGCAGAGCCTCAAACTTGGTAACTCACATTATTAACATGCGAGAAAAATTATCCAAAATATGTGAAATAGCTCAGGAGAATCTAAAAGAAGCCCAACATAAACAAAAAAATTGGTATGACCATAAGTCAAGATACCGCACATTTCAATCAGGTGAGAAGGTCTTATTACTGTTGCCAAATAAGGAAAACAAGCTACTAGCAAAGTGGCAGGGTCCTTTTCTAATCACCCGCAAAGTAGGCCCTGTTGATTATGAGATTGAAATGCCAGGTAAACGTAAGAAAACAATTTACCATGTTAACTTGTTGAGAAAATGTAAAGAGAGGGATGAGAAAGCATCAATGGTGGTATTAAAGGAATGTACTCCTGATATGGCAGAGCAAGCGTATCAAAGGTTATCTTCCTCATGTGAACCTTTAAGGGATGTTGATATTGGTCCCCTTGATGATAAAATGCATTATGATCTTTTAATTTTATTAAATCAACATAGAGATACGCTAGTAAAAACCCCTGGACGTACTTCTTTAATTGAACATACCATTTACACTGATGACGTCAAGCCCATTCGGCAGAGACAATACAGAATGCCTGAGAAATATAAGTCAGTGGTAGACCAAGAAGTTAAAAAAATGTTGCAACTTGGAGTTATAGAACCCTCAAAAAGTGAATGGTGCTCACCTATTGTCTTGGTACCAAAAAAGAATGGTGAAATAAGATTCTGTATTGATTTTCGTAAGCTAAACAGTGTATCTAAGTTTGACTCATTTCCACTACCCAGAATTGATGACTTCATTGATCAGTTAGGTGGGGCCAAATATATATCCACCCTAGATTTGACAAAAGGGTATTGGCAAATACCTCTGGACTATGAATCCAGGGAAAAGACTGCTTTCAGTACCAGGAAAGGTCTTTTCCATTTTGTAACTATGCCATTTGGCCTACATGGAGCCCCAGCAACTTTTCAGCGCCTCATGAATTCTCTCTTAGAGGGTCATAGTGAATACTCAGCAGCATATCTTGATGATGTGGTGGTGTTCAGTTCTACATGGGAAAAACATTTAGAGCACCTAAGTAAAATCTTATCTGTTATAAAGTCAGCTGGTCTCACCATTTATCCATCAAAATGTGCCTTTGCCTTTGGAGAGACACGGTATTTAGGCTACATTTTGGGTAATGGTGAAATTAAGCCAGAAATTGTGAAAACCAAAGCTATCAAAGATGCAAAGGAACCTACAACTAAAAAAGAAGTTCGTTCTTTTTTAGGATTAGCTGGCTACTATAGGAGATTTATTCCTCAATTTTCCTCTATTGCAGCACCTCTTACAGAGCTAACCAAAAAGGCTAAAAACAATAAAGTTGAATGGAACAGTAAGTGCGACGAAGCTTTCTCCAAAATTAAAGAAATTCTTTGTGATGGTCCTCCTGTGCTTAAAAGTCCAGACTTCTCCAAATCATTTATTGTTCAAACAGATGCATCTGAAAATGGTCTTGGAGCGGTTCTTAGCCAAAAGCATGATGGAGAAGAGCATCCTGTGCTGTATATTAGCCGTAAATTGTTTCCAAGAGAAACCCGATATGCAGCCTTAGAAAAGGAATGCCTAGCCATAAAATGGGCACTAGAATCCTTAAGGTGTTATTTGTTGGGTCAGGAATTCCAGCTGATAACTGACCACCGTCCTCTCATGTGGCTAAATTCCATGAGAGACAAAAATGCTAGAGTGACAAGGTGGTATTTGGCACTGCAGCCCTTTCGTTTTTCAATTTTTCACAAAGCAGGCAAGGAACATAAAAATGCTGATTATTTGTCTAGATATGGAGCAGTCATAGACGAAACAGTAATGTAAATTTTTTTCCTTGCTTGAGAAAGTGTCCTTTCTCTTAAGGAGGGGGATATGTGACAGAGTTATGTCACTTAAATAAATTTTTCTTTTTTTTTGTTGTTGAGATATGTGTGGAGGACAGTACTTTCTTACTTTCTTTCTTCTCTGTCCTACCTCTGCTGGCCAGCGCAAACTCTCTTTCTTAATCTGTCTTTCATTACTTCTTGTGTCTGTCCTACACCATTCGCAGCCTTGAAACATATTTTTTCTCCTGTGTTCAACATGGCAACAACAGGGTTAAAAGCCATGTGAAAGCAGTCTGTTTTGCAGCTCTATAAAGTTACAACACTTAAAAATTAGTTTTTCCTCTTAGAAAAGCAACTTGCCACTAAAATATACCCTTCATATATGAGTTCAAACTTTAACATTTAAAGTTTAAAATACTTACCTGAGTTTCCCAAGTTGATGAGTCTGCACAGGGTTTGGTGAAACACATGGGTGTAGCCTGATTGTTGTCAGCTGTGCACAGACATTTCACAGCTTGGAATTCAAACTTTGTTTAAATGTGAGTTTCTTTTTACCTTTTTTATGTTGTAATCTATGAAGGCTAATATGAAAATGTATATGTGGAAATTGCAATTATTGTTAAAATTTAACATTTGTTTAATGTGAGATGTATGATGTCACAGAACCACAAAGCATTCTGGGAGCCTTGGGTATAAAAGGCCGCTCCCAGTCAGCAAGAGTCTGTCTGATGTTGGCTCTCTTCAAGGAAAGACCTAGAGAAACTGCTCTGCTGTTCTGATGCCATGCTGAAATTGAGCTGTGTAATACTTTTCCTGCTGCTTTAAAGAAATAAAGCTACCTTTTTCATTGCCAAGCAAGCTTCAGCAACCTCTGTTAAAGGGCCCACACCACACTGCATTAGCAGACACGACCCCTTAAGTTTCCTAGTAACTTGTACAGGGAAATACTCTACTGCTATAAAGATCAGCTACTGAAAAATGAGCAGAACTGTGAAAAGTATGGCAAACTTGTTGGCGTATACATTGGAGCCAACAGGCGTTTTAGTCCACTTTTTCCCCAGTGCATTGTGGGGGGAGAAATACATGGAGAAATTATAATAAAACTGTTGGCATTTTTCTGGTGCAAAAAAAAAACACTTTTTTCTTGCCAAACAAAATGCATGTCAACACTAAACTAGAGAAATACTGTGTGATGCATACTGAAGTGGAGTGAAACGTGTAGAGGAACTCTGATTCTGAATTGGATTCTGAATTTATTATTTAAACAATGATTTTTTATTTGTTTTTTTTCATTGTTGTGAGTATACTCGTTTTTGATTTTTTATTCACTATTCATACTTGGCCATTTTGTGTTCCTTTCCTTGTTGATCAAAGGTTTTAAAGATGTTATACATTGTGTCTGGCACATACACTTCTCATATCTGGTGAGTAGGAAATCACCCCAGAGAGACACATATCACCTTCACTGATTTGCAATCATTTTCACTTATGGTGTGTGACATATAATTCACTTGCCTGGAAATTCTACTCCAGGATTATTTTTCTTTTGAACTTTCCTACAGAATTTATTCTCAAGTATATGTGAAAGTCCTGCAAGGTGGACGTATCGGGAGCGAGCTGCAATCAAAGGATTATATAATATCCAATTCATGCATAGATGGAGCACCAAGATGGCCAAAAATCGATTTAAAAACTTAGATTTTTATTTCATCATGTTAAAACAATCGACAAACAGCATGCCCTTGTAATCCCCTGGGTCATGTGCTCAACGCGTTTCGTGACAGCCCGTCACTTCCTCAGGAGCTAACCCCTGCACACACCCACACCAATTTATAAAGGAAACGTGAACTCCACAGCACACCTGGGTGAAAAAATCAACCAACCCAGGTAGGTGTTGTATGTTTATAACACCCTCCCACGATTGACAATAGATAATCCATAGCCCAACAATGTCTATACAAAATCAATATCTAAAACATATGTACAATTAAAAACATAACTGATAAAGAAAAAGAAAAAGAAGAAAAAGGAAACAAGAGGAATAAAGCTCACTGAACATGTAGTTAACAGGACTAGCAGAGCTAATGATACTATGTTGTTCCTATTATCTGATCACTCAAAAACTGCCACAGAGATTGTAACATTAAAAGGATTATATAATATTTTGACTAAAGCACAGATTGGACTTTTTTCTACTAGATACTCGAGTAGAGTACCTGGCTTCAATAGAATTTGGCATACATTAGTAATAAAAATGTATCAACAGTGATAATGTACTCCTATGAAGTAGCAAGAATATACCAGATCCCTGCACCCCTCAGATTAATAAAGATTTAGTGCCAAAAGATTAGTTGTTTAGCTTCCTGTCTTGATTGAAATCTTTAATTTGGAGTGTTCAGTCTTTTAATGTGTACCCCATATTGGCAGATCCTCAAATTTACAAATATAAATTAACAAAGATAAACATGTATATAAATGTAACAGTCTCTCTACTATAATTCAGGGAACAAATCAGTGCTCACCACTGTAACTAGCTTTCAGGCTTCCACCTAATATTAAAAAAAAATATGTTGCCTCAATAAAAATATGTGTTTTATTTTTGCTGGCTAAAATAATCTTATAAGGGAAAGTATATGTGTGTCTTTATGTTAATAGATGAAAATCCAAAAGGCAACATTTTGCCAAATGTATTAGAGTCAGTGGGCATTTTTTCTTGCATTTTTTTTTACTTCAAATGCATGTGTGTTTTTTTCTCAAAAATTTCTTTAAATCATTTGATTTTTTTTATTTATAGCTAAACAAAAGACATTTGTTGAAACATGCAGGGGCTATCCCTGTTTGCATTAAAGGGTTTGCTCACTTTTTTCAGTTCAGCTGTTTTCATATAGTTCACCAGAAATAAAGACTTTTTGCAACTACTTTCTATTTTCTATTTGTGACCATGTTTTTCTAATATTGAAATGTAAAGTTTCATTTTTCACCTTCTTATGTCTTCTTATGTCTTTTCTATGTTTTTCATGAATCTGTAAACTGTTCTAAATTGCTACATTAGTTGGTACATTTCATATCTTTGTCCCTGCTGAGCAGAATCCCTGAGTTTCATTAAAGGCAGCTGCTAGAATTGATACAACAGTTGCTAATACTCCACAGATGCGGCTGAGAAATGTATTAACTAAATGTTGCAAATTGTAACAATTCAGAATCTGCACTTGAATTACTGAGCTGCCAGACTCAAACACCAGAGACAGGAACATTCAACTTTCAACTTAAATTTTGGAAAAACAGTAAAAAGTAAAAGATGAAAAGCAATTGAAAAAAGTCTTTATTTCTGGTGAACAATCTGAAAACAGCTCAACTGAAAAAAGTGTTTTGAAGGAGAACAATCCCTTTAAAGTAAAACATATTTTTTTGAGATATTTAGAGTATAAATGCCGATCCAAATTCATTCAAGTACAGGTATGGGATCCGTTATCTGGAAACCCGTTATCCAGAAAGTTCAGAATTAAGGAAAGACCGTCTCCCATAGACTCGATTATAATCAAATAATCCAAATTTTAAAAAATGATTTCCTTTTTTTCTGTAATAATAAAACAGTACCTTGTACTTGATCCCAACTAAGATATAATTAATCCTTATTGGAAGCAAAACCAGCCTTTTGGGTGTATTTAATGTTTACATGATTTTCTAGTAGACTTAAGGTGGACATACAAGGGCCGATGAAAGCTGCCGACAGACCGAGTAGGCAGCTTATTGGCCCATGTATGGGGGCCCCCAACGGGCTTCCCCGTTTCGAGATCTGGCCGAAAGTCGGCCAGATCTCGATCGGATGGGACTAAAAGTCCCGTCGGATCGCGGCCGCATCTGTTCGTTGATGCGGTCCCGCGATCCGACCGCCCGTTCGCATTCACTAGGATCCGATCGTTGGGCCCTAGGGACCACGATTGGATCAGCCCGATATTGCCCACCTCAAGGTGGGCATATTGGAGGGAGAGCCGCTCGTTTGGCGACATCGCCAAACGAGCGGATCTCTCCATGTATGGCCACCTTTTAAGGCGGGAAGATCCAAATTACAGAGAGACCCGTTATCCGGAAAGCCCCAGGTCCCGAGCATTTCTGGATAATAGGTCCCATACCTGTATAACAAGGTGCATATGATGCACTACTCAATGAAAAGATTAAAAAGAAGGTGGAGGAAATGATGGATTCAGCTCAACCTGGTGCAACATGTGACACTCACCATACTGAGATTTACTGCCCTTCGCATCTGTACACAAGCAAGAGCAGATCAAATCAAAGGCAGATTTAAGAAGAAACACAAGATTGTGTCAGAATTAAAGCTGAAAAAATAGAAAGGGAGAAATAATTTGCAGGCTACCAAATCCAAAATGGATAAACCTGGTTACATGTGTAATGCAACTGCAATGGCAAAGAACAAAGATGCGAGTAAAGACACCAATATTGATGTATTTGGTGAGGTCAGCTTGCTAGACTTGAGAGGCTAAGGCAGTTGCCGTGAAACATCGATACTGTGCAAATTATCTACTCATAAACCACTGAGGGTGGATCAATGGCTGCATGTCAAGTGTCTAAACAGATTATTAGCTATTAGATAATACATTTATGGCTCTAAATAAATAGAAAGATGTTGTGCTGTAGTCTATAGAAACCAGCTTACAGCTTAACATACAGGACATATCTGTGCAGTGTAGTATATATGAATTTTTACATGTTTAAATATCGTATATTTATCATTCAGAGAGCTGGTTTCACTCAACTCTTGTCAAGATGCACTAATTGTATTTGAGTTAGGTTTTTTCTTTAGATATCAGTGAGTGGCCTCAAGTATCTCTTTAATATGTATGTCTTTTATTACATAACAGTCAAATGGATTTTAATTTGTACTTTGATATTCTGGTGATAAGGCTTTTCTTGCTTAGTTTATATATGGTTGCCACAGCAGTAAGCACAGTCTTGCAAGTACATTGTAAAAGCTTAGGATACCCTTACTAGAGAATAAGTACATTTTTAATGTTAACACATTTTCATTAACTGTCTTTTTTGGAAAACAGATGATTGTGAAAGTTTCATTTGAGAAGTGATGTCTATAGTCTATTTGTTCCTACATATAGGTTTTAGTTGACCCAGTCACAGGATTACTTGGGTTTTCATTCTTATTTTCAGTTAAAGGGGCAGTATTAAAAGCCTGCCTCGGGCAGCCTTTTACAGTATCAGTTATTACTATGCACTTTACCCTTCGTTTGTTCAGAATAAAGTTCACTCTAAATTGCTCAAGAATAACATCCCAAATGCTATAGTTAATGGAAATTATATTTACCGGTATTTGATTTATATATATATCTCTTTTTATTTTAAGGAATTAGACACAGATCACAACCAGGTCCCATGAGAGACCGAGAAAAATATGGCAGTCCAGATTTGTAACACAGCAGGACCCTATATGCAATGGTCATGTGTATATTGAGCTTTCCCTCTTGCAGTGTTGTTTCCTGTTATCACATATCATTTCTTTGCAGCAGAACTTCTCAGATATCATCCTTTCATCCAAAAGGAGGTCAACAACGACTTTAAGTTGACAAAATAGTGGTTCCCTGCCTTCTGAGGCCAATCAGTCTAAACAATCAGATTTCTAAATCCCATAGGCTATGACCAAATGCAATAAAATCTTTCAGGAACCATCCTTATGTGTGAGTGATCTCGAAAATGAGATTGCTCCATTCCATGGTAACAAGAAAGTACTTAGCAGCGCTACGTGACACAATATTTACCCGTGGGCCTCCGAGGTGCTGAGCTTTAGCTTCAGTCAGCTTCACTAGTGTGTTTTGTATTCATTCCCTAGCACAGATCTTCTTATGCAGCCACAGAATATGTGCCATATTCTCTAAAGTGTTCTTAGTTTCTGCAGACTTCCAGCAGTTACGTGCCACAAGCAGGGCCCTGTAAGTGTTTAGTTCCCATGGTTCTACTTGAAAGAAAAAAAATCTTGGTTCTTTGAAAAATAAAAGATTTATGTAAAGAATTTTTTCAATACACATTAGACTTAGATCATTTGCATAACTTGGTTGGGCTGAGAGAAAGACAAATAATGTATAACAGAATATGAGCTCAAATTACTTTTGAAACATTTTCGAAAAAATAATAAAGCTTTCCTTTGTGTGGCAGACACTTCAGCTTTAATTTCTCAATAAATCAGTTGAACCGAAGAAAGAATTCCCATGTAAAAGTTAAAATAACAGCGGTGGGGAAAACCGACGACAACATTGTTCTGCGCGGAAGGAGTTGTGCACATAGGGGCCATGCCTATGACATGCCTAAGTAACTCAGGTATGCAGCCACAGAAACTGCCCTTTGAAATGTGTACTGTGCAAAGACATGTTATCATCTGCTTAAGTGATTGTTCATATATAATCCACTTCAAACCACTCGACACAGACCCCGACTCCAAAAACATAACAATGTTTATTGTCTAAACGTTGTCTATAAACTATGGGATTTCTTACTTGTGACTGATGGTACAGTTTCCATGGTTGAACCCTATTTATTTTTACATTCGGCATTCTTTCAAGAATTCTTTGAGACTAAATAAATACATTCGATTTCTTAAAGTATTCAGGCATTCGCAAAATATGTTCAGTGAACATTAAAAAGGAGAACACTTCTTACAACAGCACAGGGATGGACTGAAGATTTGCGTTGGTTCGTACAGTACTACAAAAATTATCTTGGATTTCTACAAAAAAAAACAATTACGTTTAGAACAATTTTGCACAGTCTGTTTTAGTTTATCAGATATAATCCTAGGAGGTGAAACTTGGCTGTAGAGTCAATATATATTTCCATTAAATCTCCTGCTTTGGGAAAATGGCCCAAAAACATGAATGCTGTTCTTAATCATGAACAAAAATCTTGATTTGTATTATTTATTTTTAACTTTACGTGTAGCTCTGCAAAAATAGTAATGTGTCCATTGTGTAAAGGTTTACTGCAAACACATTTAAAGAATATTTACTTGTGTACATTCCAGATTTAGAAATATCACTATGGTAAGTTTATCACCTTAGTTACAGTATATTGCCATGGAGTGTCTAACCTTCTTGGCTGTAAGAGCAGTTTTTCTCTGCTGTGAAGAGATACCTCTTTACTCTCCTACCAGCAATTCCCGTTTACTCCAGTACATTCTCATGTCATATTTTCCTAAGTGTATAAAACTGTGATTCCTTTGTTCAGGGTTCTGACTCTTTGTGAGTTCAGAATCCGCAGAGTTTGTGTCAAATGCACTTTGTCTTTTACCTCAAGTGGTCTCCGGTTCCTTAAATTCCAAGACACACTTAAGGGTACATCAGGCACAAGATGTCGCATGCTATGGTGCAAGAAAGCCTTTTATTTTAACAGTCATTAATTACAGTTCTCCCTTCACATACTACAACTAATAAACAGTGAGACTGGGGCAGAGACACCCACGTCTCACCCAAAACTTCCTCTAATTTGGAGGGTACAACTTGACCTTTGCTTTGGTTGGATATTGAATGAATGAATATAAAAATTGGTGGTTTGTTTGGGAAGGTATATGGACACTGAACTTTGGGGAAAGAATGGTGAATTGAGCTCCCATAGTAATTGAGCCCTTATGTCTTTTCCCTACCAGAGCTTCATTTGGCCACAATACCTACAGAGCCTGCAGTCATTATAAATATATGGGCCTCCCATAAAATATACAGGTATGGGATTGGTTATCGGGAAACCTGTTATTTGGAAAGCTCCAAATTATGGGAAGGCTATCTCCCACAGACTCTTTGGGGGGAATGTAATTAAAGTTGCAAAGAGAAAAACAGTTCGCACCACTAAGAATAAAAATCCACATCTCGAAATGTAAAATTGTTATTGAATTGCAAATTTTAATTGCGCATGCTTAAGAAGTGCTTGAAGGTGTCGTCATCTTTTGGAGCAAACATAACGACTTTTTCAGTATGAAGTTTTATTACATGTACTGCACATTGGTGCAAACTATAAAATTCGCACAGACTTCCATCGTCGGAAGTAGTCGCTAAACAGTTTCCGGGTTCGCGAAAGCTATATTAAATTTGCACAAAGCAAAATTTGTTGGTGCAAAGGCATAACTTTCCGCATTGCGTATAGTTTTTCCTATACCGACTTTTATTACATTTCCCCGTTTTTCTCTTTAATAATAAAACAGTACCTTGTACTTGATCCCAACTAGGATACAATTAATCCTTATTTGAAGCAAGACAATCCTATTCAGTTAATTTAACATTTAAATGATTATTAGCAGAATTAAGGTATGGAGATCCAAATTACATAAAGATCCCTTATCCAGAAAACCCTGATCCCAATCATTGTGGATAATAGATCCTATACCTGTATGCAAATGCAATTAAGGCAGTTAAAGCAATTTGTCAAGATTCACTCTCGCATATTACCATAGATCTGCATAGAAGGGATTTTCTATGCACTACAGAAGCCACATATAAAAGTTAAAAACTGCACATTACAGTGAAACTTCTCATTGCATGGCTGTAACTAGTGTGTCAGTATTAGTAATTAGTAACATGTTAAGGTTGGAAAAGGCCATTATGCAGTTATGCAGTTATCCCATAAGTCATGTTTCATTTAAAACACTTCCCTCAACTATAGAATTTTTGGTGACTACTCTCAGATAGCAACAGAGGATAATTTATGCCAACTTAGGCAATTACAATCATTTTCTCTCCATGAACAACTTGCCCTGGGCAGCCTAATAGACTTTTATTCCCATTCAGTGACAGTCAAGCGCCTAAACTAGTAGCGTAGTGTCATCTATGCTGCAAATTCAGTACTTTAAGCCATTTATTCTCCTTTTTATAACTTATCTATCTCATTATTTTGGTAAATCTTCTTAGCTTGCCTGTTTGATACAATACTGGGAATGTTCCTAGCAAATACTTTAACATTAACTAATTGTTTTAATACCCGTTATCCAGAAAGTTCTGAATTACGGAAAGGCCTTCTTGCATAGACATAGGGGCCGATTCACAAAGGGTCGAATATCGAGGGTTAATTAACCCTCGATATTCGACTGGGAATTAAAATCCTTCGACTTCGAATATCGAAGTCGAAGGATTTTAGCGCAAATAGTGCGATCGAAGGATTATTCCCTTCGATCGAACGATAAAATCCTTCGAATCGAACGATTCGAAGGATTTTAATCCAACGATCGAAGGAATATCCTTCGATCAAAAAAAGTTAGCCAAGCCTATGGGGACCTTCCCCATAAGCTAACATTGAGTTCGGTAGCTTTTAGATGGCGAACTAGGGGTCGAAGTTTTTTCTTAAAGAGACAGTACTTCGACTATCGAATGGTCGAATGGTCGAACGATTTTTAGTTCGAATCCTTCGATTCGAAGTCGTAGTCAAAGGTCGTAGTAGCCCATTCGATGGTCGAAGTAGCCCAAAAAACACTTCGAAATTCGAAGTTTTTTTACTTCGAATCCTTCACTCGAAGTTAGTGAATCGGCCCCTAAATTTTATCCAAATAATCCAATTTTTTTCTCTGTAATAATAAATTAGTAGCTTGTCCTTGATCCCAACTATTGGGTTTATTTGATGTTTGCATGATGTTCTAGTAGACTGGTATGAAGATCCAAATTATGGAAAGATCCATTATCTAGAAAACCCCATTCTGGATAACAGGTCTGATACCTGTACATTGTATAACATCCTAACCATTGAGATGAAATGAATGAAACAAAAATCAGCTAGTCTTCCTGCATCATCACTACCATTCTGGTTATTAATGAGTATAGGGGTAGACACTTGATGAAAGACGTCAAAATGAATAATTGGCCTTTCACCTACATATAGTCACCATGCTGATAATATAATTAAGCTTCCCCATTATTTTAATGAGAATTTCCTGGATTTTATGAATTTATTCTGTACCAAAAGGTATTAAGTTTATGAGATATGGAAAGGTCAAGTTTTAAACGTCTGTTTTATTTCCTGTAAAAAAACAGTGTTTTAAAAAGTTCACTTCTGCAAACATTTTTAAACACTTCGGGGCACATTTACTTCGCTCGAATGAAGGATTAGAAGGAAAAAAACATTGAAGTTTTTTTTTGGCTATTTCTACCACCGAATTGGCTACTTCGACCTTCGACTATGATTTCGACTTTGAATAGACTTTTCGACCATTCGATAGCCGAAGTACTGTCTCTTTAAAAAAAACTTTGACTACCTACTTCACCACCTAAAACCTACCGAGCACCAATGTTAGCCTATGGGAAGGTCCCCATAAGCTTTCTAAGCTTTATTTGATCAAAGGAAAATCCTTCGATCGATGGATTAAAATCCTTCGAATCGTTTGATCCGATTTTTCCTTTGATCGTTCGATGGAAGCATTTGCGGTAAATCCTTCGACTTCGATATTCGAAGTCGAAGGATTTTACTTCGAGGGTCGAATATTGAGGGTTAATTAACCCTCGATATTCGACCAATAGTAAATGTGCCCCTTCATGTTGGTACTGTACCTTGTTGGCTGGGTATGGGGGATCCCCATGGGGATCACCTTGGCCTTTCCTGAACAATATTTGGTTGTAGTTTAGCTTAATTACTATTGGATAGGTTTTAAATTCTGTTGGACGAGGACCTCATTGGGCTGTTGATGCCGTCTGGTCTTCATAGGATTGGACCAAAGCTGGGTGGCCAAATCAGGCAAAGATCAATTGAACTGATGACCACACCAAATAAACAGAGCTTTCTGTGTATGGATAGCTTTATAAAAACTAAAGTAAAGTTGTGATTGGACAACATGGGTAACTGTGCTCATGTAATACATTATATCCACAATGTTAATAAATTATTGCTAGGTCTATAACAATTCAATGTCATCTGAGCAATATTATTATTATAATTATCCTTTATTTACAGAGGTTCATCACCATTCATACCAGTCCCAGTCCCAGTGGAGACTGCAGTCTAAGGTCTATACCACATTCACACAAAACAAGAATAGTGGGGCAGTTTGATGAGGAGCCAATTAACACCAGTATTCTCACTAATATTATTGCCTAGAAATAAGAATGCGAGTAAGAGTGGACCAAGCATATGTATGTGCCTGATTATACAGAAATGTAAATGTACATGCATAGCCTTAACTATACACCCATACATTGCATTTCACTCATTACATACTGTAGGGAATATTTACACCAGCAAACTATTCATTTTTTTCTTTTCTTGGCAGCCGTCGCCATGGTTGTTTCACATAGGAATACAATTAATTACAACGTTTGTTCGTCTGAGGCAGGTTCTTAGGTTTCTGTATTATTAGCATAGTGATTTTTCACGCTTGGTAAAGAATGTAATTGTAACTTGTTACATAAAATGAACTTCCTGCTTGACGTGGAAAAAGCCTAAGATTCTTCACAAATAATAATAATCCCATATTTTCAAACAGGAATGGCATTAACTCATGCAGAACATCCAAAATGGCTGCACGATGTCTGATGAAGATATATGAGAAGCAACCAATGCATTTAATATTATTGTAATAAATGTTTTCAATGGGTTTTTTTTTTCGCTGATTTAAAATATTTGTCACTCACAGACACATTCAAAAGAACTAAGTGTCTATACATTTACAAAACCAAACATATCCTAAATGGCGCGATTCACATTATAAATACATATATAGAGATCATCTCATTGAGTTACTCTTTATTTTGAGTGCATTTAAGAGTGTGCAGCTTACAGGGCTGGGTGATCTCAGAATCTCAGAACACATGTACAATTATTTTAGCTAGGATATTTTAGTCCCTGAGTTTAATTCAGAGGGGGGGGGGGGTTAGAAGCAATACATGACAGTATTGCAGCTGTCTCTCTTACTGTATACATTGCCTATAAATTTAATCTCTCTCAGCTCGCAACGCCCTTTTCTGATCGTATTCGTAAAGTTATACTGGCGTTCTGGGTGATTTGCAGCCCTATAGGTTTATAGTGTGAGATATATATATATTAACTTGCAGACTTCTCTCTAGCACAAATGACATTAGCAGTGGAAAATCCCAGGTGCTGAAAGCTGTAGCTTGCTTGTTAAATGAGAGCAGTACGCTAGGGAAGCCCGCAGCTGTTAATTCAGACTGTACCTGAAGGCATCTCTGTGGCAACTAGGAAAATATTGTCATTTTCTAGGGATTAAGACCTATTCAAAGCTGAGCGTGGCAGGGAGTGTTGAGAAATCTGTGCTAAATGAAGCCAACCCTGTGGATGCTATTCCTATTTAACTGATGAATTTATTTTATTATAACATTTTTTTTTAGAAACCACCCCAACAGCTAAAGCAAATCTAGAAATCTCATACTTTGCTTTGGATAAACCATTCACCGCAAAATCAACCACTGATTAAAAAGAGAATTAAATGTTTCAAAATGTATTTCCTTTTTCAAACTATCCTTAAGGGTTCATTATATCTCTATGTTTTTCCTCCTTTGAAGTCAGTTCATGAAAAATCTTAAAGAGATACTGACACCAGAAATTAAACCTTTTTTTCTTTTTTTACATCTATCATAATATTGTCTTGGCATGCTATCTATAATTTTGCCATAAAAGTATTTACAGATGCTTTTACATTACCCATCTGATCCCCCTTGTTCCTCTATGAGGGGGCTGCTATATTTGAGCTTCAGCAGTCTGTTAGCATTAGAAACTCTAAGGGGCACATTTACTAAGGGTCGAATATCAAGGGTTAATTAACCCTGTAATATTCGACCATCGAAGTAAAATCCTTCGACTTCGAATATCGAAGTCAAAGGATTTACCGCATTTACTTCGATCAAACGAGGATTTTAATCCATCGATTGAACGATTTTCCTTCGATTAGAAGTTGCTTAGAAAGCTTATGGGGAAGGTCCCCATAGGCTAACATTGGTGCTCGGGAAGGTTTTAAGTGGCGAAGTAGGTAGTCGAAGTTTTTTTTAAAGAGACAGTACTTCGACTATCAAATGGTCGAATAGTCGAACGATTTTTAGTTTGAATCGTTCGATTCAAAGTCGTAGTTGAAGGTTGAAGTAGCCTATTCGATGGTCGAAGTACCCAAAAAAAATTTCGGAATTCAAAGTTTTTTTCTTCGAATCCTTCACTCGAGCTTAGTAAATGTGCCCCTAACTGACATGTTGAGAAGGGACAGTCAGGTTGGCAAAACTGGCAAGTTTAAGAATTTCAAGTAACAATTACTTACAAAGCAGCAATATGAGTGAAAACCCATCAACATGAGCTATAGGTAACTTTCAATGTAGATTAATTTTTTGAATAATTATTTTTTTTAGTGTCAGTCTCACTTTAAGAGATGTATTTATTGTAAAAACTACATAAAATGTTTACATCAAACCTTGTTTAATACCATATATAAAGGGTAAGGCATTTTTCAGTAGCAGTATGCACAAAATGTCTCTGTCTTAAATATATTGATAATGGGTTGAGTGCTGAGGAATCTTGTATTTGACTATATGTATTTTGTGGTCACAGCCTCATTGCACCCCCGCCTAATGGTTTTTAAAAAATAGTGGTGAGCACAACTTTCCCTTGTTTGTTATAGTTATACATGAGCAGTGACCAGCTCCATGTTGTAGCTCCCACCCTTCCCAGCTATAGTCAGGTAAACCCACTGGTGTCTAATAAAGGGCAGCCAAGTTTGGGAGTTTTACTTTGAAAGCAGCAAGTAAGTTGCAGGTAAAACTTAGTCCCTTTGTAAAATGTATAATGAAGCAATAGAATTCTTAATGAATCAGATAAAATTGAGCATGGGACTGGCCAGATATGGGATGACTTTGATGTAGTTGGCCAGATTAAATATATTGCAATATATGGACAAACAATGTCCAATATGTCCAAAAATCCACACACGCTATCTGAGTGCTGATTGCTGTTGAGTGCTGTGCTGTGGTTAAAGTATTCACAAAAGCAAAAAGGTAGCACGCACTCCAATTATATTTCTCCAATATTTATTAAAGTACAAAATATTACATCAGGTATACATCAATGTTTTGGTTGTGTTCTACAACCTTTCTCAAGATGTGTTACCGAAAAAATGTAATGACAATGAGATAGACAAAATGTAACAACTACATATAGTAGTGACATCATTGTCTCTACATACTAATTATTCAAACACTTGTGATTAACCTGAAATGGTCCAAATTGCAAATTAAAGGGAAAGCGGCAAATTTAAATATGTTGTAAATCTAGCATAAAATTGTACAGAGAGAGGTATCTTTAATGAAGGATATGACTGAATATAGACCTAACTATCGCTTCTCAAGGAAGCAACTAAACAAACAGTATTCATTCAAACCCATTGGTGAAAGAGTGCCAAGGGTTTTAATCCAAAAAGTTTCACGCTACAGAAGTAGGCGAGATCTATCACCTCCTCCTTTGGGGCATAGGTACATGATCAATAGCTATGTACTTAAACATAGGCAACCTATGCACTGCTTCCAGAAAATGTTTAGCCACAGGTTTAGTGGTCTTCTGGTCCCGATAAGCTCTATTCATAGCCGATCTATGGGCATCCATGCAAATACTTAGCATTAGGTCTGTCTTGCCCACATATGACAACCCGCAAGGGCAGGTGATTAGATAAATAACATAATAGGATGCCAGATTTTAAAACTGTGTCCCGTCCTTGGATGGACAAAGCTCTCATCTGGTGTCATATATCGGTAAGACAGACACATGAGACATTTATAACATTTAAAGACCTCTCTCTGTACAATTTTATGCTATATTTACAACATATTTAAATTTGCCGCTTTCCCTTTAATTTGCAATTTGGACTATTTCAGGTTAATCACAAGTGTTTGAATAATTAGTATGTAGAGACAATTATGTCACTAAATGGGCGGGTATATGTCGTTTTTTAATTTTGTTTGAATTTTGTCTATCTTATTGTCATTACATTTTTTTCGGTAACACATCTTGAGAAAGGCTGTAGAGCACAACCGTCGATGTCAACGTCGATGTATACCTGATGTAATATTTTGAACTTTAATAAATATTGGAGAAAAGATAATCGGAGAGTGTGCTACCTTTTGCTTTTATATATATAAATACTGTATATATAGATATAGATTTAGATATAGATATATATATAATATTTGTTGCAGCTATCTATTGTTGCACATGCCATCGTTACCTGGAATACTGGATCTGCCAACATTTTACACCTCAGCAAATGAATATTAATTACTTTGTTTTTATTCTATTCTTCTTCAAGCTTGCTGCCCAGCCGTCCTTATAACCCCCCTCCCCCAGAGACCTCCTATTGTGTTATTAAGCCCTTATATATAACCAGAGTGGGTTATGGTCTAACAACTCATGAGTTTTGATGTAATTATAGTAATGGTAAGCCGATTAAGACATCAATTAAGATATCCATAGCTCTACAACTGCCTAGTTTTTCTCATAACCAGTATAAAGTGATACCACACAACAGTGCCAGCATATATTTTCTGTAATAAGTTCAGTCCTGCAGGTACATTTTACAGTATAGAAACCTTTATGTTCTTTAAGAGATTTGTACCATGAGTCTCCTACAGTCTTCTACATCTCCCACAGCTCAGGTAAATTAAGGCCTGGAAAGTAATGCTGCAGGTACATTTGTGGTTATAAAATTGCTATATAAATGTACCTTCAGTCCCCTCTAATCTCTGTCATATTGTCAACAGTCACCCACAGCACTGTAATGCAATTGTTAGTAGTATAGGAGCAGAAATAAATTAGAGAAATATAAGATCCATCAGTTAAGTGTGTCATTAAAATGATTGCCTTGGTCAAATAAATACAGAAATGTGACCTGTTATCCAGAAAACTCAGGACCTGTGATTTTTCAGATAAGGGATATTTCCATAATTTGGATCTCCATACCTTAATTCTACTAGAAAACCATATAAACATTAAAAAGGGCAAATCAACCCCAAAATAAAAATTTGCCTAAAAAACCTAATTCTAAGAAACTTCCTGATATGCATTAATTACAAATTAAAGTTATTTGTAAAAACTTTGGGGTTGAAAGCAGCATTTGCTTAATTCCTGGTTGTTACTTTTTAAACAATGTTGCAAAAGTCTTGGTTTCCCAGCAACGCCAGGTCTGTTAATCAGCCGCCTTGTCTTATATTATATCAACATTGTATCTATTGAGCCACCAGGACATAGAATAGAAAGGGACAGACAAACACTGTTTTCAATAGAAAAAACATATACAAAATAACTTAACCATAGAAAATGTGTAACTGATGTATTTTACAAAGTTGCTTAGAATTATGTTTTCTTTTATTAGGCAAATGTTTATTTTGAGATTGGCTTGCCCTTTAAATAAATAGAATTATTTTTTCTCCATTAAGGATTAATTATATCTTAGTTTCGATCAAGTACAAGGAACTGTTTTATTATTACAGAGAAACCATTTCTAAAAAAAATAATTATTTGATTGAAATGGAGTCTATGAGAGATGGCCTTCTTGTAATTTGGAGTTTTCTATATATTCTGGATACCATACCTGTAACAAGTTTCCATCTTGTTCTAGCACAAATAGTGTATAAGAAAAAAAATGTATCATTGTAGTTCTTATTGTAAGCTCCAGTACTTCACCTGCATGTCTAGGTTCAAATGTTTTTCTTCAATTAGATAAAAGAATCTCTATAAAAAAATATAACTTCAGCTTGTTGAAATGTTTGCTGTCCAAATTGTATAATGGCAGCATTTACCAACACAAAGCACTGATCACTGATAATATTCCATAGGGGAACTTGCTATTCTACTCATTGTATACATATCTCAGCATAGAAATAAATAAAATAAAATGGTGAGCAATGTGCATACATTAATTAGAAAACATTCCTCTTCTGGCCCAAGAGACATGCAACATATAATGAGATGTTTAAGTATTGATCTCTGGTTCTTTATTTATTTAGGTTTTCCATCTAAATCTGCAAATGCTGTCCTGATGTAGTAAAATCAAATAACTACAAGAAACTGCAGTACACCACAACAATGTTATAGACACCCCTTTTGGGGGTATGGGGCATACATTAGCATTTTTGTTTTGTTTTTTGTTACACAATACAAAATCTTTTATAATGGAGGGGCACATACATTGCATGCATTTTATTCTCTTCTATTTTACTTTTAAGGTTCTGGGGGTTTTTTTCCATTTTAGTTCTCCTATTACTTTTTTGTAAAGATACCGGGTTGTCTAGAGGGGCAGCAGGGACTCCCGCGTTCTTCTGTTTAGTTTTGCTCTCCCTTTTGTTCGAGGAGTCGGGTCTGATCACGCTTGGCATATTTAAAGGTGCCATGCCCTTTTTTCCTTACCCTATGTAGGTCTATTGTGAGATAGTTCCTGGGTGCCCTTATTGTCTGGTTTTCGCTGTTCTTGACCAGTTGCCTGTCCCTGACCTCTGCTGATTCACTGCCTGACCCAACCATTGCCTGTATTCTTCCAGATCCTGATTCTGTACTGCGCTGATGGACTGACTATTGATCCTGTTTCCTTGACTATGCTTTGTTCTAACCCCATTCCTCCTGTCACACATTATGGTTCCTTTGTCTGCCCAGAACTCATGCCTTGGTTCTCTCACTTTAAAGGAGAACTAAACCCCCCTTTAGCCAAAAGACCCTACTGGCCTCCCTCCACTGCCCCCACCTACCCCCTGTGCAGTGTTACACCAGAATTCTGTCCCCTCTTGTGTGCTTATCTTCTGGACCAATGATCAATGCAGGTTTCAGGACTCTTAGGTGATCAATAAGATGTTGTTTTATCGTTTTACAACTGGATCTCATTTAGGTAACCTAAAAAAACACAAATACATGAAGCTGTGGGTCCTTATTTATAGTAATGCACCGAATCCAGGATTCGGTTTGGGATTCTGGCTTTTTCAGCCGGATTCGGGCAAATCCGAATACTAATTTGCATATGCAAATTAGGGAAGGGGAGAGAAATCGAGTGACTTTTTGTCACAAAACAGGGAAGTAAAAAATGTTTGTCCCTTCCCACCCCTAATTTGCATATTCAAATAAGGATTTAGTTTGGTATTTAGCCGAATCTGTCACGAAGGAAAAAAGTGGCTTCGGTGCATCCCTATTTGTTTATAAGTATTTATATTATATTATTTATATTAATTATTTTTAAATGTATCCATTACTGTAGAATAGATGGGTGTACCCATAAAACATACAGAATGCTTACATTTATGCTGTACTTCAGAGGTGAAGAGGACACTGCTTACAATCTAATAGGAAAAGTACAAAAAGAAAGATTGTCAAAAAAAATCTTGAACATCAATTCTATTCATGACTGACCAGTAGCAAGGAAATCTTGTTTACTTTGTCTACACTTTCATACATTCTTCATGATATTTAAAATTCAAAATACCTTCACTTTGAAGTTTTTTTCTGGCCCAGTTCATAAATATGTATTATCCATGGTTCAGCCTAAAACAATACTCCTTAGACTAAATAGGTGGAGATTTTGTTTGTGTAACAGTCGTCACTAAGCACCAGAGTGGAGTCTTGAGATATCAGCAATAAAAACCAGAGCATATGCCTTAATGAAAGCATTTTTACATTCACTGGATAGAAAAAAAACAGGTACCGTATATTATTACATGAAAAATATTGATAAAAAGAGACAATTTGCCTAATACAAATGAACAGTCTGAAAAAGAAAAAAATATACTCACTTCAGCCGTCGACAATCAATATTCTGTTTTGTTATTTTTCATATCTTCAGGGTTTCTCATTAGAGAATATTGTTTTCACAATTGGAGTAGTAACAGCATTTTTATGTGTGCCTGAAAATGGGCCGTGATCTTTAGAAAGGAACTCTAATGCTGGTAATGTTGGGAAAAGTATTAGTTTAAACTTGGTTTTGTACTTGCATAATGTAGTGAATTCTAATGGTTAGGAGGGAAATGTAATGTAATAAAAGGGATGTAATTAAACACCTTGACATCAAATAAAGAACAGGTATGGAATACCTCACCCGGAAACCCACTATCCAGGAAGCTCAGAATTACGGTAAGGCCATTTCCCATAGACTCCATTTTAATCAAATAAATCCCTTTTCTCTGTAATAATAAAATAGTACCGTGCATTTAGGGTAACTACACTTATTTAATGGTTAAATGATTTTTAGTCGACTTAAAAAATGGCAATCCAATTTAGGAAAGACCACCAGGTCCCAAGCATTCTGCATAATAGATCCTATACCTGTAAAAAATAAAATGTATTACGTATAGATTACAAAAGAAGGGATCACAATATTTAAAGAGTTTATAGCAATATTAAAATTCCCTCTGATGATGTCAGAAAAGGGGTGGGTCAGGCACAGGCAAAAACTATGTCTTGGTGGTCCGGCTCAGGTGTGGATTGGGTTAGGGCTGCATAGTGCTGGCATTGGGTAAACACTAACATGTCTTTATTAGTAACAAGTTTTATTACATGCACACTGGCTCTAATTATAAAATGTGCAATCTTTCCTACTCTGGTAGATGGGGTAACTAAATATTTTCCAGTTTGCAAAAGATGTTTTAAATTTGTGCAAAGGAAAAGTTGTTTTCGCAAAGGTATCATTTTTAGAGGGGCACGGAAAAACAATCATTGAAGGACGAATAGCAAAATGCATCATTGTATTCTTTAGACATTCATGCTCTTTTCACTAGGAAGTAACGATGAACTGGGACATGCACTAGAATGGCTACTGGGCATAAAATGTCAGAAGTTATGTACTATGACTATAATTATAGATATTGTATATGTTAAATAATATATCTTGGCCATTGCATCACATTGTCATTCTCAGATACTTATTGGAGTCGTAACCAGAATTAGGAAGAAGATGAGCATCGGTACATGAACTTGGTATTTAATCATGGTGGTGATCGTAAAGGGAACTTTTTGGTCTGCTACAAAAATCTTGGAGTTTATTGTACCACAAGGAACTGGAGACTTCAGCCGTGGCACCATAACAATGTTATTTTGTCTATTAAGTTGACTTGTGTATTTTTTAGATGCTTCTCTTATGTTATTAACAATAATGTATTGTCGGGTAACGTGCCCAGGGGATCAATAGAAACAAAAGATGCCAAGAGAGCTCAAGTTGCAAAAAATGAATAATGAGTAATATAATGAACAGCATAATGAATAGTATCCCAATGCATGTCAGTCTTACACAGGGGACTTTTATCATGGATAATAAAATAGTAGGCTTCTCTTAAGTCTGGTTCAGGTATATAATTCATTATCCAGAAACCAATTATCCAGAAAGTTCCAAATACAGGAAGACCAGGTCTATATAGTCCATTATAAGGCAATAATTCAAATTTTTAAAAAAGATTTCTTTTTTCCCTGTAATTATAAAACAGTACCTCTCCCATAGGGGGAAATTTATTAACCTCCGAAAATTCTCCAGCGACGGCTTCGTTCACATTGCAACACTTCGCCAGGCGTAGATTCACCAGGACAACGCTAATTCACTAAAATCCGAAGTTGCGTCCAGGGCGCCAAACGCTGGCAAACTAGCACTAGTGTTACTGCGACAAGCGAAGCAAAGTTGCACTAGCGTTAATTTGCATTTGGCGGGAAGTTAAAGTTGAATGGACGTATATGTTGCAGCAAATACATTACACTACACAAGCCCAGTGAAGCTTAATAAAATAAAATAGAGTTGTTATGTTGCCCTACACATGAGCCCAGTGTATAGTTTATGTGCCATATGTTAGGAAATGTTGGGGGGAGCCGGGTACCCCAGAAAAAATTTACAATCTTTTGCAGCCCATCACCCTGAAAAATGAAAAGTCGCCAGCTTTTTTTGGGACTTTTTCAACAATTTTTTTCTACTTTTTTTTTTTTTATCTACTTTATTGCACTTCGCCTGGTCTGAAGTGGCAAAGGCAAGTCTGGCGCAAGAGGTAACGTTCAGTAAAATCCGCATTTTAGTGAATTTGCGTAGTTACGTCCATTCCCCAGAGCGCAACTTCGCCAGGAGTAAGGGATCGAAGTACTGCTTGAGTCTATCTCTTTCGCTAGCAAAGGTACGCCAGCGAAATCGGCGAAGTAACTTCGCTAGCGTTAGTCATTTCGCCCTTCAGTAAATCTGCCCCCTTGTGTGAAGATCCAAATTATAGAAACATCCGTTACTCAGAAAACCCCAGGGCCAGAGCATTCTGGATGACAGGTCCTATACCTGAGTGCTAAAAGCTAGCTTATAGGTAAACCACTCCTTTAACCCTTCCTCAATTGCAAAAAGAACCAATATCAGAATGACCGGTATGCAGGAAATAACAGGAGAGACACATGAAAAGAGAATCTTCACACTTCCGTATCAATTCATTTTCACTGGGCAGAAATCTGTAAATCAATAGGAAAATAGGCAAAATATGTAATACTTTACACACAGGGAACACACAAAGGGAAGAGGTAAAAATAGATAACATGGGGATTTTTTTAGCTTCGTATGTGCAATTGCCTTTTCCTTTCCATTAGAGATAAAGTGAAGAACCAGACGGAGGTCTCTTAATAAACCCGTAGCAATGTACAGAGAACAGTGAAACATATTAACCTCTGTGTCTTAAGAGAAGTTCTATCAATTGAATAGCCAAGTGCACAGTCACGGATTGCTGCATTCAGTGATAGCTTGTCGGCTAAATGATACAATGCTCGGCGCAGATATCATCAATTAGACACAGATTGGGCCAAACCTCTTGAGAACCAGGCCCAGTTACGTGCAGACAGTGTCATACACATTACATGCCATTACAGTTGCATCTCTCCAACTTCAATTCTCTCCATTACAAATCAATGCAATATACAATATCTACTGTTTACTGCCTTTCAAATTTCTTTCCATGCCATTGTTCTGAAATTAGTATCACATAGATTTATGATTTAGAAATTCATTAGCATTTACTGAATTACATTTTGATGTTAATATTAATACTATTAATATACATTGTTTTATACTTTGTTTATGAAAACTGCCTTGTAAAAAGGAGACTTTTTGTAAAATTCATCATCAAATGAATTTCTAAGTAACTGGTTTCCAGGTAAAGTTTTTTTGTACCATGTAGGCCAGCTAAAAGGTTAACAGGGTAAAACTTTTACTATGAAGCATAACAAAACTGGTGTAAAGGTCATACATTTATTGGCTAACTAAGATGTTAATCACATTAGGCTTTCAAAACATTTCAGTTCATTTTTCAAAGCAAGCAGAAATAGACATTCAAAATAGAAACTGAACATAAACTGTGGGAAGCCAAATGTATGCAAGGTTTAAGAGTCTGGAGACAGGACTGAACTGATATAATGAATTTATGGATAACTACAGGTATGGGGTCTGTTATCTGGAAACCCATTACCAGGAAAGCTCTGATTTACATTTTATCCAAATAATCCAAATTTTTAAGATTATTTCATTTTTCTCTTTAATAATAAAACAGTAGCTTGTACTAAACCCAAACTCAGATATAATTAATTCTTATTGGAAGCAAAACCAGACTATTGGGTTTATTTAATGTTTACATAATTTTCTAGTAGACAAGGTATGAAGATCCAAAATACAGAAAGATCTGTTATCCAGAAACCCCCAGGTCCTGAGCATTCTGGATAACAGACACCATACCTGTACATACATTAGGGACTGTAGTACAAGTTGAAAAAACATTACATTACAACTACAGTAATCTGTAATCTATTTCAAGGTGTAATTTGTGCCTGGTCTGGACCCCTCTGCATAACCAACCTCCTCTTATGTCTGTCTCTTGCAATACAAATTATGCTTCTGGTTTTTCCTTTTGTCTCACTGTTATTTTTTGTGTACAAAAATCTGGATCGATAGATAATAGATAAATAGATAGATAGATAATAGATAGATAGATATTAGATATAGAAGATAGATATTAGATATAGAAGATAGATATTAGATATAGAAGATAGATATAAGATAGAAGATAGATATAAGATAGATAGATGATAGATATAAGATAGATAGATGATAGATATAAGATAGATAGATGATAGATATAAGATAGATAGATGATAGATAGATAGATAGATAGATAGATAGATAGATAGATAGATAGATAGATAGATAGATAGATAGATAGATAGATGATAGATATAAGATAGATAGATGATAGATATAAGATAGATGATAGATATAAGATAGATGATAGATATAAGATAGATGATAGATATAAGATAGATGATAGATATAAGATAGATGATAGATAATAGATAGATAGATAATAGATAGATAGATAATAGATAGATAGATAATAGATAGATAGATAATAGATAGATAGATAATAGATAGATAGATAATAGATAGATAGATAATAGATAGATAATAGATAGATAGATAATAGATAGATAATAGATAGATAGATAGATAGATAGATAGATGATAGATAATAGATAGATAATAGATAGATAGATAGATAATAGATAGATAGATAATAGATAGATAGATAATAGATAGATAGATAGATAGATAGATAGATAGATAGATAGATAGATAGATAGATATTAGATAGATAGATAGATAGATAGATATATAGATAGATAGATTAATAGATAGATAGATAGATAGATAGATAGATAGATAGATAGATAGATAGATAGATAGATTAATAGATATAGATAGATATAGATAGATAATAGATAGATAGATAGATAGATAGATAGATAGATAGATAGATAGATAGATAGATAGATAATATATTACTGGGACCATGGAAATTGTTTCTGTAGAGAGAGCAATGAAGGGATCAATTGTGTACACTAGTGACACGGTTTAATAAATGGGCAGCAGAACAGGTGTTCCTGACACTCCTAGTACATACAGTATACATAAGGGTGGATCTACTTACCCTTCTTTGTGTTAAGACACCTTTCTCACTTCACCAACAATAAATAATGCCAGCTCTACAAGAAAATAAAACTTTGGTCGTTTTTTCCAATTTTTCACAGGCTCACACTCTTTAATGCATTTAGAGTGAGAAAAAAATTGAGAAAAAAAATGCCCATTGAATTAAATGCAATTGGTGCAGGAAAAAAAAGGTCCCTTGACTTTGCTGTATTTACTCACTACTCATTGAATTCAATGCATTTGGAATGAGAAACAACTGGAGAAAAAACTGCCCATTGATCCCCAATGCATTTGGTACAACAAAAAACTTGGTTCACTTTTTCAATGGTTTTGCAAATTTTTTTTGGCGAACGAATGAAAAAGTTTTGGTGATCAGTGATCATTCATTACTCAAATATGGGGCAGCCTTATTAAGGACTTCATCTGGCCTTGAATATGACCAGACAAGTCTGCATAATTTCCACATGGGATCTTCAGCCAGAGAATGGATCATCCCCAGATGGCCTGCTATGTAGATGACCAAAAGATCGCATGTGTCCTAAGCCTAAACAATGAGAAACTAACTTAAAGGACAAGAAAAATCGAATTCACTGGGGAACCTTCTAAAGAAGCAATGTTACCTGTGTCTCCCAGGTGCTCCTGTCTGTATTAGACTTGTGCATGTCCTATAGTGTAAACATTTCCAATTTACACATTTTACAAAGAAAGGTTAATGCATTTTATATTAAAATTGTCTTTCTTTGTTCTTAAGCTCACTAACTTATTTTAATTTGGAACACTGCAGTTACATTCCCCAAAGAAATGAGAAAGCCAACTCACAGCTCAGGAGGCATAACTTGGTGGGGTAAATCCATCATATTTGCAGCATCTAGAGAATTTCACTCTGGACAGAACATACATGTCTGTCTTTCTTACTGTATCAAAACACCTTGCCTTCGCCCAGCCACTGTTACTAATTATGTATAGGATAGAAGCAAGAATGGAGCTACCCTAACAGTACCAAATCAGTTGGCTTTGACTCACAGCTAATAGCCTTCAGTTTAACCCTATATATACCACTTAGTCTAAAGTGGGGAATAGTAAGAGCATTATTGCCTGCATGCAGGGTCAAGCAACCCTCTATCAGTTAGAGTTAACTCTATACTTTTTAGCTCTTTAGGTAACTCAAGGAGGTTTCCATAGGTAATAAACATGCATAAAAAGTGTAAATGCTAAACTGAGGGTTTATTTTTATTAGGATACAGATATGGGACATGTTATCCAGAATTTTTGGGACCTGGGGCTTTCCTGATAAGGGATCTTTATGTAATTTGGAGTCTAAAACAATTCAAATATTAAAAAAACCCAATATGATTGTTTTGTCTCCAATAAGGATTACTGTAATTAAATTTTAGTTGGAATCAAGTACAAAATAATGTTTTAATCGTACAGGAAAATAGGAAATCATTTTTAAAAAATGTGATTATTTGATTATGGAAATGGAGTCTAGGGGAAATGGCCTTCCTTTAAGTATGAGATTTCTGGACAACGGGTGTATACCTGTATATTGAAACAGATATTTAAATGTTAATTTTCTGTACAGCTAAGACTATTCATTTAAGTTCATATGTACTATGAACTAGGCAAACTAATATTATTCTTGATAAAACAGTCCCAGACGGAATTTTTTTTTTTAATTTTTTCAAGCCATAGGTTCCTTTTTGGTATCTTCTCTTGTACTTACTCATGCTCATGAGTCACTTGTGGGAGTTATCAATGGAATTCCTTAGAGTTTACAAATGTTCTCTTCCCACTTTATCTGTCTATTTGTAAATGTTTCATTGCATATATTCACGGATCAAACTTGCTTTAAGGCTTTATTGCTCTCCTTTAATGACGACTTCCCAGTGGACAATTTAAGGTGATCAGAGCAATCCATATAAGCATAAGTCTGGTTTCTACTATTTAAACTAGCAATACAGCACATAAGGGGGGGGTCGCTTTGTGCAATGTTACAAGAAAGCATTCCCAAACAGCTCACATCATTTCTGCTGAAGGATACAGCTGTTCCCAGGCCTGTTAGGAAAAAGCTGTAGTTGAGTTTAATACAAACATGTTTTCAGCACATACTTGGCAATTAGTTTGACAGCAACTGGTATATCTAACAAAAATAATTATGGTTGTTATAAAAACATTAAATTAATCTCAATATCAAGGGACGTGTTTTGTCTAATCTCAATTGCAAATGGCTTGGCTTGGGGAGGTGAAGTTTTACACTGACGTGATTGCAGAACTACATTGTGTCTTGAGTTTCTTAGCATGATGAAGGGCTGAAGTATTTGGCCCATGCCCAATATAAATAAATTATTTGAGAGGAATATCCTATAATTCTATAATCAGTGATATTGAGTTGGGGGCACATTTATTGAATATCGAGTCCCCGTCAATTTGATATCACTCCATTTACCAACACTATATTTGGCTGGCAGAAAACTTTTCCAGACAGTCAAAAAAGTATTTTAACATACTGACGCATTTATCAAAATATATCTGTATCAGAATGTGTTCTGATGTGTTTAAGTTTTAAATTTGCAACCCTAAACAAAAAGTACATCTCCAATAGACTAGTTAGTATCCAAAGGCTATGCAATGAGACACCTAAAGGAAGAGCAATTATGCCTCCTGTGCTGTTGCTGCTTTGATATACTCATTTTAAACCATGCATCTTAAAGTGCCATCAGCTTACATGGAGTAAATGAATGAGCTCCTGAATTTAATGCAAGTAAGAGCCTATAAGGCAACCATTTCTCCTGTTTGCTGATATAGTGGAGCATTACCAGGCTTTTCTAGTGGATGTTTCACATATACGGGTATGAAAACCATTATCCAGAAAGATCCAAATTACAGGAAGGCCATCTCCCATAGACTCCATTTGAATCAAATAATTCAGATTTATAACAAAAATATTTCCTTTTCCTCTCTATTAATAAAACAATAGCTTGTGCTTGATCCAAACTAAGATATAATTAATCCTTATTAGAGGCAACACTGGCCTCTTGGGTTTTATTTAATGTTTAAATGATTTTCTAGTAGACTAAAGGTGGGCGATATTGTGATGATCCGATCGTGGGCCCTAGGGAGAAACAATCGGATCATAATTCTGGCAATACAGACGGCCGGATCACATCAACGAAAAGATGCGGCCACTATCCGATAGGATTTGTAACCCTGCCGATCAACACATGGCCGACTTTCGGCCAGATATCGATCAGGGAAGCCTGCCGGATGGCCCCACACACGGGCCAATAAGATGCCAACTTGGTCTGTCTGCAGCATTTATCAGTCTGTGTATGGCCAGCTTTAAGGTACTAAGATACAAATTACGGAAAGACTTCTTATGAGGAAAACCATAGGATCCAAGCATCCTGGATAACAGGTCCCATACCTGTATCTCATTTCCTTATAATTTAAAAATAAGAATGCTTGTGTGCTTTCTCGCAGCATTTTCCTACTGCAAACTAAGCAATCTTACCCCTTGGTACTGGAATTACAAATAGCTGACTCAGCATGTTAGAACTGGGAAATGATTTTGGGACAAAAGGCATGAATTTTTTTATTAGAGAAAGCTAAAATCAAATCACTAAGGGGCAGGTGCATTGAAATCTGAATTGGGGCTTCGTTAGGGATTTTCTTTAATCATCATATTTATTAACACTTCCCTGACATGAAAGTGTTCTAACCAGTTGATAAGAAAGGCTTTTGTTGGATGACTTATTTAAAATCCATTACAGTTTAGGGGATTTTGAATCATAATGACATTTTTCCTTTCAGCTGCCACTTGTACATCTCCTGGGATCATTAACAACAGTACATTCTGATGTTATATTGAGAAATTAAATTTAACACTTCATAGTTTTCTAGTTCAAAACCATTTTAATTCCCCCATAGGTAATAAAATACACTACATTTGCCAAGGCACATTAACTTTTAGCAAGTCTAGTGATGGGCAAATCTGAGTTGTTCGTTTCGCTGAAAATTCGCAAAACGGCAAAAAAAATCGTCAAATGCATTGAATTCAATGGGTGACTAATTGTTTTTTGATATGAGACAAATTGTTTCACTCATTGGAGTCTATAGCCTTTTTTATCATGACGAAACCTGGCAAAAATTTCACTCATCACTAATAGCAACCAATAAGCTACTTCCTTTTAAACAGGTGGCCAGTAAATGCTGACTGCTACATTGGTTTCTGTAATTACACTTGTAGCAAACATTGCACCTTTTGTTACATGACCCCATTATTATATACATTTAAGTGTTTTGATCTCTTAAAGGGCTTTCGTTTAGATATGAACTCATCTGATAATATCAAGCTGTCAACAGCTCATGAATCTGCTTTCCTTTTGGGGCTCTCCTGACATGCCACTCTTGTACTAAAAGGAAGATACCATGCAAGGTTGCCATAAGGGGCCAGTTTCACTGTAGGATTTAACCAGAAGCATTAATGCCAGACGTCCTGATTTGCAGATCCCAAAAGGGGTGCAGCTTATCAATGAATGGCTGGGTTTGGGGCAATTCACGGTGTGCTTCAGTGGAAGAGTGTGGCTGGGAATATTAATGCATAGTTGGGCACTGTCTATTTAGTCTAAATTGGGACCAATCCTACTTATTTGGAGGGAACCACCTTCAAATGAGCCTGGGCAGTAATTGCCTAATAACCCTAGTCCACTAGGAGGTAGAATCTAAGCAGTATAGGGCTCCACAATTTCTGCCCTGCTAGCTAGGGTGGAGTGATGACTCTAGTTCCCTGTAGCCCCAAACTAAGTAGAAGCAGGGCCTATGGAATCCAGGAAACAAGTATGGAAAATGTAGGTGCTTCATTTTATATAGTTACAGTTACATATTTAAATTGGGTTGAAAAAAGTCCATCAAGTTCAACCCCTCCACATGAAAACCCAGCATCCATACACACACCCCTCCATACCCTACCATAAATCATATATACTCATATCTATACTAACTATAGAGTTTAGTATCACAATGGCCTTTGATATTATGTCTGTCCAAGAAACCATCCAAACCATTCTTAAAGGCATTAACAGAATCAGCCATCACAACATCACCCGGCAGTGCATTCCACAACCTCACTGTCCTGACTGTGAAGAACCCCCTACGTTGCTTCAAATGAAATTCTTTTCTTCTAGTCTTAAGGGGTGGCCTCTGGTACGGTGATCCTCTGGGTATGGGTAAAAAGCTCCCCTGCTATTTGTCTATAATGTCCTCTAATGTACTTGTAAAGTGTAATCATGACCCCTCGCAAGCGACTTTTTTCCAGAGAAAACAACCCCAACCTTGACAGTCTACCCTCATAATTTAAGTCTTCCCTCCCTCTAACCAATTTAGTTGCACTTAGTCTCTGCACTCTCTGCAGCTCATTTATATCCCTCTTAAGAACTGGAGTCTAAAACTGCACTGCATACTCCAGATGAGGCCTTACCAGGGACCTATAAAGAGGCATAATTATGTTTTCATCCCTTGAGTTAATGCCCTTTTTTATGCAAGACAGAACTTTATTTGCTTTAGTAGCCACAGAATGACACTGCCCAGAATTTCATTTAAGGAAACACCCAACACACTGCCATTCAGTGTATAACTTGCATTTATATTATTTTTGCCAAAGTGCATAACCTTGCATTTATCAACATTGAACCTCATTTTCCAGTTTGCTGCCCAGTTTTCCAGTTTAGACAAATCACTCTGCAAAGTGGCAGCATCCTGCATGGAACCTATAGTTCTGCACAATTTAGTATCATCTGCAAAAATAGAAACAGTACTTTTAATGCCCACCTCCAGGTCATTAATAAACAAGTTGAAAAGCAAGGGACCTAGTACAGAGCCCTGCGGTACTCCACTAATAACACTGGTCCAATTAGAAAATGTTCCATTTACCACCACTCTTTGTAGTCTATTTTTTAGCCAGTTCTCTATCCAGGTACAAATACTATGTTCCAGGCCAACATTCCTTAATTTAACTAGTAACCTTTTGTGTGGCACTGTATCAAATGCTTTAGCAAAGTCTAAGTAAATCACATCCACTGCCATCCCAGAGGTCCTTGCTCACCTTCTCATAAAAAGAGCATAGGGCTTCTTTCCGTAGCCCAACAAACATATACTATTGATTGCATTAATGTATGCTTACTTTGTCTCCAGTTCCAATCTCCAATTTCACCTTGTTCGAATTTCTTCACAAAACTGCGGCGAAAATTCGCTGCGGGAAAATTCCCATTGACTTTAATGTATTAGGACAAAAAAGTCGTCATAAGAAAAAACACCATTGACTTTAATGCATTTGGAGAGAGAAAATTTGTTGCGAGTAAAAATACCCACCGACTTCAATGCATTTTGTGAAATTTTTTGGCAAAGTGAAACGGGACAGATTCGCTCATCACTACTCTCCAGAATTACTTACCCTTTAATAATAGTTTGAACTAGCAAGTCAATAGTTTGTCCAGCCACCAGAGTGCTGAAAATCCTGCTAAGAAATCATCACTTGCCCCTCTGCCCATTGTGTTTTTTTTTTAAGCTTGTGCTTTTCCCGTAAATCTCTCTGTCTTTCTATTCCGATGAAGCAAAATGAGCTCATCAATGCTATATTATTGACTAGCACAGCATGAGTCAAATCATGTTGCTAATTGGTGCCTGCTTATTGCCTTTTCTTATACTACTTACTGCTCATTCAGTTGTATGTTAGACAAATTACAATTAAGAGCAAGGTAATGTCTCATGGGTAATTGCAGGCCCTTTATTACCCAATTCCTAAACTCGTCATGGCTGAAAGAGTCAATATTGTATGTAGCAGCTGTTTCCGAGCAGATACTGTAGGAATAGGCTAAAATAATATAAAAACACATGCCAAGTGTTTCTGATTATATTGGAATCATATTTATTATTAATACCATATTCTTTCTCGGGCATTGTAATAGGCTTAAGGTCAGCTTTTGGGTGGGGGGGTTTATGCGGGTAATACAACATTTTAGAGATGGTAATTGAGAAATGGGTGGAGAGGAGCGGGAATTCATTCTGTCAGATTGTAACTAGACATTGTGCTGTGTAATGAATAGAAAAGACCGAGCTGCCAATCTGAAAATCTACACAACTATGACCTGTCTGTCAGTTTTGAAGGCTACTTATTTAGAAGGGGTGTCAGAAAATATACTTTTGTTTGTTGCATTATGCTATTCCAAACACTTTGCTAACTTCGCCAATTAAATGCTTAGTTCTGCTGTTATAATCAACTTTTCCTTCGCTCCTCCTTGTTTTGCATATTTACTGTATAAATTAACTTGTGGTTCATAAGGAAAACTGCAAAATGTCCTCCTGTCTGTGTTTTGGGTCTATTGTTACAAACACAGAGAAATGGTATTACTACAAGCAAGTCTGATGCTACAGCTTAAGGGATACTGTCATGGGGAAAAAAAAATTCTAAATGAATCAGTTAATAGTGCTTCTCCAGCAGAATTCTGCACTGAAATCCATTTCTCAAAAGAGCAAACAGATTTTTTATATTCAATTTTGAAATCTGACATGGGGCTAGACATATTGTCAATTTCCCAGCTGCCCCAAGTCATGTGACTTGTGCTCTGATAAACTTCAATCACTCTTTACTGCTGTACTGCAAGTTGGAGTGATATCACCCCCCTCCCTCCCCCCCCCAGCAGCCAAACAACAGAACAATCGGAAGGTAACCAGCTAACAGCTGCCTGGTAGATCTAAGAACAGCACTCAATAGTAAAAACCCATGTCCCACTGAGACACATTCAGCAACCTGCCAGAAAGCATTTCTCTCCTAAAGTGCAGGCACAAGTCACATGACATGGGGCAGCTGGGAAATTGATAAAATGTCTAGTCCCATGTCAGATTTCAAAATTGAATATAAAAAAATCTGTTTGCTCTTTTGAGAAATGGATTTCAGTGCAGAATTCTGCTGGAGTAGCACTATTAACTGATGTGTTTTGAAAAAAACATGTTTTCCGATGACAGGATCCCTTTAGCAAGGCTACAAGGGGAGTGGAAGCAGGTTGTACAAACTAGCAGCAAAATCAAAAGGTTTAACGCCTTATAATAATGTATGTTTACTTTTGCCTGAAAACACCATTTTACTGGCATTAATAATGTCAAATTTGGAAATACAAAGGTTAAGTGGTGAAATTGTTTCTCTCCAACAAGCTGATGTTAAAAAAAAATATTTTGGTGTTGAAAACAAAGTCATTCCAACTATTGTGAATTTGGCGTTTTAATTAGGGATGCACCGAATCCACTAATTTGGGATTCAGCCAAATCCCCAATCCTTCATGAAAGATTTGAGTAAATCCGTAACCAAATACGAAACCTTATTTGCACATGCAAATTTTTGCTAGTAAGGGTAAAACTGAACAAAAAAGTGAATGAACAAAATTAAAAATTCCAATTCTTTGTTTGTGTCTCAAAAAGTCCCTTGATTTCAAGGAATCTGAATCCTGCTGAAAAGGGCCGAACCACAAGCCAACTCTTGGATTTGATGCATCCCTTGTTTTAATGGGCCATACACATAACAATAATACTTTACAAAATAAAAAAAACTTTTATAAAAATAAAACTTTGCTTCATACAGTTTTTCTATATGATTCCAACCAATATCCATGTATTATGTATATCGCTCAATTGGGGGTTTGGGCATTGGAAAAGAGAAAATTAATTAATACTTACCAAGATTTTCTTTTCCTGGCCATACCCCCTGGCAGCATAACAATTTGGGTTTTATCCCTGTACTGGTCGGACACAGAAGGGTTAACAAGCAACCTTACAAATACCCACCCCCTTCCCGCCCTCACCAGTCTTTACCTGATGTTCTGGACGGACAATGAAAAGGGTGGGCATGCTGCCAGGGGGTATGGCCAGGAAAAGAAAATCTCGGTAAGTATTAATTAATTTTCTCTTTTCCTGGCCATCCCCTGGCAGCATAACAATTTGGGTTAGTACCCTAGCAATTAAATGGGAGGGCAACTGAATGATGCTTGATAACAGAATTTAATTAGGTTACAGCTGCGGCCTGCAGTACTGAACGTCCAAACTGCGCCAAAGACGCAGATCTAATATCTAATTTGTAATGTTTAATAAATGTGTTTGGAGTAGCCCATGTTGCAGCCCTGCAAATTGACTCAGGTTGTGCTCCTGCTTCTGCTGCCCATGACGATGCAACGGCCCTTGTGGAATGTGCTTTGGTCCCCTCAGGCACCGGCTTACCCTGTTCTTTATAGGCTTTCTGTATTGCCATCACTATCCATCTCCTCAATGTTGCAGTTTTGGCTGCCTCTCCCTTCCTAGCCCCTGCTGGGACTATAAACAGCCTATCAGTCTTCCTGATGCCCTCAGTCCTTTGGAGGTACATCCGTAGACAGGCATGCACATCTAGAGCTCTCCATCTCGATTCCTCTTGTGTCCCAACCTCCGGAATGAAGGCTGGTAAAACAATCGGCTCATTCATGTGCAGAGAAGAGACTACCTTAGGCAGGAATTGTAATATTGGTCTAAGGACCACTGAATCCGCTTTGAAGATAGTATAAGGAGGCTTAGATGATAAAGCTTGTAGCTCACATGCTCTCCTGGCTGATGTCAGAGCTACTAATAGGTTCAAAAGGGCTATCCACAAGAGCATTCAGGACTAAAGGCAAGTCCCAAACTGGAGTGAGTGGTTTAAGTGGTGGAACAATCCTGATTGCTGCTTGAAAGAATCTGGAAACCAAGGGTTCCACTATCCATCTTCTTCCCAGAATCGCGGATAATGCTGACAATTGTACTCTGAGTGTACTCAGGCTCAGACCCTTCTCTAGGCCTGACTGTAGGAACTGAAGAATGTTTGGCACTGATGGGTTCCACAAATCCACAAAATTCTCACTTGCCCATGCCTGAAACACTTCCCAGATCATGTAATACCGGTGAGACGTATTTGCCTTCCTTGACCTCAACAATGTGTTAATCACAGCCTCAGAACAGCCTTGTTGTCTTAACCTTCCCCTCTCAGCTTCCAAGCCATCAGGTTCAACCTGGCAGGGTTCGGATACCACAGAGACCCCTGAGACAGAAGATCCTCCCTGTCTGGTAGGCGAAAAGGATTGTCTGCCGCCATCCTCCTCAACAATGGATACCACGGGCGACGTGGCCAGTCTGGAAGTACCACCACTGCTTCCATCCTGGTGAAAAAGATCTTCTGTAGAACTCTGAATATCAATGGAAAGGGGGGAAAGACATATGCACATAGACCTGTCCAATCCTGGACTAGCACATCCACCGCTGTCTACTGGGGACAAGGGAACCTGGAGAAGAAGTTCCTCACTTTCCGGTTCAAGGCTGTAGCCATCAGGTCTAACTTCGGGCATCCCCACCTGGTTATGATCATAGTGAATACTTCTGGGTGAAGACTCCACTCTCCACCGTCGATCCGCCTCCTGCTGAAGAGATCTGCCTGTACATTCATTACTCCCGGTATATGAAGAGCAGTGATGTGTAGTAAATGATTTTGAGCAAACTCCATGATCGGAAGTAATTCTGTCATCATACTGAGGCTCCCTGTGCCTCCCTGTCTCTTTATATATGTGACTGCTGCCACATTGTCCGAGCGGACTCTGACAGAGTGACCGTGTAGCTCTTTCCTGAAAGCCTGAAGTGCACATGCCACTGCCCTCAGCTCGAGGATATTTGATGGAAGATAGGACAGCTCCCTGGCCCAAGTCCCTTGGACTGACAGATCTGCTATGTGGGCTCCCCATCCTTGACCTGACGCATCGGTGAACAGCTCTACATATTCCGGCTCCTGCAGAGGCATTGCTCTCCTTAGGTTGAACAGAGTTGCCCACCACTGCAGATGATGCTTCAGCTTCCAAGGCAACCATATTGTCTGATTCCAGTTCAACTCTTGATGCTTCCATTGGTCCAAGAATACACGCTGGATTGGGCGCATCTGCCATCTTGCCCATTTGACCAGTCCTATTGTTGATGTCAGGGAGCTCAAATATTTCATTAATTGTCTGGCAGATAGATAGTCTAGTTCCAGCATGGTCAAAGTCATCTCCCTGACCTTGGAGATTCTTGCCTGAGGAAGAGATATCATTCCTAAGACTGTGTCTATAGAAGCTCCTAAGTATGTTAATCTTTGGACTGGACTCAACTGACTTTTGGCCTCGTTGAGAATCCATCTGAACTCTTGGAGAGTTGCTTTGACCTTGTCTCTGTGCTGTATTAAGATGTCTTTTTGTCTTGCCACTAATAAGAGGTCGTCTAGATAGTGATATAATTCTAGACCCTCTTCTCGAAGCTTTGCAATAACCAGCACCAACACCTTGGTAAATGTTCTGGGAGATGTGGCCAGCCCGAAGGGCAGGCAAGTGAACTGTAGATGATGACAACCTATTGCAAAACGAAGAAACCTTTGATGTTCTAAGGCCACCGGCACATGCAAATAGGCGTCCTTCAAATCGATTGTACAGAGCCAGTGTATGGCTGCCTTTATAGTCTGAATCGTCTCCATTTTGAAGCTTTGGATCTTTAGTCCCTTGTTCAGCTTCCTTAAATCCAAAATGGGCCTCATCTCGCCTGAAGCCTTCTCTACCAGAAACAGAGGGGAATAAAATCCTCTTCCCCTCTCTTCTAACGGAACCTCTACTGCTGCCCCCTTGAGAAGTAAGTCGGAAATGTATTGCTTCATAATTTCCCTGCTCGCCACAGATCGTGGCCAAGGGAACAACAAAATTGTGAGGGATTGGCTTTTGTATGAATTCCAGCCGGTAACCCCTTCTCACAATGGACAGAACCCAGGAGTCCTGAAAATGTCTCGCCCAGACTTCCTGAAATTGAAGAAGCCTTGCTCCTACTCTTGGAAGCTGGACAGGCCTCCCGTCATTGTGACTTCTGCTGGGACTTGGGAGATCTTGGGGCCTTGGCCTTTCCACCTCGAAAAAAAAACAGACTGCCCTGTCTTCCAAGATGATGACCTAAAAGTCTCCCTACCAGGCCTATAAGCTTTAAAGTTGTCCTTCTTCCTTGAAAAATACCTGTCTGATTGACGTTTTGGGGGATCTTTAAATCTCCTTGGAGTCTGTGGAAGGAATGTGCTCTTTCCTCCAGATGATTTGGATATTATATCCTCCAAAGCTTTGCCAAATAACATCTTGCCCTCAAATGGTAGCCTGCATAATGCATTCTTTGAGGCAGTGTCTGCAAACCAGTACTTACGCCAAAGGGCTCTACGAGCCACTACTGATGAGGCCATAGATCTCGCAGACAATCTTGTTAAATCGCCAACGGCCCCCAGGCAAAAAGATGTTGCAAGTCTCAGATCCTCCAGAGCTGCCAAAATCTTCTCACGAGGCTCCCCTTCTCTGGTCCTCTGCACTAAATCCTCTATCCACATCGACAGGGCCTTGACCACTGAAACTAATGATACTGCCGGTCTCAACATGGCTCCAGTCATCATGTATAACTTTTTTAATTCTGTTTCCATCCTTCTCTCCATTGGCTGTTTCAGGGCAGAAACATCGTCTATTGGTAGTGCAGTCTTTCTGGACAATCTAGCTACTGGAGCATCAACTGTTGGAGGATTGCTCCAAATTTCCTGAGATTCTGGAGGAAAGGGATATAGCTTCTCCATCTTTGCCTCTACCGGAACTTTTCTAGACATCCTTTGCCATTCTGCAGAAATGACATCTTGCACCTCCTTATGCACTGGGAAGACATGTTTTCTCTTCCTGGCAAAAACACACCTGTGTCTGTCTGGTCCTGGTCCTCAAGGACTAATGTGTGTCTCACTGCCTTAATAAGGTCTGGAACAAATTTCATATCAAAAAATGAATTCTCTTCCTCCTCATCTGAAGAAGAAGAGTCTGAGTTAATCACCTCAATCTGATTAGAATGCGTGTCAGCAGGTAACTGACTTTCAGCACCCTTTGCCTCTTGAATTCCTGAGGCTACTGCCTGTTTAATCCAGGCTAATAAATCTGACTGAGAAGCATCCTTAGAAGTTGAAGGAATCTCTTGAGCAGGTATACGCTTCTGAGCAGGTGGAATATCAGCGTCACCTTCTAAAATCTCTGCAATACAGTCACCACATAATCTCTTGCCCGGTAATGTAGGCTTTTTGCAGGCTTTACAGGCTCTAATGTCCTTATCCTGAGATCTTTGCCTTTTCCTGGCAGTATCTTCAACAGGTGAAGTAAGCCTAGAGTGACAAACACCCAATTAGTAATGCACTTTTTTCGACGCAAAAACACTCAGTAGCTCTAAACCCACCATGAAGCCTTCGAGGTAGCAGCTTTCTCGGCAGCCGGATCCATCACAGATGCGTCAATGCGGGTGCAAAGGCAAAACTGCACCCGTTCAGAGGCAAAATAAGGCGCCATTTGATGACGTATATGCTTCCTTGCGCCATTACGGACGCAACCTCCCCCCGGCTGTATAGGGACCCACTCCTGAGAAGGCGCTATGGCGATCACAACGGAGGGGCTTCAGGCGGAGAAAGTGCATGAAAAACTGCGCCTGGAATCTGGTCCCGAAGAACCAAGTGGGTAGAGCATACAAATCCCCGGTCCGGCCAGGACAGAAGGAAAAAAGACTGGTGAGGGCGGGAAGGGGGTGGGTATTTGTAAGGTTGCTTGTTAACCCTTCTGTGTCCGACCAGTACAGGGATAAAACCCAAATTGTTATGCTGCCAGGGGATGGCCAGGAAAATCTGGTGGCACTATATAAAGAAGGAGAATGATTTCCAGAGCATAGGTTCAATCATTAGAAACAATTGTTACAAAAACTGAAGTGTAAATGAGATACCACACTTTGGGCAAAATGTGTAAGCTCACGTGCCACAGCCACACCTGTCATTATTGCATGAGTCCTAAACTGCCTATTAATGCTTTAAACCTAATGGGGAAATGTAATGAAAATCGGTAATGGATTGCATGTGCAATGCGAAAATATAGGCCTTTGCATAAAGAAATTTTCCTTTGCGAGAATTCAAGTCGTTTTTGCAAACTCGGAAACTGTTTAGCGATCACTTCTGACAGTGGAAGAAAGATTGCAAATTTTACAGTCTGTTCAGTGTGCAGTGAAAAAGTTATGTTTGCTCCAAAACATTACAACACCTTCAAGTACTTCTTAAAGCAATTTGCAATGCTATAACAGCCTTACTTATTATTCTTATTTATGCAAATTATTCTTATAAACCGCCTACGGCCATCTTAAAGGTACAACTACACAAACGATTTCTCTGCATTTGTGCCGGATCCGAAACGCAGGCGTCAAGTCCGACTTGCGTTTTGGGGCAGCGCGTCGGATCTGGCACAAACGCAAAGAAATCGTTTGTGTAGTTGTACCCTTAGAGACAAAGATTTGTGGAGCAGTTTCTATTTGAGTTTTCATTGCAATTGGTACAATTGCTAGTTTACCCATCTGCAATTTTAGGGGAAAATTCAGTTGGAGGTGCGTTTTGCTGGTGCAGGGGGCCCACAAATTGATGTTTGCCCAGTGGTTATGCAGAGCTTAAAACAGCCCTGGTGGTGTGAGGTAGGTTTGGTGGATGATTTATCTTTATTACTTATAAGAGGTTGTGTTAAGACAATTCACAATTTATTCCCATTCATACCTCTCTTGCCTCCCACTTGTACTTAACCCAATAAGGTCTCAAAAATGCCGTGTTGCATTATTATTACCCTTTACATGGAGTCCATTGACATCTCTGTGTTATATAATAGCTTTAGCTTTATGGTTAATCACTACTTTAGTTAAACCTCTTATTCTGCCATGGCTTAAATGGGCACTGTTGCTTTGTGTTCTAGTGTACAAATAGATTTGTATAAAAACCATAATACTCAGTGCAGGCTGCCAGGCATGCAAAAAGAATCATTTGTTCCTAAAAATAAATGTTATCCCCTAAAGTATCTTGCTGTCAGTTACAGATCTCACCTATTCTGTGCAAGAATTTTCTGCCTTAGGAAGCACAGGGGAGAGAGTTTTGCCTTAAACAATCCATATTATAGACAGCACAGGTGACTATGAGGAAATCCATTTGCCTTGTGACTAATACACCTTTCTCCTTTTAGATTGTAAGCTCTATGTTTAAACACGGTGTGTAAAACATAGCACAATCATAAATACACAAGCATTATATACATCAATGGCAAATACTGGCTGCTGTTTTTTTTATATATTTGTCCCTTTATTTTCCTCCGGATATGATTAAAACTGTCCAGCATGAGCCGACACTTTATTTTACTTTAAAATGAAATACTCATTAGCTCTTCACAGAAACAACAGTTAAGCAGGCTTTTGATGATTATTCACTTTACTTAACACATATCTCACAGCCAGTGCTTTTCACATCTACATCTGGGCCAAAAGCAGAGAAATGACTTAGTGCTTTGCTATTAGCAGCTCATTTGCACTTTAAATGGTGCACAACAACGAACCTTAATTGCCTCATCACCGCAAGCTTCCACAGTATTGTGTTAAAAGTATAGTTAAAGGAGATATTCTGGCTTTGATTAAAGATTCCCAACTGCAGAGATACTGGAGAGAGAAAGAAGAATCTTATTGTTTCCAAGAATCAAGGTCACTGTTTATTCTCAGGTGAACTTAAATAGGTGAAGGCTAGACAATTACTTTACTTTCAATAGATGAACATATCAGTGCCACACATGCTACGAATTATATGCCCTGCCGCTGCTATACTCTAGAAAAACATATGAAGACAAAAAACTTTAGGTGGATTGCTAACTAAAAAAAGCTCAGCACTAGAGAAGTTTTGCTCCGTTTCACCAGGTGAATTTTCGCACAGTCGAACGATCAATACTCCACAAATTTATCAAAGTGCGCACTTTCCAATAAGTTACCGTTTTTGTCAGAGTCTGTTTCGCCAAGTTCTACCTGGCAGATTTATAAGATGAAGCTACATCCTCAACATTATTTTATCCTGTAAAAGTCATAAAAAAGACAAAACGCGTTATATAATATTTTAATGTTGGATCATGTTTACAAGTTGTAACTGTTAAATATATGTCATATACACTTTTTGTAATAGTGATGGGTGAATCTGTCCCGTTTCGCTGAGAAATTCACAAAACGTTTGCGAAACCCATTGAAGTCAATAGGCGTCAAAATTATTTTGACGCTCGACAATTTTGACATGAGCGACATCTTTATACACGAGGCTCTTTTGTCCACATACATTAAAGTCAATGGGTGTCCAAATAATTTTGATCCACAACAATTTTTATGCACACATCAATTTTTAAACGTGCGACTCTTTTGTCCAAATGCATTAAAGTCAATGGCCGTCCAAATAGTTTTGACAGCCGACAATTTTTGTCACAGCTAATTTTCCCACGGAAAAGTTTTGCGCCAGTTTCACGAAAACATTCCAGAATCTAGAAATTCGCCACAAATCCATGCCTGTCGAATTAATTCACTCATCACTATTTGTAACCCTTTGAGGGGCATGCCACATTTGTTTTAGGGTGGGCTCATGTCTAGCAACTTCCCCTAAAGCATGCATTGCTCTTTATTCAGGAGCAATAAGGACTATGACACACTTGGTATATCAACTATCCTAATCAAATGCTCTTCACTGCCAGCAGCTCCTTCCTATCAAGTTAAAGCAGAATCAAAGCCAACCACAGGTTTTCTATAAAGTCTCCCTCTCCCAATGCAACAAGAACACCCCAGAACACCCTTGCTTCCCCATACCCATGTTGATAATGCAAATGTATAAGGTGGATGGTGCCACCTGTGGCGGGGTTGTAAACTTTGGAGGTAAATTATCATTCCAGAACAACACTTGGAGCAATAAAGTTTTCTATTTCAATCTGTAGTACAATCTACACAAAGCTGAAGATGGTGTAAGTTTCCCTTAGACTATAAGGTCAGTTGCCTGTAGATTTCTGCACCGAGTGTGTTTAATATCTGGTGCCACTTCCCTCTATAATGCATAAAAAACCTATTGACTATGGTTAACCACATTGTGTAGAAAATGTAAATCACTAGAGAAAGCTGTGGTCTGCTATAGGCAGCTATAATAGGAAGTGGCCACCAGCAGTTTACTGAGTTTTAATTACCAGGATCATTATAATGAACACACGTATGTGCCAGGGATATCATGCACAAATGAGCTGAAAAGCTGAAGACAGCAAAACCTTAAAGGAAAACTATACCCCGCAAACAGTGTCGGTCTCTATAAAAATATATTGCATAAAACAGCTCATATGTAAAACACTTCTTCATGTAAATAAACCATTTTCATAATAATATACTTTTTTAGTAGTATGTGCCATTGGGTAATCATAAATAGAAAACTGCCATTTTAAAAAATAAGGGCCACCCCCTGGGATCGTAGGATTCACGTTGCAAACAAACAAACTATACATGTTAGGTCACATGAGCCAATTAACAGACAGAGTTTGTCTTTTGCTTCCAACACTTCTTCCTGTTACAGTTAAGTTGGCCATAGACGCAAAGACCCTGTCGTACAAATCGAGGATTCGTACAATTTTCGGATTGTGTGTGGAGAGTGCCGACATTTTTCGTCCGGCGGATATCGGTTGTTTGGTCGATCAGACAGGTTTGATTTTGATTCGACCAATCCCGCCGGAGCCCATTGCACATCGTAATCAGATAGTTCAGCCATATAGCCATGCTCGTTAATGGCATATCGGGGAAAGATCCGCTCGTTAGACGATGTTGCCAAACGAGCGGATCTTTGCGTCTATGGCCACCTTTAGAGCTGCAGTATTTCTGGTCAGCTGATCTCTGAGGCAGCACACAGACCATCACGAAATCGTGGTTGAAGGCTGTAAAAGGGCAATATTTACTTAAATATATATACCAATTTGGTAAGATTTAATATGTCACATAATATAGTATAAATCTGTTGCTTCAGTATTCATTTTGGGGGTAGGACAAAAATAAGAGTTTATAATTATGGTGTACTGTAATGCAGAAAACAAAAAGGAACACATTTACTTGGATAGTTCTGTTGATAGGGCTAATTTATGCCGAACATATTGGAGACTTTCTCATTCCTAGCACTTTTGCTGATGGTCATGAGTTGGCAGCATAAACATCACAGTCAATTGCTCATCTGAAATTAAGTATACTAGCTGCCTTACTGCCTTGTATCCTGCAATGCCAAGGTATGAATACATCACCAGCGGCCATTCTTGCTAGAAGGATACAGTAAGCTACCTTCAATTCAAGTGTGACACACCTAAAGCTTAATCCATGATAGGGCATTTGACATTTTAGGCTATATAGTTGGGTTGTATATCTGTTTTTCATGAAAATAAATGTAGTAGAACACTTCTAGCTAATGAAAACAAGGCTTTGGTCATGCAAAAGACCTTGTTCAGAAGTTATTCCATTTCACACTTACCTGCATGTATCTTATTTCAAGGGGCCATGCAAGTTTTGTATTAAGAATCCCACTGGAGTCACATTGCAGCATGTTACCCCAATTCTTTATGCAGGGGGACAATTAGAGAACTTTTGATGCCAAAAAGGGTTGGTGGAAATAGGTGCCAAATTGTCCAATTTACATTGCTTATTTACCAGTACAGATAAATATTACAAAGACAAAATATTTAAGTCCCTGTAATGTATCATAATCCTGTTTTTTTTTTTCAAGTCATACCAGTGGTAAGCAGGTAGATATACAGTAAGTGCTTTGTCCATTCCAATTGGGAGAAATGAGGCACTGCCTGAATGTTAAACAGGTATGGGATCTGTTATCTATAACCCCATTATCCAGAAAGCCCGAATTACAGAAAGTCCATCTCTAATAGACTTTGTTGTATCCAAATAATCCAAATTTTTAATTTCATTTTTCTCTGTAATAATAAAACAGTTCCTTATACTTGATCCTAGCAAAGATATAATGAATCCCTACTGGAAGCAAAACCAGACTATTGGGTTTATTTAATGTTTATATGATTTTCTAGTAGACTTAAGGTATGAAGACCTCAATTACGGAAAGATCCATTAAAAACCCCAGGTCCTGAGCATTTTGATGGCAATGAATATGGCTGAATTAGTACTTTGTACGGTTTTAGTACTAAATCTATAAAGGTTGGGAGGGGTAGTAGTTACCTTTTCAAAAGGGATGTGTAAAATATTATGTTCTAGGATAAAGGTTTAGTATAGTTAAAATCACAGGCCAATTTCAAAAAAATTCATTTCATTCATGGTGAGCTTAAGAACAGCTTTTCAGCCTTCAGATCTGAGTTTGGATGTACATCATTTAGGAAAATGTTACAAACTTGGCAAATTCAGATTTCAGTTTTCCATATGTCTATGCCATTGATATATTGCAGCTCAGTGTGTAATATCCGACTCAGTCCCAGGTGTCACCTTCATATTATTACTGTGAAAGCAGAAGGACAGACTTTGGGTGGACTGGCAAAATCCTTGAACTTTTAATTGGAGAACTGCAGCAAAAGCTGAGATCATAGATGATTCAGCCCAGGAGCCAACTAGTAAAGGAAACAGAAATGACTTTGTAGGGAGGGAGACAGAAATAAAAATGTATAGGCTCATTACAATTGACATTCCTGAAATCCATTCCAGACTTGGGCTTGGCATTTAGGGTTCTTTAAAAATGGTTTAATGGCAGAATAAATTAATTTGTTTTTGTGGGTTAAATAAAGAAAGTGGCACCATACGTAGGGGTGTACAATACAAATGTATTCTTTAATATTGTGCCAAGGACACCAAAACTGTGGATCAACACCAAGTGTAGTTTGGAAAGTGCAATGGTGGATTAAAGTCACTGGGAGTCATTAAAAACACTGGGCAAATTTGCACATGGGCAGTAACCCATGGCAACGATTGCTTTCACAGTTCAACCTGAAGCTGGCTGAAAAAAACTCATCACTGATTGGTTGCTATGTGTTACTGCCCAAGTGCATATTCGCCCAGTTTTTATAAATGAGCCACACTGTGTTTTTTACCCACAATACAGCTGTTGTTTCCATACTTCCAGCATAATTGACACAAGGGGGACTTGCATCAATATACTGCAATTGCACATGCAGTGCTTTGATGAATCGGACTCAGTTACAGTATTGGAATAGCTTCATTTCCATTCAAAATTACCTCTGAGTGCAATACTTTAGACACTAGCTCACTGTGAGAACCCAGTAGAACTTCAAGATTGAGGTAGCTCCAGGGTTTTCCGCATAAATAAACACACTTGACCACAGTTCAGAATAGGAAACAAGACAGACGACTGCTTTCTAAACTAAGGTCTGTTGGGCTTATTGAAGTCGTTTGCACATGGATTGGAAACTGGCTTCAAGATTAGGTACAGAGGGTGGTTGTTAATGGTACATTCTCTACTTGGAGTAAGGTTCTTAGTGGGGTCCCCCAGGGGTCTGTATTCAGTCCATTTTTATTTAACTTGTTCATTAATGACCTAGGGGAGGGTATTGTAAGTAATGTATCAGTGTTTGCAGATGACACAAAACTATCCAGCCCAATTAATTCCATCCAGGATGTGGCATCCTTGCAACACGATCTTGTCAAACTGGCAATCTGGTCAGCTAAGTGGCAAATGAGATTCAATGTTGATAAATGTAAAGTCATGCACCTGGGATGTAAAAATATCCAAGCCACTTATACCCTTAATGGGACTGCACTAGGCAAATTGATTATGGAAAAGGACCTTGATGATAGTCCTTGTAGATGATAAACTTGGCTGTAGCAAGCAATGCCAGTCAGCAGCATCAAGGGCAAATAAGGTCTTGAGCTGTATTAAAAGGGGCATAGAGTCACGGGAGGAGGGAGGTCATTCTTCCACTTTATAGAGCACTTGTAAGGCCCCATCTAGAATATGACGTACAGTTTTCATTATTGTATTAGAGAGGGTACAGAGAAGGGCAGCTAAGCTGGTAAAAGGTATTGAAAATCTTAGCTATGAAGAAAGACTGGCCAAATTGGGGATGTTCACGCTGGAGAAGAGGCGCTTAAGGGGTGATATGATAACTATGTATAAATATATATAAGAGGATCATATAATAATCTCTCTAATGCTTTATTTACCAGTAGGTCTTTCCTGCTGACACAAGGTCACCCATTCTGATTAGAGTAAAGGAGGTTCCGCCTAAATATTGGGAAGGGTTTTTTTACAGTCAGAGCTGTGAAGATGTGGAATTCTCTCCCTGAATCAGTGGTACAGGCTGATACATTAGATAGCTTTAAGAAGGGGTTGGATGGCTTTTTAGCAAGTGAGGGAATACAGGGCTATGGGTGATAGCTCATAGCACAAGTTGATCCAGGGACTAGTCCGATTGCCATTTTGGAGTCAGGAAGGAATTTTTCCCCCTCTGAGGCAAATTGGAGAGGCTTCAGGTGGGTTTTTTGCCTTCCTCTGGATCAACTGGCAGTTAAAAAAAGTTAAAAGGTTAAACTTGATGGACGTGTGTCTTTTTTCAACCTAACTTACTATGTTACTATGTTATTATGTTACCATGAGTTTGTTCAACTATTATTTATTCCTTAAAGGGGAAGGAAACCTAGTTGGTGCAAAAACCCTCCCCCCCTCCCGTGTGTTGCCCACCCTCCCTCCTCCCCCCTGGCCTACCCGTCCCGCTGGGCAAATGCCCTTAACTTATTACTTACCCTTCTGCGCAGGTCCAGTCCAGGGAGTTCACAGACGACATCTTCTTCCACGCGATCTTCTTCTTCTTGCTGCCATTCAGAGCAACCTTCTTTGTTTGCGTTCAGAAATGAGCCTTGGTGCAGGTTGGGTTTAACACATTTAATGAATCTCAGGGGCACATTTACTTAGTTCAAGTGAAGGAATAGAATAAAAAAAACTTTGAATTTCGAATGTTTTTTTTGCTACTTAGACCATCGAATGGGCTACTTCGACCTTCGACTACGACTTCGACTTCAAATCGAACGTTTCGAACTAAAAATCATTTGACTATTTGACCATTCGATAGTCGAAGTACTGTCTCTTTAAAAAAAACATTGACCCCCTAAGGTCCCCATAGGCTTTCGAAGCTTTTTTTGGTCGTAGAAAAAATTCGATCGATGGATTAAAATCCTTCGAAACGTTCGATCGTTCGATCAAACTAATTGCGGTAAATCCTTCGACTTCGATATTCGAAGTCAAAGGATTTACCTTTGGCAGTCGAATATCGAGGGTTAATTAACCCCCGATATTCAACCCTATGTAAATCTGCCCCTCAGTGTATGATGAGACTTACTTTATGGAAAGCCCCTTACATCACAAGGGACAATTTCAGGAGCTCATTAAAGAAAAGAAAATCGTAGATTTGCCTTACTATTGCTCTTTTGTAGAGCCCTGAGCCCCTTTAATCAGAAGGGCCCCTTGTGTATTTTTAATATATTCTGTATTTTTAATATATATTTCAGGCTTGAGGCTTGATAAAGGGCACAGTGGAGGCCTGAAACGTTGCCGTTTTTTTATGAGATGAATAAATACTAATCACTTATTCAATTGCAACAGTTGTGCCGCAGGTCTCTTGTTTTGTGATACACAATTTTTGGGCTTTTTGGGCAGTATTGAGCCCGACACCTGAAGGCACCTGACACCAACCCGGTGATACAGACCTGTGACAGCACTCCAATCTTGGGATTTTAATATATATTTCAGGCATGTGCAAACTGCAGATTTCCAGTTTCAACTCCCAGCATCTCATCAACAACCTGTTAGCAGAGAGCTGATCCGAACTCCATGTGCAGCTTCAATGTAAGTGAGGAGAGACACACCAACTTCTGTGTGAACAGTAACTTGGTTGCTTTATAGAACTCAGCATAACATGTGTGTAACAGGAAGTTTTCATAGAGAGCATACACAGGAAGAGGAAGAAGAAAATCACACAGGGTTACAGGTCAAACATAACATCACATTAAGTAACATGCACTGGACAATCTCTGTCTGTTGTTTTCCAACGCAACCAAAGGTTTAATATTCCCGATTCCAAATTTGGAATGGCTCTGGTCTTTCTACATTGCCAGGCTCCTTCTGTTCCACTATTAACCGATAATTCAGCACATTTTAACTGGGTATTTGGTATAAAAATCATTAGATGTTATCACATACCTACACTTTTTTGGTATCGTCTATGGAAAGACAATGGGGCAAATTCACTAACCTCCGTAAATTCGCCAGCGACAGCTTCACTCACATCGCCACACTTCGCCAGGCGAAAATTCACCAGGACAACGCTAATTCACTAAAATGCGATGTTGCGCCGAATGATGGTTAACTTTCACTAGCGTCAATTCGGCAAGCATAGTTAAGTTGCGCTAGCTAATTTGCATACAGCGGGTAGTTAAATTTCAATGGACGTATATGTTGCAGCAAATACATTACACTACACAAGCCCAGGGAACCTTAAAATAAAATAAAGTTGTTATATTGCCCTACACATGAGCCCAGTGTATAGTTTATGTGTCATATGTTAGGAAATGTAGGGGGGAAGCCAGGTACCCTAAAAAAAAATTACGATCTTTTGTAGTCTACCACTCTTAAAAGCTGAAAAGTCGCCAGCGTTTTTTGGGACTTAGAAAAAATTTCAAGTAGTTTTTGAGGAAGTCCTATCTACTCTATTGCACTTCGTCTGGTCTGAGCTGGCGAAGGCAAGTCAGGCGCAAGAGGTAACCTTCAGTAAAATCTGCATCTTAGTGAATTTGTGAAGTGACGCTCTTTCGCCAGAGTGAAACTTCGCCTAGTATAAGAGTGCGAAGTAGCGCTAGAGTCTATCTTCTTCGCTAGCGAAGTTACGCCAGCGACCGTTAGTAAATCGGCGAAGTACCGAAATGACGTCACTTCGTTAGTCACTTCGCCCTTTAGTAAATTTGCCCCATAGAGAGAAAAGGGTTTTGTAGTATTAATTCAGTTTCCTGTTTCACACCAGGGAACTCAGGGGCATGTACAGTATTTGTACAGTATTGTAATTTAACAAAAAAAAGAGAACTAACTGGATACAGTACAAGAAACAAAGAATGATTCCAACGTACTACTACAGTGTTTCCATATTTGTTGCTAGTAGAGATATTGGATCTGTTATCTGGAAACCCGTTATCTAGGAAACTCCGAATTACAGGCCATCTACCATAGACTACATTTTATCTAAATAATTCAAAATTTTAAAATTGATTTCCTTTTTCTCTGTAATAATAAAACAGTACCTTGTACTTGATCTGAACTAAGATATAATTAATCCTTATTGGAGGCAAAACAAGCCAAATAGGTTTGTCCCCCCCCCCCCGATAGGCTAAATCAGCAATTCGGGAGGTTTTAGATGGCGAATAGTCAGTCAATTTTTAAAGAGAAAGTACATGACAAATTTCGATATTTGAATTTTCAAATTGTTTTCATTCGGTTCGAATTTGGACTATTCCCTAGTCGAAGTATTCTAAAATTACCTTGAAATTCAAATTTAAAAATTCCAATATTAACTTCGACCCTTGATAAACCTGCCCTTTAGGATTTGTTTGCCCTGCTTTTTCCTGCTAGGCGGGGCTAGGGAGCATGACTTGGGTCGTTTTGAAGTACAAAGAGGAGGGGAGAAACAACAGCTGTCCAAAGCAGTTCCATCTCAAAGCTCAGAATCAGACACAGTGCACTGAGATGGCTGCCTGCACACGAATATTACAGATAAAAAAATAACTTTATTGACATAGTAACATAGTAAGTAAGGTTGAAAAAAGACACACGTCCCTCAAGTTCAACCTTTTAGTTTTTTTTGTTTGTTTTTTAATCTGCCTGCTAGTTGATCCAGAGGAAGGCAAAAAAAACCATCTGAAGCCTCTCCAATTTGCCTGAGGGGGAAAAATTCCTTCCTGATTCCAAAATGGCAATCGGACTAGTCCCTGGATCAACTTGTACTATGAGCTATCTCCCATAACCCTGTATTCCCTCACTTGCTAAAAAGCCATCCAACCCCTTCTTAAAGCTATCTAATGTATCAGCCTGTACCACTGATTCAGGGAGAGAATTCCACATCTTCACAGCTCTCACTGTAAAAAACCCCTTCCGAATATTTAGGCGGAACCTCTTTTCTTCTAATCGGAATGGGTGACCTACTGGTAAATAAAGCTATAGAGAGATTATTATATGATCCCCTTATATATTTATACATAGTTATCATATCTCCCCTTAAGCACCTCTTCTGCAGCGTGAACATCCCCAATTTGGCCAGTCTTTCCTCAAAGCTAAGATTTTCCATACCTTTTACCAGCTTAGTTGCCCTTCTCTGTACCCTCTCTAATACAATAATGTCCTGTTTGAGTGATGGAGACCAAAACTGTACGGCATATTCTAGATGGGGCCTTACAAGTGCTCTATACAGTGGAAGAATGACCCCCTCCTCCCGTGACTCTATGCCCCTTTTAATACAGCTCAAGACCTTATTTGCCCTTGATGCTGCTGACTGGCATTGCTTGCTACAGCCAAGTTTATCATCTACAAGGACTCCAAGGTCCTTTTCCATAATGGATTTGCCTAGTACAGTCCTATTAAGGGTATAAGTGGCTTGGATATTTTTACATCCCAGGTGCATGACTTTACATTTATCAACATTGAATCTCATTTGCCACTTAGCTGCCCAGATTGCCAGTTTGTCAAGATCGTGTTGCAAGGATGCCACATCCTGGATGGAATTAATTGGGCTGGATAGTTTTGTGTCATCTGCAAACAGCTCCGGACTGAGAATTAAAATAGGCCCTGGCATTTCAGGTACACAGAGGCCCAAACAACCCACATAGAGGCCCAAACAGCCCCCACCAGCCCACTAAATACTGACTTTCTATGGGACCTTATAGCAGCCCTTCTGGCATTTGCCAGAACCCACAGATTGCCAGTCCGGGCCTGTCTGCAAAGACTGATACATTACTTACAATACCCCCCTCTAAGTCATTAATGAACAAGTTAAATAAAAGTGGACCCAATACCGAGCCCTGAGGGCCCCCACTAAGAACCTTACTCCAAGTAGAGAATGTACCATTAACAACCACCCTCTGTACCCGATCCTGTAGCCAGTTTCCTATCCATGTGCAAACGACTTCATTAAGCCCAACAGACCTTAGTTTAGAAAGCAGTCGTTTGTGGGGCACAGTATCAAATGCTTTGGTAAAGTCCAAATAGATCACATCTGCTGCCCCCCCCCCCCACTGTCCAGCATCTTACTTACCTCATTATAAAAAGCAATCTAATTTGTCTGACATGACCTATCCTTCATAAAGCCATGCTGATTGCTGCTCATAATGCCATTCACTAGGACAACATTTTGAATGTGATCCCTTAACAAGCCTTCAAATAATTTGCCCACCACAGATGTCAAACTTACTGGCCTATAATTGCCAGGCTGAGATCGTAATCCCTTTTTAAATATTGGAATAACATCAGCTTTTCTCCAATCCATAGGCACCATAACAGATGAAAGGGAATCTGAGAAAATCAGAAATCGAGGCTGTTATAAAACTGAACTAAGCTCTCTTAGAACCTGGGGGTGTATGCCATCAGGCCTTGGAGCCTTGTTTACATTCACATTTATGAATTATATCCTGAGTCAGCCACTGACTAGATTGAGCTGAGCCATTAGTGCAGTTATAAAGTGAGCCTGGGAACTCAGACTCCTCCTGATTTAGCACATTTGCCTTTTCTGTATCTGTTACAACCATACTGGTACCATTATTTAATGGAGCAACACTCTCAACCTGCATCTTTTTACTATTAATATATTTAAAAAACTTGTTAGGGTTAGTTTTCACCTCCACCACAATTAACTCTTCCATTGCCTTCCGGATTGCTGATTTACAACATTTATTACAGTGTTTATATTCATTAAAACCAGCTTCTGTCCCAACAGATTTGTAGTTATTAAATGCCTTTCTCTTCTTTCCTATTAACTTCTTTATTTCTGTATTAAGCCACATAGGATGATTCTTAGAGCTTCTACATTTACTCCTTAAGGGAATAAATTGAGAACAGTAATGATTTAATATCATTTTAAATGACAACCATTTCTGTTCTGTGTTTTTAGCTGAAAACCCCCCTTCTGCGTTTTTAGCTGAAAATCAACCCCTTAAGGCATTAAAATTAGCTTTTCCAAAATTCGTGGTTTTTGTTGCCCCAGTATATATTTGTTTTTTGCACCAGACATTAAATGATATAACATTATGGTCACTATTACCCAGGGGTTCAATGACTTGCACATTTGCTATAAGTTCTGGGTCATTTGAGATCACTAGATCCAGTATAGTATTTTTTCTGGTAGGCTCCTCAACAACCTGTGCCATAAAATTGTCATGCAACAAGTTTATAAACTTTTTCTCATTAACTGATCTTTCAGTACTGTTGCTCCAGTCAATATCTGGGTAATTAAAATCCCCCATTATCATTACTTTACCCAAACTAGCAGCCTTTTCTATTTGCATGAGGAGCTTACCCTCTTCCTCCTCACTTACATTAGGGGATCTATAGCATACGCCTACAATTAATTTGCTGGACTCTTTACAATTGGTGAAGAACTCCACGACAAGACTTCTGCCCCCTCATTTTCTAACATAACCTCCTCCTTTATATGAGCTTTTAAATCCTGCCTAACATACAGACATACCCCTGTTCCTTTTCTATTGCCTCTGTCCCTCCGAAACAAAGTATAGCCGCTGATATTAACTGCCCAGTCATGTGACTCATTCAGCTATGTTTCGGCCACACCAATCACATCATATTTTCCCTCCAGCACCTTCAGTTCTTCCCATTTTACCAGTCAGACTTCTTGCATTTGCAAACATATATTTAATACTGGTACCATATTGAACATATGACATGTGGTCCTCCCTATCCTTAACGGTATCCAGTAGCGTCAATCGCGGGGGTGGGCCCTGGTGCGTGATGCGCAGCCGGGCCCCGTCCCCCTCCGTACGCCTGCATTTGGCCACATTTGTAAGAATGCGTGAGCTGCCGGGGGCCCTGAGGGGGTGCGGGCCCTGGCCCGCTCGCACCCCCTGCTCCCCCGGTAGTTCCGTCACTGACGGTATCCCCAGCCAATTCTCCTCCCCCATTTTCCCTTTCTTTGCCCACTATCTCATCTAACCTGTTTTCCACTAAATCTTGTACTGAACCCTCCCCCCCCACACCTAGTTTAAAATCTCCTCCAACCATACAGCCATCTTCTCTCCCAAAACAGCTGCACTAGGAATAAAACTTTGAACAGTAGAGTAAGTTATTTGCAAAAAAAAATTTACAAAAAAAATCATGACAGAATCCCTTTTAACCTAGTATTTTATAAAATGCCAAGTTCCTAGCAACTTTGCAATTCGTCTTCATTATTTTTTTTATTGTTTTTTAGTTATTTGCCTTCCTCTCCTGCCTTTTTCCAGTTTTCAAATGGGGGTCACTTACCCTCGCAGCCAAAAACTATAGCTATGTGAGGCTATAATACTATTGTTATTGTTACTTTCTGTTACTTTTCTTTCTATGCAGATACTCTACTAGTGATATTCCCATCTCTAGTTCATACTAGCAGCTGGGTGCTAGGCTAAACAAGATCCTAGTAACCAGATAGCTGCTTAAATACCAAATGGAGAGCCACTGAAAAAAGCTAAATAACTGAAAAAAATATAAAAATCAAAAATTATGACCAATTGCAAATTGGCTCAGAATATCATTGTCTACATCATATTAAAAGTTATTTGATGGTGAACTACCCCTTTATTGGGTCTGTATCAAATTTGAGCCCAGGTGGACAGATAGGGTCCCACTGAGTGCTTGCAATGAGTAGGCCTGCAATAGTTTCTTAGCATAGAGATGTCATTTTGGCTTTGATAGGTTTTCCTGTCTTCACCCTATTTCTCTTCTCATTTAAAAGTAGATATATAATTTGATTTAAAAAGGACACCTTTTGCCCTTTCAAGTCCTCTAAGATGTTATAATTTTGGTGTTGCAAACTCAAAGCTGTAATACATTTAGGCTGCAAAGAATAAGCTTTGTGACAACTTGCAATGTTCATTGAATATCTGTCTGGCAGGCAGTCAGACGGAACTAGTGTCTATCCTTTTGAGAGAAAGAGGCATTTCAGAAGATCTCTCCAGAGGGTAAAATCAATAAAGTTACTCAATTTTCTGATAGAAGACACTGTCACTTCCCTTTTTCGTGCCAGTGGTAAAAATAAAAGGCATCCTGCTTTAGAATCAAGGAACAAGTAGCTATCAAATGGAAATTTATTTTATCAGATAGGATGACCTGGTGCAATGTTAACCTTATGTGAGTGATTTTAGTGTAATGGGTTTTCCAAAATGTAACTCATAAGCTATTGCAGCCACATACAGTACCCAGCTGAAGACATTTATCAAATTTGTGAATGTGTTTGTGAGATTCAATCTGATAAAAACTCCTTTACAACACATATGGGTGACTAATATAATGGAGAACAAATTGGTGTTGAATCTGAAAGTTTTTTAATAACCATTTGCTCTATTTTGTGCTGCAGCCTCCTGATTATAGAACAGCAAATGCGAAATTAACATTCTTTAAGACACACGAATGTCTGCAAGTGCAGTTGCGGTCCCTGCAATATTGCCTGCAGTCAGTTGCACGTAACACCACTTTTATGAAAGGTACTTGTATCAAAATGTGCTCCTTACACTTCCATAGAACATGTTAAAGGGGTTGTTTTTCTTTGAGTTAACTTTTAGTATGGTGTAGAGACTGATATTCTGAGACAATTTGCAATTGGTTATCATTTTTTATTATTTGGGATTTTTGAGATATTTCGCTTTTTATTCAACAGCTCTCCAGTTTGCAATTTTAGTAAGCTGGTTGCTAGGGTAATAATTACCCTAGCAACCATGCATTGATTTGAATAGGGATATGAATAGGGGAGGACCTAAATAAAAAGATGAGTAATAAAATGTATCAATAACAGTACATTTGTAGCTTTACAGAGCATTTGTTTTTAGATGGGGGTCAGTGACCCCCATTTGAAAGCTGAAGAGAGTCAGAAGAAGGCAAATAATTCAAAAACTATAAAAAAAATTAAATAATGAAGACCAATTGAAAAGTTGCTTAAAATGGTCATTCTTTAACATACTAAAAGTTAACTTAAAGGTGAAACACCCCTTTAAGAGAAACAAAGGTCCGGGCCCGGGTGGTATTCTTCCCAGGTACATAGCGAGCTTAGCTCGGTGATTGCCAAACCTCTTTGCTTAATTTTTCAGGATACATTGAGGTCTAGCATGGTGCAGAAAGAAGAAAAGGGACCCTGTTCTCAGCCTCAAAACTATAGGCCGGTTAGTCTGACATCAGTGGTAGAAAAGCTTTTCGAAGGGTTATTAAAGCATAAGATCCTGGACTTCATTGCAAATCATAATACTATGAGTTTGTGCCAGCATTGTTTTATGCATAATAGATCTTGCCAGACTAACTTAATTTCTTTTTATGAGAAGGTGAGCAGGGACCTTGATTCTGGGATGGCAGTATATGTGATTTACTTAGACTTTGCTAAAGCATTTGATACAGTGCCAGACAGAAAGTTACTGGTTAAATTAAGGAATGTTGGCCTGGAACATAGTATTTGTACCTGGATAGAGAACTGGCTAAAAGATAGATTTCAATTGGACCAGTAATGTTAGTGGCGTACCACAGGAGTCTGTACTTGGTCCTTTGCTTTTCAACTTGTCTTTTAATGACCAGGAGGAGGGCATTGAAATTACTGTTTCTATTTTTGCTGATGATACTAAATTGTGCAGAGTTAGAAGTTCTATGCAGGATGCTGCCACTTTGGAGAGTGATTTGGCAGAAATAATATAAATGATATAAATGCAAGTTATACACTAAATGGCAGTGTGTTGGGAGTTTCCTTCACTGAGAAGGATCTAGGGATTTTTATAGATAACAAGTTGTCTAATTCTGGGCAGTGTCATTCTGTGGCTACATTAGAGGACATTATAGACAAATAGCAGGGGGCCTATTTACCCATAAAGAGAATCACCGTACCAGAGGCCACCGATTCAGACAAGAGGAAAAGGATTTGAAGTAACCTAGGAGGTTCTTCACAGTCAGGACAGTGAGGTTGTGGAATGCACTGCCGGGTGATGTTGTGATGGCTGATTCAGTTAATGGCTTTAAGAGTGGTTCGGATGATTTCTTGAACAAGTATAATATCAAAGGCTATTGTGATATACAGTAAAATCTATAAATAGTATAGATATTGGTATATATTGTTTATGTGAGTGTACGGAGGGGTTAGTGTTTGTATGAATGGAAGCTGGATTTCATTTGGAGGGGTTGAACTTGACAGACTGAATTCTGGGAAAAAGCACTGCACCTTGGGAAAAAAACATATTGATTGCGCTCAAAATTGTACTTTACTCACTGCAGTTACAGATGTACATGTAGCCTTTTATTTTTCATGATACAGATGATGTTAATTTCATAGCTAATGCATAGTTTAATTAATATGAGCTCACGTAGTGGGTATAAAGATTCTCTAACCATCAAAGTGTTAACAATAGCAAATTATGACTTTATTTGAGCAAATGTGACTCCCCAAGTGCCACAGGCTTGTGTGATGCATAATTTATTTCAGTCGGATAACTGAGAGGCAAAAGCACATTTCCCTGCAGCCATCTATTGACCTAAAAGATTTGTCTCCACTAAATACATAATTAAGGTTGTTAGAATGCAAAGAAGCAAACAATTTAACCATGTTTTGCATGAAGAGCCAGGGTGGGTTTTGGGATGGGAAAGGGCATTTGCCATGGACCCACGGCAGGAGCATCTTCAGGGAAAAGAAATAGGTTAAATACACAGGAAATATTATTATTACAATTATTTATTTATTTAGAACTGACATGTTATGCAGTGCTTCACAGAGACTGCTCATTATTATTAGACTGTGTAAGATATTTTTAGTACGGGGATAGAAATACAATGTAATTGTTGAACTTCTAAATGAAGTTTTTCTTGTCTAGTTCCAATCATTTACAAAGAAAATGGTGCAATGCAGTGTAGCTGGTGTCAAAACATACCCCTCAATACTTGTGCTGTGCACTTAATGGACAAGTGGATCTGAGTTTCTGCATAAGGTTCAAGGTGCAAAGTACAGCCCTGGAATTGTATCTATAATGAGGCATTCCTAAAATACATGTGTTGGAGTGGTAGTAGGCAAGAATGGCCACAAATATATTTTGCTCCAAAACTGCCCCAGCCCAATGCAGTGGGACATGGCTTAGTTGCCTGAGAGTATATAGCCAGTAGTATCACTCACATTGGGCTTGAGGCAGTTCCATCTTTCAATAGGTTGAAGTACTGTTTATATTTTTACTCTAGCCTCTGTAAAGAGTCCACCACCTCCAGTCCAGCATGACATAAGGAAGGAGCGCTGGCTCCGGCAGCTCACTCTTTTGATCAAGTCTTTAGGCAACAAAAAGCTGGAGACAGCTTAGTGGTACTTTCATGCCAAATGAAGTTTGTGCCCTTTCATGCCTAATAAGGGTGGTGGCAGACGTGGCTACTGCCTCACGAGGAAACTTCGGGCGACTTAGGAAAGCTGAAGCGATCCGAGTGCCATCCCGCTGGTGATTTACATTCTAGCCTTCGGGAAGGCATTTAGAGGAAATTAGTGGCCGAAGAAGAGGCGATTTGGCGCTGGGCAACTAATCTCCCCCAGTAGCCATGTCTTCCACCACCCTAATACTGACATGTTTCTACATATTATAATGGGAACATGTCAGTATCACCTTAATACCTTTCAGCTACACATACAAGCTCATGGGTGCTGATCAGATATTGGACCAGATTTAATTCTTTATCACATGAAAAAGAAATTCAGTTCCCTGTATTTTCCAATAGAGTTTTCACATATAAAACCATGAGTTTTTTTTCATTAAACTTAATCTAGTCCATGAGTTTTCATGTGTTAAACCTTATTCTCGATGAATTGGATCTGACCCATTGTGTGGTTCGGCCATCAAAACAAAGAAATTGTCAGATGGAAGCAGCTCTGGTAGTGTATTAAATTTCCAGCATCTACACCTCTAGTTGAAAGCACATGTATAGTCTAACTATAGCCTTTTCAGTAATAATCTGCATTCAATTTGTTGTGTAAAATGCAAGTTCTCACACAGGTCTGATGTGCACAGTGATTAACCCGCAGGGATATTTCTACCACAGTGAACCCGTCACCATGGAAGCCACAACAAGTAATACTGAGCAATACTTCTTCTATAAATAGCAGAATTGGCTCTATATTGAAGGTAACTTGGATGCTAGAAGCTTGAGACCATCCTGACCCTCCACAGAGATAGGAGGGGAATACATGCAGATAAGTAGCAAGGCAGCATGGGATGGCCATACCCTGCTGCCAGTAGCTCATGTCTGCTAAATCTGTCCAGGAAACACTTGGGCAGATATAGCTGAGTCCCATGCAAACTAGCAGTCAAGCCACAGTGAAATATAGTGTACACTCATATGCCGAGAAACAATTGATGGGCCAGATTTACAAGTATTTAGCACAACATTTGTAACAGTCCACTATTTCTAGTTGGAATTCTTGTACTGCTTTAATTAAAATATGCACGTTCAATGGTCCCCTGTTTCATTAGTAATTTAGTATCTGTACAAGGTCTTGGAGATCTTTCTTCTATAAAAGCTACAGTGGAGGAGGGTTAGCCTGTGAGACCAAAGCTTCAGTCAGGAGACTTTTCCCAAGAAATGCAACCATGGCGGAGAGTGACTTTTCCCAAGAAATGCAACCATTCCAGGAGGTGCCAGCCTAAATAAAATATGACTGAGTAAATAGTTAGGAAAACCACATGGGGGTTTATCTTGCCATGCTCTGGTGGCTTTACATATTTATGATAATATCTTTGTAACATAAAAACCCTGCTTTAGAAAAATATATGGACTTGCACAGATACTAAATCACTTCTAAAACAAGAGACCAGGGAATGTGTATTGATCAATCTCCTATTTTGTATGTTTGTAGTAAAATGTACCCTAAGTATATGTAATCTTTTTTTAAATAGCCATTAAAACAAAAGATTATGGAATTCTAAGTATAAAAAATTATGGAATTCTAAGTACACAGAGCAAATGCATCTCTTGTGACTCTAATGTGCAGATTCAGACCGCAGTGATGTGTGGGCCGGCAGAAACCAGCAGAACCTGAGGGTCGGGTGGGATCGGGCCGGCTCCTGCACAAAATCTTCGGGTCACTGGCAGGTCCGGGTTGAGCTCTTCTCATGCTCTCCCCGCCGCGACCTAGCACTGCCGGCTTTCAGCTTCCAGCCCATAAATTTATAGACTCAAGCCCTCCCCTGCATGAGAGGGAACAGCGGGCTGCATGCTGATTAAGAAGGGGATTAGGGTCGGGTGCACACTACTGTAGGACTGGGACTCTAGGAAAAAAACCTGGTGGGCCAGTGCTTCTCCCTGACCTCCCCTCCTGGCCCTAACTGCATATCAGGGGCCATTGTAGGGGCACCTGACACACCCACATGGTGGGCCCCAGACACACCATTCTGACACTGCCAATGTGGCATCCTATGTAAGATTTGTTTAACTCTCAGTTGAAGAAATGAATCACTGTCTCTTCCTGGTAGATGCAAAATAATTAGTACTTTGTTAATTAAACACATTCAAGCCATTGTTAATAAACTTTAAGCATGCTATTTTACAAGGTAGTGCACGCTGTGTTCTGTAAAGCCACACAGGAGAGACAATATATTGATGATAAGACTTGCATAGCCGCTGATCTGATCCATTAATGCCATGTTAAGGTCAAAAAGTGATCTTGTTGTTTTCAATTAAGTTATATATTTCAGTATATGATTTTGGTTGAGAGAAGAATCTGGTGTTTCAATTGCAGGAGTCCAAAAATCTGATAATTTGCACGCTTGGTGTACTGTGAATAATGTTTGGAAGGGATGTGCATTTCCTTGATGTATGTTAGTGTCTCCCTGGATGGAATGCTTCACTTCGTCACTGATGAACCACTTAGACATACAACGCGAGCAGAGATGAGGGCTCATTTGTACTGTTTCATTTATCTCCTGCTCAATGCTCACGCTTCGAAAATTCTATATCGAGGTGAGACGTGTTTGCGGTTTCCCCTTGCCCTTGTCTATACTCACTGCCTCACATGGAAACATGGTACATTTTAGCTTCTCAACTAGCTCAGTTATTGTGCACATTTTAATTATAAAAAAGAGAAATTTTCCAGTAACTTTTTTATAACAAAATGAGGTGTCATTAACCTTGATTCCATCTGACCTAGATGATACCTAGATACCTAGAAGAGCTGGTTTGGCTACAATGGTGTAGCCCATTGTATAGTTAAAACACACTGAATACCTAAGCCTGAAGGTTTGCTACTGTAAGGTTCAATGACTCCACTCAAGGCAGGAAACTGTATTATTGAGTATCAATTATCATTCAGCAGACACTGTAAGATAGCTGAATAATCACCTACACAATGAGACACATAGTGAAACTGTAACATGAATATACTGAGCAATAATGAAGAATAATTGCAATGCAGCTTTACTCTGTGAGTAATATTCTCTTCCCCCAGCAAGCAACATATATAAGGAGCTATATAGAAACATAAAAGTGGTCACCTCTGAGATAGCACATAATGAAGGGTCTTTCAGAAGGCGCATAGAACAGATGTTAGGTTCTCTGATCTGTTATCTGGCTTCTGAAGCATCCCATTGAGCCACATTTATGATATTAAAGTCCTAGTATATAGATTAATGACTACAACCTTGTACTAATTTCACTGTTTATTAACCCTAATTTCCTTCAATAATTAGAGTAAGCTCAAGCGCCAAGTCTTCTTAACAAATGACCATACAGGAAATAGTACCTAGGGGTAACCATAACTGTCTTTCTATATTACCTTGGATCATGGGCACCAAAATAACATATTTTAGGGCTTTATCCCATCTATCCCAATTGGCAGGTTCCCTCATATGGCTTTATCTAGAGATTTCATTCATATGACCCACAATGTCTTGCTGAATCACTACAGTTAAATAGATTTTTATCACAACTTTATCCTAGCAAAAGACATGTACAGTATTTCTACTGCTTTGAACATAAAGGAGATACTTTTTTGGTCTCAGCAATCTATAATATAGAGAGAACACAGAACTTTGCTGCATTTCTGAATATTATTCTAGAAAATTAATGAGAACAGTAGGTGGGCAAAAAAACACAGGTACAGAAATGGAAGTTGCCTTATTTTTCAAAAAGTCCCAGTCATATATTTTCTAGGCACTGTTGTTTTTTGTTTAAGTCTATGCTATGTACCAAGATAACTTTGGACTAAAGGCAGACATGCATGGGCCAACTACACTCTATACCTAATTAACTCACAGGCCAAAAGAGCAAATGATATTCAAGGGTCCATACGTGGCATGGACACCTTTCTATTGTTCTGATTGTTAGCAGAAAGAACACAAATGATAGGAAGAGCAGGAGGGGGCTAAGCGGGAGCATGCAGCGATTACCTGCAGTAAGGGGCTCAGACTAGGAGTAGGCAGACAGAAGAGGTACCTGCCCAACAACCCTCACCATTACGCCCTAGGCATGCACCTCTTCTGTCTACCCCTAGTTCCAGCCCTGGCAGGATTGTCGCGCGTCAAAATTGTCACATGCATAAAAATTGTTGCACATCAAATTTATTCAGACACCCATTGATTTTAATGCATTTTGACAAAATAGTTGCACATATAAAAATTGGCGCTCGCATCAAAATTTCCATGCGTCAAAATAATGTTGATGCCCATTGACTTCAATGGGTCGCGATTTTTTTGCCGTTTTGCAATATGTTTGCCGAAGATAAAAGGGACAGATTCACCCATCACTAGTTGCCAACTTTCGTTCACTCAACTCCGGGCAGGGGGCAGGGTGGGTAATGTCAGAGGTGGGACTGATGCTGTTGGTGCAGGGCTGATGACATGGCGATCAGTGATTGGCTGATTGCCATGCCATTAACTTCAATGTGTTGACCGAATTTCCTAATTTTTGGAATTTCCGGAAAGGTGGTAACCCTAGCTATGGACCCTTTGAAATTGAAGTTGTTCTTTTCCATAAAAAAAATAGCTTGATTTGGAGGGTTTTGGCAAATTCTTGCATATTATTTGCAAAAAAAATCCAGCATACAAAAAATATAGTTTATATTCCCGCAAGGGTCATTTATAAACCCTGACATTGTGTTCTGACTTCATTTAAGCATTTCCTTGATGCGCTTTACTAGGCAAAATTAATATCACACCAGAAAAGACAGTGTTGTTTGGCTAGTACATTGCACTTCAAATAACCTGTAATCAGAATGATTTCATGCTCTAAACCCCACAAATGTTAAACTTTTTAGTGTATATACATAGTAACATACATAAATCATTTTATGGCTGATTACATTCTGTAATTGTAAACCAACTGAAACATGGCAAATTCCATTCCCTTAAATGTCACAGCTCTGATATTGTCTTTAATTACAGTGCAATGTATGCTGCCATTGGCCTCCATCTGTGGCTGTACTGTAACTCCCAGCATCCTCTGCAGAACTGTAAGCTTGTGGCATCGGCAAAGCTGCAATTTTCACTTTCCTGCTCTATATTTCTATAGAGCAGGATTTCAACACGAAACGCGTTGAAATCAATAGCTGTCAATTTTTTTATTTGCATGCTTTTTTTGGGCAAATGCAGTAAAGTTCGAATAATTTTGATGCACGACAATGTTTATGCGTGCTACTATTCTAACACGTACAAATTTTTTCGATGCTGCAGATTTTTCGACACTGCAGATTTTTCGCCAGCGAATTTTCACTGCAGAATTTATTTGCAGTCGGCGAAATGTGTAAATTTGCAGCAAATTCACGCTTGGCAAATGTATTTGGCCATCACCATTAAAATGTACTTGTGCCTCTTTCTAATGCTATATATTTATTTACTGCATAGGATTGATCACCCCCATCCTTTTATGTGGAACACCAGAATGTGCACAGAACCCAAATCTGAGCTAAGATTAAAGGGGTTGGTTCACCTTTAAGTTAACTTTTAGTATGTTATAGTCAATTCTAAGCAACATTTTCATTGGTCTTCCTTATTTATTTTTTATGTTTTTTTAATTATTTGCTTTCCTCTTTTGGAAGGCACTGACTCCCAGCTATAATCAAATGCTCTGTAAGGCTACAAATGTATTGTTATTGCTACTTTTTATTCCTCATCTTTCTATCCAGGCCTCTCCTATTCATACTCCAGTCTCTTATGCAAATCAATGCATGGTTGCTAGTGTACTTTGGACCATAGCAACCATGCTGCTTGAAATTGCAAACTGAACAAAGAGCAAAAGAATAAAGAGCTTAATAATGCAAAAACCACAAATAAACACGGAATAAACTTAATTTACATCACCACATTTATGTTATGTTACACTATATTACGCTTCTGTAATATTTGTCATGATTGTATAACTGATGGTAAAACAGTGACATAAGTGTAAATTGTTATAACACTTGGTGTATTTTTGTGATAGAGATTTCAATGGACGACACCACGTGGTAATATTGGCATTCGTTCCTGCATAATGCTGGGATACATATTTTTTTTATAAATAAATGAATTGGAGCATTTGGATATGGGGAAACTCAGTGTTATGGTGCTTATTATGAGCTGTGTTTGCTCAATGAGTATATATGTAATTAATGATTGCACATTAGATTTGTTTCCTGTTTTCCTATGTTTTTGGCAAAAATTGAATATGCCAAATGCTGTTTACTCTGTTCTACACTTACCTAAATGTATGCTACTATTCTTTTGATTCATGCCATTATATACAGTACTATTTACCCACAAATTTCATATCATTGAAATGTACACACTTTGTAACCAGTAAGTGCAGGAATTTATACTTCCAAGAGCTAAAAATGATAATGTGATGTCCACGGTTTTTGTCTTGATCTGCCAAAACATTTGTGTGCCTTCTAAATTGCCCCCCCCTTCCAAATGAGTAAAGGATATAAGAAACCAGGAGCCTTCCTATGGTAGAAAATACTGAGAGATATCAGGGTAGACTTGCAGAAACTTGTACGTACAGCTTGCCTGAGGTAGAACAAGGCCTTGAGCCCACCAACCCACCAGTCACACCAGATTTTGAATCAAGCAAAAAGTGCAGAGGTGCTTCTTAAATGAGCAGAATGTGAAGAATGATTTTGTTTTTGTGCCCCTTAAGGCTCTTGCACTTTCCTTCATGGTCAACATAACTGGACCCTATGGTGTATAGTATTTCCAAACATCACAACCACAGATAGATGTCTGCCTGTTAGCATTTAAAGTGCATTAACAAAAATAATTTGTTCTTCCTTATATAGCGGGTTAAAGTGTTGTACATAACCATTAATCATTTCTCACAAATTTCTCTGAAATTCAGGCTCCAAGTCCATTCACATTTGATGTACGGTGATGATGCCACAGCACCAACTGGTTCTTGTGCACTTTACCAGTTGGCATCTTCTGAGACTATAGGCACCGCATGATGCCACTAAGTAGTCAACCCTACTGGACCCACCCCTGCCCTCTCGCGTCTTTAGTACCCTCCCCAGTCTCAAGTTGGAGAGCTGCTAAAAAGGGCTATTTCTATCCTATAGAGGAATCTGCAGTCCAGGCCTACTTGTCCCCCTGGCACCCCTGCATGGTCTCCTTCCACTATAGATAAACCACTGATAATAACCACCTCAATAAATATTTGCTACATGTTTGTTCAAATATTGACCTGACCAGGTAGAAAATTCCCATGGCTTGTTCACAGAGAGGTAACGTGGCTCATTTACTAAATCTGGCATGTATACATATGAGCCATTGCAAGATCCATAGCAATCTTAACATGGCCAGCTTATTGCTGTTTCTGTCTTATGGCAAAGTATAGGATCAGCATATACTTGGTTAATTGTGGTGGATGGATTCTGGTTAAATACCTTCTTATACTCCTAATATTGCTCTAAAAAATTAAAGGGATGTAATCAAGAGTAAAAAGTCAGCTTTCGATCAAAAACATTGCTAAAATGTGAATTTTGTTTTCATTTAAATCAACAAGCAGAACATATTTCCAACAAAAAGTCATATTTTTGAAGTTTAGGGCAGGGCGCAAATTACACAGACACTTGCATCCAGGGAACTGATGAATGACCTCTATAATCCCTGTTTTTGGAGTATTTAATTCTTGTAACAAATAGAGGTTACATTGCTCCTTTAATTTGATTACAATCGGAACATAATAATGTACAGCAGGTCCTATATGTTCTTGATGCTTGACGCTTTCCTTGACTTCAGTTGCCCTTTAATTTCTGTGAAATATACATTTGAAATAAGGAAATATGATTTTATACTGTAAAAAGATGTATTTCCAATTCAGAAACTTTTTAAACTGGCTGACATTTTCAAAAAATATCAGCTTGTTATTTTACGCTCTTATCCATGAGACATTTCAAAACATGAGTCTGTTTTACATAAGGTAGACTTAGTTTTCTGCCTCTTCCATATTTCCCATTCACTGGTCATCCTCCAGACATCTGGTAACTATCCTCTGGTCTCATAAAGAATCTGGCTGTTCTTTAATTTCATGTTTGGCCTCTCACTTCTGGGATAGTCCATCTTATCCCTTTAGAAATTGCAGGCACTCATGTGTGTAGCTGTCACTGCTCATTACTTTCATAATAATGTCGGGCATAGGGAACCTGTAGACATCCAGATGCTGACGAACTCCAACTTTCACTGGTGGCTGAAGTCTGTCAAGGCATGCTGGGAGCTGTAGTACAACACCCGTGTTCTATTGTATCAGATGTATTGTCTGGAATTTTTATATGTCTTCCTTAAGACATATTGCTTGGCAAGTTCTTGCAAGACTTGAAGAGGTCACGGCTAGCCATTACTTTTATGAATAACAGATCAATTTTACAAATGTAGAGGTGTAAGGATTTAACTTTACCCTATGACCCTATTCTTGTCAGTACCTCATAGAGTTCTATAACTTTAGACAGAGGTCTGTTCTGTGTAACCATGGCTGGAAAGAGGTGTAGCCCCATCCATGTATAGGTTTGCTTATTAAATACTTATTAGGTAGTGCTTTGGTATGCGAATATCAGGTAGTATCTCCAGTGGTATATGAAGTTGAAGGTAACCATGTTGGTTTTCTTGGTCTCTGTTTATGGAAGAGGGTAGATGGTGCCAGTAGCCTTGGGTAGGGAAGGCTCCAGTGAAAAAGAGGCCTGGGATCTGGTTAAAAAGAAAAAGCTAGTCAGTGGTAGTTTAGATCCATTGTGTTGTCGTTCTAGGAAGGTTGTTTCCACCAATGTATAGACCCACTGGTTACTGTGTGATTAAAAGAGTGTTTATCTGCCTTTAAGAGTTTGCCAGGGAGGTGGTCAAAGAAGCTTGGCACAAATAACCACTAAAAAAACCAAAAATGTACTCTATTTATTACATATGCAGGTTTTTTTTGCAATCACGATGCAACCAGGACTTGAAACATTTACATTAAACTTATTCACATTCAGAAGTTCTTATGACGTTTTTAACAATGAATCAATCAGCTTGGACAAATACAAATGCTTCACTAGAATAAATCACATTTCATTATTGATTGTATTTTATATGCTATCAATCTGATTTTAAAAGCTTACAGAATCCCTAAAAAATGGACAGGGTACTTGCCAAGTGGATTACTGTTAAGAAGCTCTACCTTTAGTATAACTAACTATGACTTAGGTCCTAAACTGGGTTGGGGGGGAGTCCTATCCCTCATAATGGTTAGTTACCTGATTCAAGAGTTCCCTTGCCCCAGCTTGAGTGTTATTAATGCATTAAATCTCAGTTTCTGGAACTACTTCTTCCCTTCTTCTGTAGAGAGGAAGAATAATGGAGGTGATGGTAATGTAATAAGTGCAAAATCGTTCCTGTAACTCATGTCAAACAATTAGAATAAAGCAGCCAGCTGTTAAAAAGCATACATCTGAATAATTGCTATTGATTGCTACACTTAAATTAAACTATGAACCCTATATTCATTAAGTTCCAAGGTAATTTCTGATGCCTACAGGATGTTGATAATCAAACCTACATTGAGACACATTCGGTATGGGGCCTGTTATCCCAAATGCTCAGGACCTGGGGTTTTCCAGATAACAGATCTTTCTGTAATTTGGATCGTCATACCTTAAGTTTATAGAAAATCATGTTAACATTAAATAAACCCAACAGGTTGGTTTTGCTTCCAATAAGGATTAATAATATCTTAGTTGGGGACAAGTACAATGTAATGTTTTATTATTGCAGTGAAAATGAAATAATTTTTTAAAAATTAGCATTATGTGGATAAAATCGAGTCTATGGTAGACGGCCTTTCTGTAATTTGGAGCATTCTGGATAACAGATTTCCGGATAACGATCCCATACCTGTACCATAATTGTCAACTCCAGTTTAGTAACTGATACCTGTCCTGAGGGTAATGAGACTAGTGCTACATGGAAAATGTGCCTTAGTAATGATATTCAAGCAATTAGAATTCCTGTAGGCAGATCAGGCTGTTTCATAAGAATTTTACTCAAGAACCTCCTATATTTAGAGGTCTCTGTTGTCCCTGTCTGACATTTACAACTAAAACTAACGGTCAGCAAAGGATGGTGGGACTTGGAAAGGGGCAAATGGCAGAGCATTTTTGTAACTAGCAGTAAGATTTTAGTTTATCCAGAAACCCATTATTCAGAATGACGGAAATGCCGTCTCCCATAGACACCATTTTATCCAAATTCTTGAAAATGATTTCCTTTTTGTCTGTAATAATAAAACAGTAACTTGTATTTAATCCAAGCTAATATATAATTAATCCTTATTGGAGGCAAAACCAGCCTACTGGGTTTATTTAATGTTGACATGTAGACATACGGTATGAAGATCTAGATTACAAAAAGATTCGTTATCCGGAAAAGCCCAGGTCCCGAGCATTCTGATTAACAGATCTCGTACCTGTACAGAGAATAGCTATATTATTGTACATAGGGTCAGGCACTACATACCCTTTCACATTCAAAATGAAAAATATATAAGTGTGGAGAACGGCCCATTATTGTATAAATTAGCAATGCAAGGAATTCAGCCGTTATTACATGCATAATAAAGTATATTAAATTAGTGTAGGGCATGTGCCATTATTTTATGAATAATATATGAGTCTAGGGAATTCCATTGCAGAGGATTGGAGAACTGCTCAGCAGTATATAGTGGAAAAGGACAAAACATGTATCTAGGAGTTTTCAAGGCTTCATTTGCCCTAAAATCACAGGCCTGTCCATCTGGTCAATAAGATTCTGCCATTCCACTTTGCAAATATTTCTGACTCTTAATACTTGTCAGGCATCAAATACAGTCAAGAAATGTTTTTTCTGTTTCTAAGGAATTCATATATTTGTTTTATTTACCTAATGGTTCTTGTAGGTACTTGGTTATTCTTCTCTAATGGTGTCCAGTCCAGGTTCCATTCGGGAGTTTTACACATGTGCACCTAGTTCTAAGGGGGTTATTTATTAAACTCTGAATGTATCTGGTCAGGTTTCTTGAGGCAAAACTCACAATTTTTTTTTTTTTTTTTAAAAGAGATTTAGTAAAGCCCGATGCTGAAAAAGGCCCAAATCTGAAAATCCGCTAACTCAAACCTGCCGAGGTTTTGTATAAGAATAGCTATTCATTTTCATTTTTACAAATTAAAATCATTTGCTTTAAATGGACACTATATGAGAGATGTTCTTCCCATAATGCAGAGCTTTCTTGATAATGGGTTTCTGGATAAGAGATGCCATACGTGTACTTGTAAACGGAAAGCTGTGTGACTACTGTATAGCAGCACCAGGATGTTACGCTAGACTTGTTGGATGAGATCATACATTTCACTTTTTAATTACACTGAATACTATGGAGCTAAACCATTTATAATGCTGAGTGTGCATAGAGTAAAAGAAAAAGGGGATCAGAACCAACCAAGCCCTAGTTGTAACATGTTCACTCACTGTTTATCTTGCAGCAGTTAGTTTTTGTCTCTTTTCAGCAATACATCCTTATTATTCCTGACGTTACATCCCACATTTCTTTGTCCCACAATCTTCTTAGAAGATAGACTAAACTAAATGCTAAATATCAAGTACAGTACCATTATTATAATAGCATTGACGAGATTCTCTGAACAAATATATCCAATTTGAATACAGTACCCCTGAACCATTTTAACAGGATAAAATAAACATATGCAATGTAGCCCACCCTTATTGCTGGTTCTTAGGGCGCGCACACCCGCGTCTCGTTTCCTTTATTGACGCGGAATCGATGGCGTGATGACGCCGACGCGCAAAAGGACGCAATGGCGCGAAAACACTAGGGTATAAAAGGGGAATTCAGTCTTGAGAAAACTGCCCGTGATAGGATCTTGTTCCTGGTTCTTCGTGAGCTGTTCTGATTAGGTGTGCTTTAATCTAGATAATGATTTTCCAGTTAGCCATAAATGTACAGAGATTTGTGTGAATCCAGCGAACACTTATAAGATTTGACTTAAAGGGCCAGATTCAAATCAATGAGAAAAAATGACATGAAAACTTACTGAGCAAGAAAAAAAAGCTTTTCTTCTAATTCAATTCCATTTTTATGGCCAGGTTTGGCCATATATGTAGAGATATTGTCATATGAATAGGGGATTTGACCAAAATTTTGTAACTTGTATTACTGAGAAACTACCAATATCCTTGGTATATAAATATCTGTCCTCGTCATTTGATCATTGTATCAAATCTCACATTCAATGGCAATATCTATATGAGGATGATTTATCAATGCTTCAGTTCCAATGTTTGCAGTGATTTGCATTTTTTGAGCTAAAACTCACAATTCATTTAAAAACCCCAAATTTTAGAGATTTATCACGCACAAAAAACCATTAGTTACAAATTCACGCAGAAGTCAGGGAGTTGTCCTAGTCAAAATTCAAGAGATATTTTTCAATTTGAGGTTTTTTTAATGTTTTTTGAGCTTGTAAATTCACAAATTTGTGGTAAAATCAAGGTTTTTTTATATTTTTTATAAATAAGCAAGCAAGAGTTTTTTTTTTTTAAAAAAAGTGAGTCTTTTCGAAGTGGAAGAAAACCTTTAAATTTTGCTAAATAGGCCTCTACATGTGTGACCAACTTAAAACTCATATCTCTTAACTAGAGATGGGTAAATTTGTCCCGTTTTGTCCAAAAACAGGGAAATATTTGTGAAACTTTTTGGACTATATTTTGGACTATTTTGTCCAAATGCATTAAAGACAATGGGCATCCAAATAATTTTGACGCACAACAATTTTTATATGAGCGACAATTTTGACGCACAAAACTTTTAACCATTTTTGCTTCAGTTTCACAAAAACATTCGCGGGCAGCGAAACACAAAAATTCCCAGTGAATCCATGTTTGGCAAATAAATTTGCCCATCACTACCTTTAGGCTCAAGGAGTTTTGGTTTTTATTTACAAATATTTCTTCCTGCACTAAGAAAGATGATGATATATAGATAGATAGAGATAGATAGATAGATAGATAGATAGATAGATAGATAGATAGATAGATAGATAGATAGATAGATAGATAGATAGATAGATAGATAGATTATTTGCCTTTCCAACTCCTGCAGTTGTGTTTGCATATCATTCTGGATTTTAGTCTCCCCAAAACTATGCTGTTCAAGAGTTATTGAAATCTTTCCATCTGAATATAATATAATAAAATGACTCACCTAAAATAAATAATTGCTAGTAAATATAACTAGCAATGCTTTCTGGTGACCACAGCTCCTTAGTGCCACCCTTCCCCATGCCGGGAACCCACTTTGATCCGTGGCTTGAAAGGTATGGGTCATCACAATTGAAACAATAAAAGAAAACTAGGTGTGCCTAGCCCTCTTTAATTCAGATATGTTGGGGCCCTACAAGAACCCCTACCTCTAACTTACTGGTTAAAGATGGGAAACTTAATTGTGTAATTATTAGGGGCAGGATACTCCTCAAGCCTGAACATGGATTTTGTTTGTTTGTTTGTTTTTTTCTTTTTGCACTCCTCGGAATATGTAATATTTGTATATTGTCACCCAGAGCCTTCAATAAAATATTTATTAGCAAATCAAATGTCCTATTTTGAAAAAGAGAAGTTTTCATATTACAGTTTTATAGTGAGCCATAAATGTGATTTGACCGTTATTTTTCTCCCTGGTTAAGTAGTAAAACATACTACAGAGTTATCTAATATTTTCAAATAATCATGTGTCCTATTTCATCTCCAATGGCTGCCCCAGTGGCTACACAAACTTAGTTATTAAGTTATATTTGTGCCTCTGAGATAAACACACATCTTACAAGTGTTGTAAACAGAACATTATATTTAAAAATATAGAAAACCTTTTAATTTTTTGGTGTTACTGGTCCTTTAATTTCCACCGATCCAGGCACAGAGCAAGGGAAAGAGGGCGGTGTTGATGCTTTTTAAAACTTTAAAATACATTTTTTCTCTTCCTTTATACTTTTTGTTCAGCAAGAATGGCTTTTTGCCAGGCTGTACTTCTGAACAAGCTTTACAAATTCATAGCAAATTCTTAAAGCCTTCACACAATGAACTGAATTGCTGAGCGGCACAATTGTTCAGGGTTTGAATAGGGTTACATAGTTATATATAGTTGCATAGTAAGTTAGATTGAAAAAAAAAGGCCATATAAAGTCATAGACATGGGTAGAATTATATTTGGGTCCCTTAAATCAAACTTCTCTTTTATGCATGCAAAGCTTATCCTTTGTAACTGCTGTCAAGCACTAAGGCTGATGGCACACGTGGTGCTTTTCATCCCAGCCCTTTTCAGCCGCCTGAAAAGCGCATAAAATCACCTCCTGTGGCTCCCATTGATATAAATGGGAAATGCATGAGAGCCCCAGTATTGGCACTTTTCAGCCCATTTTTGGGGCTGAAAAACTTTAACATTTAAGTCAACAGGAAGCTGTTTGTGTGCCTATATGGACAAGTTCTTCTTGATTTTTCTTACTAAATTTCAAGCCTCAGGTGCAACAAATTTCTCCACTTTCTTTTGTTCTTAGGTATTTGTCACTTGAATTTTTCTTGAGTGAGTGGAGTTAAAGACTGACATTCAAACAAATAAACTCCTAAAAGCTGCTAAAGTTTTTCTTCATTCCAACAGCCCATTGTACAATAACAGAAATTGTCAAGGTTTTTGGCTTGAAACCCATCGTAAATAAAGGTAGCCATAGACACACAGATAATATCGTACGATATTCTGTGCATATATGGTGGGAAAAGAGCCGACCGATATTGGCAGAAGACTTGGATATCGGTCGGCTCATCGATCGGGCTGGGCAGAAAACTTTGATCGGGCGCCTTTGAAGGCACCAAAACATCGGCCATTGTTAGTGCTGAATCAGATACAGGTAGAATTCTATTGTTTCTACCTGTATATCTGACAATTCAGCGCTACACATGTGTATTGAAACCAATGATCTTTCTTGGAAAGATCTTTTCCAAGAAAGATCGTAATTGTTACATCTATGGCCACCTTTAGGAAACTTGGGGTTTCCTTATAGATTGCTTGTGCCATAAATCATGAGCAATTTTAAATAGACCACTAGGTCTGTCTAGGTGCATGACTTTGCATATCTTACAAGAGAACAGGGACAGATTAACCAAATATCAAACTGGTAAACCTGAAGTATTTATTTAGTTTTATTTTCCCTACTTTTCACAATGTATCTGTCAGTTACATTTTCTTGACAGTAAGGACATTTTTTTACAAATAACTGACATGTTTATCAGAAGAGATACCTGTGTCAATTTATAAGACCACCGTTCTGCTGATTGGTGTGGCAGTGTCCCTCAAAATTCTTTTGTTTGGACAAAATTATCTATCACAAAGAGGGCTGGCCCACAGTTAGACAGGAGCCCCAGATAACCCGTCCTTGTCCGCAGCGTTGGACTGGGGGGTCCGGGGCCCTCCAGGCCTGCAGCCCCAGGAGCCCACACACCCCAGTTTCAAAACCCCCTCTGCCACAACCCTCCCCCCACACACACACACACTTTCGCCTGCGTGCCAGCTGCGACCGGGATGCAGGGAGGGAGGGAGGTAAGAGAGTGGGTGCAAGGAGTGGGTCTGCTCGTCCGTGCATGTCCCTTCCCATGAGTGAGCGTGCCCTCTAGTGATGATGAGTGCATTGTGGGGGCTCCAGAAAGTGCAGGGAATGGTTCATTTTGTCAGCAATTAAAACCCTCCAGAGCCTGAACTAGGGGAGCGTAGGCAGAAGAGCTACTTGCCCAGTGCCCCCCACCATTGCACCCTTGGCACATGCCTCTCTGCCTACTCCTGGTTCTGGCCCTGATTACAAATTAATGCAAACTATCGGTTTAACATCAAGTTATTGTGTACAATGTATAAATAACTGACATACCTTAATATGCCTTCTGAATTTTTTTTTGGTTACAATCTAATTCCCTTTTCAAGTATTGAAAGCTATAGTCCTTTGTTATTGTCACCCTTCTTGCCTCTCATGTGGTCTGGAGGGATTATAAGGATATACAGTAAACTGTAACAAAGCACCAGTGCTCAGTGAACTTTTTATAAAAGAAACAAACAGAGAACAAGAAGATATTCTCTGTAGGAGGAGACAGCTGTGAATAAAACAAAAACAGACGCTATTGTTAATGTATATGCATATGTATTAGGGATTTACATAGTATTTTGTCTGTACATATCTTAAGTCAGTTATTAAATAAATCTTACATCAAGCCTTCAGGAACTGCTTCATAAGTGAACTGAAATGTTTGGATGTTCAGGGTAATGTAATAAATAGTCTTACATTTGCTTATATCTAGTAACCCATAGAAACTAATCAGATGTTTATTTTCAAACTGCTGACCATGGGTTATGAAAGTCTAGTAATGGAAAGCAAATTGTGCCCATTAAAATGCTATTCATGTAGCACTTGCATGGTAGTACTCTTCACCATTGAGCACAGCAGTGCAAGGCACAGAGAAAAGGGCAAGGAAGAGCCCAAGATGTTCAGTACAGGGCTATTGTAGCATGCTGTGCTACCCATTACATGACAAACACAACTTGCTTAAGCATGAATACAATCCAGTACCCAGGGCTTCTAAAACAGTAGGCTGCTTCTCCTTGGGAGGCAACTAATACTTACACAATTAATATCTATAGTGAGATTCCCAATCTATATATGGTACATCCAAACATAGGGGCAAATTTACTAACCTGTGAAAATTCGCCAGCGATGGCTTAGCTAACATCACAACACTTCGCAATGGTGTAGATTCGCCAGAACAACGCTAATTCACTAAAATCCAAAGTTGCGTCCAGGGTGCCGAATGCTGGTGAAGTTGTGCTAGCATTACTGCGGCAAGCAAAGCGAAGTTGCGTTAGTGTTGCCTCATTTGCATACGGCGGGAAGTTAAATTTCAATGGACGTATATGTTGCAGCCAATACATTACACTACACAAGCCCAGGGAAGCTTAATAAAATAAAATAGAGTTGTTATATTGCCTTTTTTGGGACTTAGAAAAATTTTCAAGTATTTTTTGAGAAAGTCCTATCTACTATTGCACTTTGCCTGGTCTGAGGTGGTGAAGGCAAGTCTGGAGCAAGAGGTAATGTTCGGTAAAATCCACACCTTAGTGAATTTGCATATTTACCTCCCTTTGCCAGAACGCAAATTCGCCAGGCGTTAGGGAGCGAAGTACCGATAGAGTCTATCTCCTTCGCTAGCATTAGTCACTTTGCCCTTTAGTATACCCCATAGGGAGAGAATATTAAACATAAGAGTCATAGGAAGCATGGATAATTCAGATAAAAGGACAAGCTTACCGCTTTCCACGGTGGGTCCGAAACGCTTCTAGTTTTTTATATACAATGTAAAATAAAGACTTTTTCTACTATTCATAATTTTGCCTCCTGGATTCCATTGATTGCTTGATTTGGTGTTCCGGAGTGGTGCCTGCCGTCATCCAAAATTTTCCATAGGGAGAGAAGTAGACTACTGCAAGAAAACGAAAAAAATTGAGAAGCTATAGCAAATGTATTGTTTGTTTCTCAACCACTGCCATATTTTAGTTGTATTCCTTTTGTGGTATATAGTGCAATGACTTAAAGGGCATGTAAAGTCTAAAATAGAATAAGGCTAGAAATGCTGTATTTTGTATACTAAATATAAACATGAACTTACTCCACCACAAGCCTAATCAAACAAATAATTTATGCTTTCAAAGTTGGCTACAGGGGGTCACCATCTTGTAACTTTGTTAAACATCTTTGCAATACTAATACTGTGCACATGCTCAGTGTGGTCTAGGCTGCTTAGGGATCATCATAAACAAAGCTGCTTGAGTTCTGCATGGCTGGGAAGTAAGGCGGGGGCTCCCCCTGCTGTTCATAAGTATGATTGTTTCCCTGCTCAGCAGTTAGGGACCATCTGACAATTCCTATCCACGGCAGTAAATGAAGGGAGAATTTCACTGCATACAGTCAGGTTTCTTTTTTTAATTAAAGTATATTGGAGATAGGTTTCTTTTTCCTTAAAGAAAGTAAAAATGGGAATTTATTTTTTTAACTTTACATGCCCTTTAAGCCCTTGAGCTTAGTGACGACTAGCAAGCAGTACCTGAGAACTCGTGGTCGGCTGCGAGTAATGTTTAGTAGAGATCAAATTAATTCCCATTAATTAGCCAGAAAAAGAATTGTCTGGAGAATAGAAAGCACAATTTAGAGCTTCAGATTCGACCTAAAACAAAAATAGGACATATAACATTTACCATAAAGGAAGACTGGAGATCACTTGGGTTTTGTATTTGCATGTAAAGACTAGGAAGAACAATACATACATTCCAAAATACCCTGCCAACTTACTTGTTCCAACCTCATCACACTCTGAACTCCCACAATCCCCAAAGACATACTGATAATCAGCCTGCATATAAATCTGGACATGGCGTAATCATAGACTTGAGGAAACACCAATAATACCCACAGCCACTAGGGATGTAGCGAACGTCGGAAAAAAAGTTCGCGAACATGTTCGCGAACTTCCGGGAAAAAATGTGAACGGTTCGCGAACGTCGCGAACCCCATAGACTTCAATGGGAAGGCGAATTTTAAAAGCTAGAAAAGACATTTCTGGCCAGAAAAATGATTTTAAAGTTGTTTAAAGGGTGCAACGACCTGGACAGTGGCATGCCAGAGGGGGATCAAGGGCAAAAATGTATCTGAAAAATACATTGTTGACACAGTGCTGCGTTTTGTGCTGTAAAGGGCAGAAATCACACTACGTCACTCAGGTGATGTTTCTGGACACGGAATGTGAAAAAGCTCACACAGCTAGGTGGCACTTGGTTAAAGACTGGGCAAACAATGCCTGCAAGGGCAACGTATACAGTAGTGGGTACGGAATATATTATTGCTGCTGTAAAAACATCACTCAGGTGATGTTTACGGACACGGAATTATTATTGTTATTTAGACAGAATGTGAAAAAGCTCACACAGCTAGGTGGCACTTGCATACCTCCCAACTGTCCCTCTTTTGACCACTCAACCCCCTGTCCATCTTTTGTACTGGAAAGTCCCTCTTTTCTCTGAACTGAACAGCCAGAAAAAAAACAGTTTCTAACTTAATTAGATTTTGGCAGAGAGCTCAGAACAGCTAACAGGTGCAAATAAGATACTTTGTAACAATTTTGACTCTGGTTGGTGCTGGTAGTGGTGAACTACTAGGAGGAGCAGCACACCAGTCCCACTCCCCAGCACAGCTAGACTAATAGCACTGGGCTCTTACAGTAGCAAAGTAAAAAAAACAAAAAATAAAATAAAAGCAGTCCTTACAAGGACTATTGGGTTACAAGCAGCAGTCAGCAGATGAGATCAGAAGCAGTGCCCACAGCAGCTACATACAGAGCACTGCAGTAGAAGGTAGATTACTAGCCAGCAAAGCTACCTAACCTAAAATGTCCCTCAAATCCCTGCAGAGTTCTGTCCCTACAATACAGAGCAGTATCAAGTAGATTACTAGCCAGCAAAGTTACTATCAACTGTCCCTCAAATCACTAAACAGCTCTCTCCCTACACTAGCTCTTCCAAGCACACACAGGCAGAATGAAAAAACGCTGCAGGGCTTCAGTTTATATATGGAAGGGGAGTGGTCCAGGGGGTGTGGGGGTGGTCCAGGAGGGAGAGCTTCCTGATTGGCTGCCATGTATCTGCTGCTCTGGGGTGAGAGGGCAAAAATAAGCGCCAGCTAAGGTGAACCCAAATTGGCGAACGTCGCGCGACGTTCGCGAACATTCGGCGGACGCGAACGGTCGATGTTCGCGCGAATTAGTTCGCGGGCGAACAGTCCGCGACATCCCTAACAGCCACTTTACACTATCTTTTGAAGGTTGATGAACAGAACAGCAGTGGTTTTCAAAATAATATATTGTTTCTTATGTAGTAAGCAGCAACCAGTCAAACAACCGTAATTTTCAAGGAAGATGTAAATTAATTTCTTAGGAGCCTATAATCGTGTACATTCTATTAAAACCTAAAATCTGTTAAACTCAATTAATTAAACATGCATCTGTTATGGGTAACTGAATGGAATTTCACCGATCTTAATAAACAGGAACTTGTGCAAAATGTAAATTACATACAAACTCTCCCTTAAGAAAATGATGATATTGCGTATATATATATTTTTTTTTTAAATAATGATTTTTAGTGATCATTTATAGTAATACAAGTTCTTATCATTAGTAACAGTAGCATGTCTTATTTAACAGGATACTTTCATAGATTGTACATTTATCAGATAAATAATGATATTGTGTATCTTAGGTATCTTCTTCTTTTCTGAACTTCACTGCCGATATCCTTCAATGACTGAAGTGGAATATGAGGCAAGCAGTGTTTACCAGTAAATATATGGGTCTCTGCAGATCGGAAATGCATCTGTATAAGAGCTGTTCCCTTAGAGTTATCTTAGTGACTATCACTCTTGGACTGCTTACATCATGTGAAACTGAGCAACACCTTGGGGCAGATTTTCTAAGGGTAAGGCCACATGAGGAGATTCGGGGAGATTTTGTCGCCTGGCGACTAATCGCCTCGTCTTTTGCGCGACTATCTCCCTGAACTGCCTCTGCGTTTTTCCCCATAGGCTAGACTGAAAAGTCGCCTGCACTAATGCGCTCACTGAGGCAACTTTGGGCGACTATTGAAAACGCATCAAGTGTGACCAAAAAACACCCTTTAGTGAATTTGCGCCCTTGATTTTCCCAGTTCTGTATCCAGTAAAATTCCACATCTGGACCAGAGCGTGGATACCAATTACAGTAAAAATGAAATTTGTGCATCAATATTAGCCTTGTGCCTTGGTTGTTAAATTACCTGAAGGGTTTTTATCTCATGAGCCTGTTCATTAATTATGCAAAATAAAATAATCCTTGTCATGCATTATATAAATGGCCTCCATTGGTTCTTTTCTGCGATCTCAGAATTTCCATTGTTTAAAGAATGCAATGATGATTATTTGATGGAATTTTGTGTAAAGTAAATATGTCATAAGCAGTTAACTACAGACTTGTGTAATTTATATTTATGATAGACTAATATGCGCACAGCTTACACGCTAGATGATACTCTAGAATCATGAGGAATGTGTCAGTAAAGGACTCTCACAGCACATAAACATACAATGCCTTCCACCGTTCCCTCTAAAACTGTTGGACAAAAAGCAATGCCCCCCATGGCGTTTTAAAACTATAAGAAAAGGCAAGGAATTGTCTCCAGTTTCTATTGCACAAAACTGGATTGCTATGCATACATTACACAAAGATGCCACTGCCTGAAAACACAAACTTGTATTATTATTTAATTATGGTTAAATGCTACCAAGCAGAGTCTTTTGGGTCATACTTTGGAAGTTTATATACACATACTATAATATCAGTTGTATGCTTGACAATGTGGTAACTGATGTCAACATCAACTTCTAATTAAATTTCTGCTTGATAACTATGATTATACATCCAACTTTTACAACATTTTGGCTTTATCCCTTTCTTTCCCTTTACCTCATCCTCCCATAGCTCTGCATCTTTATTTGTTACCACTCCCATTACATAACCTTTGGACCTCATATTATTTCTGGTCTCCATGGTTTTCCTTACCTCCCCTTTCTCTTCTTCTGCCTTTATGTATTGTCAAAGTGGTTAATACTATTAGTCTTCCCAACTGCTTCTCCTTCCCCTTTTTACCATGCCACCCCTTTTTATTACATTTCTATAGCATTCTTGTTTTACACATTTTACCTACCTACTTGTCCTTCACTTTTAATAGTAAATTCTTCTATTCCCCCACACCACTGAATCCTATTTCTTCATTTGTATATGCTGTGAACTTTCCAGTACAGTCTAACAATACACAAAAAATTATGATACAATAGCCAAAGCAATATATCTGTTAACATCCACCCTATCTTGTAAATTCAGGTTGAGATGAATTTGATGAGATCATTTTGAATATGATAGTCAAAATGAATTCACATTGAATTCTTGGCATACCAGAATTTGCTGGATTTGTTTCAGGTTTAAGAAGCGATTCTCGAGTGATTTGGAAGTTTATTATGTGCAGAAGAGTGATATAACAGCCTAAAGGGTGTGCTTTTTTAACACAATTAGGGTGGGATAATGTGAATATTTTATATTTTAAAATACTCCAACGTGTACATCATGCGTGATAAATATTCTTATTTAACAGGGTAGAACTGCAATCATATCTGGAATCCTAGAAACTAAGGGTTTTGGATGTCAGTTCTGTTTTTATATTCATGATTCCTGAATATCTGAATACAGATAGCAGAGAATTATATATAACTGATATTTCATACAGACTATTTATCATTTCTCATCTTGTAGAAAAAGATGTTCTCTTATGAAGCAAACCAAAATTATCCCTAATGGCTCCATAAAAGCAAAGCATTAATTAGTACAAAAGAAATTTATGGGCCAATATTCAGATAAATATATTCTGATCATGGCCCTCTGTGGCTAGGAAACACAACTGTACTTTTTACAGGATTTATGTTACAGCCTTCCTCCAAGGGGGCCCTTGCTGCCAATGTATACTATCCTAGCATACAAGGCCCTCCGAGGGGCTTCTCTGTACTCACATGTCTGCGCTCTTTAGTGGAGCCTCTGATTGTTCTACTGACCACCCTCGTCTACCGCACATCTAGAGTAAACTTCTTGTAAGAGCTTTCTCTAATACTAACTAGTCCTCCTTACTCTCTGAACTCCTCAGAGTTCTTATCCCAGGGTCCCTCCTTCTTCACTGAGGTCTTTTTTGCTTTAGGCTCCTTGCACTACTCCATCATGTGTGCTTTTGCCATTAGGTGAGAACCTTGCCTCAGGCTTGCTTTTTACAACGGAGCTCCCCCTGTTTACTTTCTAACCATACATTTTGTTCTTTTAGTGTAGCAGAGTGTAGTTTCACTCTCAACAATATTGATGCTCCCCCAACCCTCACATTCAACACGCAGGAAAGCTCCATGACAGGAGTCCCAAGAAATACATCCCATCTACACTCTTTAAAGTCAACTAGATAGAACTATAATATGCATTTATGTAACTGGTTCTGCAATCTAAAAAATTACAGCTTTGTCAACAATGGGCCAGATTCAATTCAGTGAGAAAACGCTTTAAATGTGAAAATGTGAAAAGTCATAAACGAGATTCAATTTGAGATGCAATTCAATTCCTAAAACCTTATCTCAATGGTTATCACATGAAAACATTATAGACGTCTACGGGGAAAAAAAGGAACTGAATTAGAAGAAAATGTTTTCACCTCAAATTGAATCTATGAGTTTTCACGTGTGAGATAACTTTTTCACACTGAATTAAATCTGGCCCAATGTTTTTAAATAACCACCTGTCCCTTCTTCCTAACAACCTATGTCATGCTTGGAAAAAGTCACACATAAAGGTGTAAGTCTCGAGTGTCCTGAATAGTGATGGGCGAATTTGTTCGCCAGGCATGGATTCTCTGTGAATTTCCGCGTTACGCCATCACTAAACTGCGGCGGAAATCAACCACAACAAAAAAAAATTGACACTTGTCAAAATTGTTGCGTGCATAAAAATTGATGCGCGTAAAAATTATTCGGACGCCCATTGACTTTAATACATTTGGACAAAATATTCGCGCGTATGAAAATTGACACTTGCGTCAAAATGGTTTGACTTCAATTATTGACTTTGTTTCACAAATATTTCGCCTGAAGTCTCTAGAGATTTGAGATTGCAACTGAGACTAATTCTGCTGTATTGTGAGCCTCATTTGTGTGTGCCACTTAGTGAGTCTGCTTTCATTTGTATATGTGTCTGTGTGTCTAAATGTCTATGTGAGTGTGCAGTGTTGTGTAGTAAGTAAGGTACATGGCTACCTATGGCTGCTGCACAATGGGAACGCATTGAAACACAGTTTCCGCTCCTCTGACAATGGCCCTCTGACTGGACATACATGACCAGATGGTTGAGCAGAATGTCGAAATTGCCCAAACTGTATATATGTGGGTATGTATGGCCAGCTTAAATGCCAACAATAACTAAGATTTAGAAGAACAAAGTAAAATGATTTGAGTATGAATATGTGCATTGTTTGATATTGAGATTTACAACAAATGCAATAATGGGTACAAAGTTTATTTGTGACCCCTAGCAACCAGTTGTATCAATATTACAGTTTTTAGATCTATTATTCAGAGGGCTTGTGACCTGAGGTTTCTTGAGAAGATGTCTATAATATAGCGAACCATGCCTTACAGCTACTAAAAACAAATGTAATTGTTAACAGCGCTAAAAATATTAAAACTTAAGACTACTGAAATTCAGGGTATGACAAAGCAACGATTCAGGTCAAAATAGGCCCTTTATAGAGCAACTAAAAACATTTAAATAGGTAAATAAAACCCAGTAGATTTGTTTGCCCATCAATATTGATTTATTTAGCTTAGTTACCATCAAGTACCACTAGTTACCATCAAGGACAAGGTAATATCTGATGATTATATAAAAATGTATTGAAATTATTAACTGTTAATATAAATATTGGGAAAAGGCATTGCCGTATTTTGAGACATTCTAGATATTGTTATAAGATCTATTTGGCCACATTCAAATCAATGAGAATATGTAACCTCACGGTTTATTACATGAAAACTCATGGACAAGATTCAATTCGAAGTGAAAAAACTTTTCTCCTAATTCACTTCCATTTTTTCCCATAGACTTCAATAGAGGTTTCACGTGATAAACTGTGAGATAAGTGTAATTGTTTCGACACCCCTTTGTCGGTGTAACACTCCACGTGTGGCGCTTACCTGATGGCGCGGGACAAACCTGAGCCACTTCGCAGTGGTATTGGGGGAGACTGGGTGTCTGGTACTTACTAGCGTAGTGCCTCCACCTAGTGGGATCTGGGAATGCACCTACGGGTGGCCCCACTAGGAACAAAATAATAATGCACACACAGTATTGGTTAAACTGAATAACGTTTTATATAATATAACTGGACAACTAATACATGCAGCACTCCTAACCATCTCAAATTGAATCTCATGTGATAAACGTTTATGTCACTGAATTAAATCTGGGTCCTGCTTGGGTTCTGGGGTTTTCACCATACCTTTTTTAAGAACAAGTAAAAGTACTGTTTTATCAATACAGAATAAGCGGAAATCATTTTTTTTCTTTTTAAATTAGAATTAATTTCTTAAAGTGGAATCTATCTAGAATGGCCTTCCTGTAAACCACAGCTTTCTGGTTAGTGGGTTTCTGAATAAGGGAACCTATACATATAATACAGTATGTTTCTTGATAACAGATCCTATTGCGTTGTGGGTAATTGTTGTTAATTTTAATTCTTTAAACTTAGTACTTGCACTCGCACTTCACAATGTCGGATGTCTCCTTTTATATTTATAAAAAATAATCAGCTCAGTTCACACTGGCAGTGCCTGCCACTTATTCCTATTTAACTGTGACTACCCAACCGGTGATGAACAAACAGCAGTGCCGTTGATTTCTGAAATTAACAAAAAAAGAGCTTAAAAACAAAATATTGTTGTCTTGGAAATTACTATGGGGAAGAAGCAAAATAAATTAGAATTTGTGCCCTGCACCTCCCTGATAAATGACCCCGCTGAATCCCACAAATAACAACAGCATTACCTCTAATTCTTATTAACGATGAAAAATCCCTTGAGAACTCTAAGACCCGACTTTAGTAAATAAAAGCCTTAATGCAGTGCAGTCAGATTTGCAGAGAAACACACTCTGTTGACGCCAGCTTTCATTAATGTTACATTAAGGCATAATCCAAGGACAATTCAATATTTCCTTAAGTGAAGTCAAACAGGAGGCAAAGTTCTATGGTTCCTTTCAGTAGCCTGGCTATTGAAAAGGGAAATTATGAGCTATGAGGGACAGGAGGCTGCTGTTTTGTAGAGTTTAAGCACACTGGATAGTTTATTATATAGGGAGCAGCTGGTTAAATGTTATTACCAGGCAGGGTCGCAATTACAAATGAAGGACCTCAGGGAAATGAAGAAAGCTTGGGCCACCAGCTTCAGACCTACTTAATACAGGATAAAATCTGCAGTCCTCTAGGTGTTCAACTGCATCTCACAAACCTGCAACAGCCTTTTGCTTATAACTTTGACTTAGTTCTAAATGTAATACAGGTATGGGATTGATAATCCAGAAGGCTCTGAATTATGGGAAGGCCACCTCCCATAGACTCCATTTTATCCAAGTAAACCAATTTTTAAAAAATGATTTCCTTTTTCTCTGCAATAATAAAACAGTAGCTTGTACTTGAGCCAAACTGAGATATAATTAATTCTTATTAAAAGCAAAACCAGCCTATTGGGTTCATTTAATGTTGAAATTATTTATAGCAGATTTATGGTATGAAGATCTAAAATATGTAAAGACCCGTTATCTGGAAAACCCCAGGTCCCAAGCATTCTGGATAACAGGTCCCATACCTGTAGTTTAATTTGTACATTTGTTAAGAATGTTCTCTTGTCTAAGGGCTCCCACTGGAGATAAGAACCAGAGCAAATGTCCTACATCTGTTGAACTGGGCTAATAGAATGGCACTTTACATTCGCCAGTTCTTTCTGAGTACAGGAAGTTACATAACAAACTGTTTGCTCTGTATCTCGGATTAATCATTCATTGTATTTTTACAGTTGGGAAATACTCATGAATCTTTGTCTGGGGCTGAGAAGAATTTCCTATGAAGCCAAGCGGCTGGGTCATGTGCACATTCTGCAAACATGATAACATAAATCATCCACCACAGGGAAATCCAGTCGTGTAGGTTGCTTGTCCTTAAACAGCAAACACTAAGTGAATCAGCACTATAAAAACCTGCCCCAACCCTTTAACAACATGTCCTGGCACAGGCCCACAGTGTAAAAATACAGCAGGCTCACAATCTTATCAGGTAATAATGCAATGTCAACACTATGATTTAATGTGCCAATAGACAAGAATATGCAGACAATTTGCTTTCCAGCAGACACACCTTTTGCTTATCATTTCCTTTAGCAGTTTCCATACGCAGAACTGATGTTACTCAACACTTGCACACAGGCTGGGCGTAGCAGGAATGTACTGCAGTCTTATGGGCAATGAAAGCCACTGCACTTTAATTACAGTTGTAATCTAGCCGACGGCTTGTGTTAATAAGCACCCCAAGAATCCTTTCTTCTCACCTCTTGTCACTGATTGCTATCTGAACTCTGACAAGAACCACAAGTACATCCAGACATTTGCGTTACATGTGCAGAGCTCTGAATTAACAGCCTTTCGCAAACATTAAGTTTCAATTACAGATACTCTCTTCTAATATAATTAGCCAACTCATAGAACTATTAGAACACTCTGAGCCATGCTTCAGTCGCCCCTAAGCTCATAAGGAAACGTCAGTCTCTTTGGAATGAATTGCTTTTAGGATCTGTAGTACAGACCCTTATCCAGAAAACCCTTATCCAGAAAGCTCCAACTTACAGAAAGGCCATCTCATATAGACTCCATTTTATCTAAATAATCCAAATTTTTTAAATTTATTTCCTTTTTCTTTGTAGTAATAAAACAGTACCTTGTACTTGATCCAAACTAATATATAAGTAATCCTTATTGGAAGCAAAACCAGCCTATTGGGTTTATTTAATGTTTAAAAGATTAGACTTAAAGGGATAATGTCATGGAAAAACATGTTTTTTCCAAAACACATCAGTTAATAGTGCTGCTCCAGCAGAATTCTGCACTGAAATCCATTTCTCAAAAGAGCAAACAGATTTTTTTATATTCAGTTTTGAAATCTGACATGGGGCTAGACATATTGTCAGTTTCCCAGCTGCCCCAGTCATGTGACTTGTGCCTGCACTTGAGGATGGAACTACTTTCTGGCAGGCTGTTATTTCTCCTACTTAATGTAACTGAATCAGTCTCAGTGGGACTTGGCTTTTACTATTGAGTGCTGTTCTACCAGGGAGCTGTTATCTTGTGTTAGGGAGCTGCTATCTAATTACCTTCCCATTGTTCTATTATTAGGCTGCTGGAGGGGGGGTGGAAGGGAGGGGGTGATATCACTCCAACTTGCAGTCCAGCAGTAAAGAGTGATTGAAGTTTATCATAGCACAAGTCACATGACTGGGGGCAGCTGGGAAATTGACATGCAGGAGCCAGGGCCCGCATCCCCTCAGGGTCCCCCGGCAGTCCGCGCGCCGCATATTCCCGGCCAGTTCCGGGTGTACGGAGGGGGCGGGGGGGCCCGGCTAGGTGTCCTGCGCCCCTCTAGTTCCGTTTCTGTTGACATGTTTTGAAAAAAAAAACATGTGTAACGCTTTCTTGGCCTATCCCGCCAATTAGGGGTTAAGGGTGTCCAGCTAGTGTATGAGCATCGGTTACACTATGATACTACACTCAGGGCGGAGCCTTCGCTAAATGGAAGCTTCCCCTTTAAGATGGTGTAAAACTACAACCCACATGCTAATTAGTGTCAAAGATAGAATAATGGACGCCAGGAGGTTCTTTATGCAGTAAAACAGGTGAGATGGTTTATTGAACAGAATATGCAAAGGCAATTGACCACAGGTTTACTCACGCAGGAGTTGCAGTAGGAGTTAGCATATCACAGAGGAGAAAGGATAGCATTGATGATGATGCAGCATGTTCAGAAGTCACTCCTCAAGTCAAACAGTAGGAAGAATATCTCACTCCCAAAGACCAGCGACCAATGTGAAACAGGATCGATCAAGTAGGGGTCAGGCAGTGCTCTGCTAAACTGAATTCCCTATCACTGAGTTCCCTACACTAAAGGCAACCTTAGAAGCCTTTGGGAGGCTACTCCCTGCTATTCTCCTTGATGGAGCACAGAACTGCTCATACTACCTTAATCTGGCTTTCTCTCTCTCCTAGAGAGACTATTACAGATCTGCCCTAATGATAGCTAATGCTCGTTCACGGGATTTGCCTGGTTCCCGACTTCAGCACCAATGGTACAGGTCCCTTTGGGGTAAATGGCTTACTGGGGCCTTGGTGATCCCAGGCTCAGTGGGAAACACCTAGCAGCACAGACACCAGGAGCCAAAGAGGAAGAGGCCACTCCCTACACAACACTATATAGCAGTGTGGCAGGGGAGTGGTATTGCACCGTTTGGCCTATAGCTATAACTGTTACACAAACAGGTCATAAAGGCTTTTGCCTAATAAACAACAGCTATAGAGAAAGATACAAGAAAGGTAGGGGATTAACTCTATAGGAGCCTAATAGATCCTATAGGTCCCTACACATGTTTTCCCATGACAGTATCCCTTTAAGGTATGAAGACCCAAATTACAGAAACCTCTTCAGGTATAGGACTTAGCATCCAGAATGCTCAGTACCTGGGGCTTTCCAGATAAGAGGGTCTTTCTGTAATTTGGGTTTACTAAAAAAATCATTGAAATAAAGGCTGTTTCATCTCCAAGAAGGATGAATTATATCTTAGTTAGAAACAAGTACAATATGCTGTTTTAATATGATGGAGAAAAGGATATAACTGAATTATTTGATTAAAATGGAATCTATGGGAGATGGCCTTCCTGAAATTTAGAGCTTTCTGGATAAAGGGTTTCAGGATAATGGATTCCATACCTGTATTAATGAAATTACAGTCTGTAAAAAAAAATTCAGTCTCTAGCATTGTTGTATGATAATCTGGTTGTTTATTCTTATAGATGCCAATAAAATATTGAAAAATGTCTTGTCAGTTACCGTATTTTGAATAAGAGTTTGAAAAAACTTTAGTTATGCCAGCAATACCTACAATATGCTGAAAGTGTCCTGCTATTTCATAAGCTGGCCATATACGTAACAATAATACTATTCATACAAAGTGAATAATTGGTACATGTTTGGTGCCGCACTGAGATTGACTAATATCTTTGTACTATGGCCCTGGGGTCAAGAAAGTTGGAAAATTTCATCCACCAATGAACCATTTTGGTCAGTTCATGGTGCACTGGCAGATGGAAAAGTGAAGAGGAGCTGCATCTGGCTGTGAAACCCACTAGAATGTCATTGTTACTGTCAAGGCAATAAATCTTTTTTTAAAAACGCATCAGTTAATAGTGCTGCTCCAGCAGAATTCTGCACTGTAATCCATTTCTCAAAAGAGCAAACATAATCTTTTATTTTTAATTTTGAAATCTGACAAGGGGTTAGACATATTGTCAGTTTCCCAGCTGCCCCCAGTCATGTGACTTGTGCTCTGATAAATTTCAGTCACTCTTAACTGCTTTACTGCAAGTTGGAGTGATCTCCCCCACCTTCCTCCCCCCCCCCCAGTAGCCAAACAATAGAACAATGGAGAGGTAACCATAACAGCTGCCTGGTAGATCTAAGAACAGCTCTTAATAGTAAAATCCCGGTCCCACTGGGATACATTAAGCTACATTGAGTACAACAGCCTGCCAGAAAGCATTCCCATCCTAAAGTGCTGGCTCTTTCTGAAAGCACATGATCAGGCAAAATGACCTGAGATGGCTGCCTACACACCATTATCACAACTAAAAAAAAATAGACTTTCTGGTTCATGAATGAAATGTTATTTTGTAAAGTGAAAACGACACCAAAAAAATCATGACAGAATCCCTTTAAGGGTGCTATCAATATAAATAGAGCCCCTAGCACAAACCATGAACAACAACAACAAGCAATTGTGTCTTTTCTATCAAACATTATATTGGTCATCATGCATTCTTGTAGGCAGTGCCAGTGCCTGAGGATTGTGACCCTATTGCCCTTGTGTGCTGTAAATGGATCTATGAACCCATAGCTATACTGAGGTCTTCTTGTGTCTTCTCAAGATGCCCAGAGGAAATCAAGCCATTTAATGATCTCATTAAGGGACAGATTTACTAAAGGACATGCTTATACCATGCTTGAATCTATGTCACACTGGCATGTTTTTCAAAGCAGTTCAAATTTATAAAAAATGGATGAATTATTTCTGCACTAACATCAAGTAAGACAGGACTGCACATTTTTGACAGAAATGAAACAGAATGACATATATGTATATGGACAAGATATAAACTTCCCTACACAAGCACAAATGTTACCATAATTTTCTCGGTAGTAAAATAAATCTTTTTTTTACCAAAATACTACATAATAGTATAATATATATATATATATATATATATATATATATATATATATATATATATATATATATATATATATATATATATATATATACACACTGTATAACACCTTTTATTCCAACAACAGTATCCCATTGCAAGGTGACTAACACTGGATTAATAGAAGAATGTAGTAAGGTACAAGCTTAGGCTAGTGTAAGCCCACTAACAAAAGAATAACATGCTATTCAAGGCTGGCAACAACACATTACAGTCACCAGGAAAACATACAACAACAGAAAGAATAGAAAGGGCTGGAAGGGTAATGTTGGAGAGGATATCACCAGAATTGGATGATGGATTCATGTTTACAGATATGAAACTGCTTATACACGGAACAAAGAAAACTTAAAGCCACTTACTCGCTGTGGTTAAACTCAGAGTTGTAAAGATCCACCCCCAGCACTGTTAGTAACAGTGAGGTTTTAATAAATGTAAGAGTAGAAGAGCAAGCAATGTGCAGACTCCATGCTATTTAGTCTATTTATATTTCAATACACATGGCAGATTGGGAGCAGAGTGCAAAGTGTGAAAAAATTGGGGACAATCCACCAATATTCCTCAATTCAGCATATTTTCCACAATTCCAGCATCACTGCAGGTGCTGCAAAACTTGCACCATTTGTAAATGCCATCCAGTTGCATACGAGGAGAGATCTGTAGGTTTCTGCCAACCAGGGTTTTGCTCTCATTCTTAGAGTCTTTTAATACAGGTATGGGACCTGTTATCCAGAATGATTGGAACCTGAGGTTTTCTGGATAAGGGATCTATATGTTATTTGGATCATCATATATATAGCTACTGGTTACACTCTTTGAAATCCCACTGTAAAACGAGACTAGCTCTTTCTATTTTTCAATTCGAATTTTGGAGATTCATTTGAAATTTGTCAAACTCAGTAAAAATGAAGATAAAATGTGATTTCATTGGGCTTGGCCCTGGGTTGTTTTTTCATGTTTTTAAGCAATTCAGTTTTTTTTATTTTAGTGTAGTCATAATAAGCACCTACTTTGAAGCGTGACTAGCTCTTTCTATTTTTCAATTTGAATTTTTTGAGATTAATTTAAGATTTGTCAAGCTCAGTAAAAATTAAGGATAGAATGTGATTTAATTGGGTTTGGGTTGTTTTTTCATGTTTTTGAACAACTGAGTTTTTTTTAATTTTGTAGTATTGTCATAATAAGCGCACATTAAAGATTTCCAAGTTTTTCCGAAATAAGCATAAACTTTAAAATGTAAATGTTAATAGATCTGTCCCTAAGAAATAACAATTCTCACCAGTGATGAATGTTAGAAGGAATTGCTTTGTACAAACTCCCTTGCAGAACTAATGGCACTTACAGACACATTAGGCATAGTGTCTCCTTTCCAGCACAAATGTTATAAGTCTTCAGGTGGCGTCCAAATAAAATGTTATGTATCTCTGTGCAGTAAGCAGCTTTACATATGTGATGTATGTGCATAAAATAAAAAGTGTAAAAAATAAAATACATTTTAATTTAAATACATAAAATGTGACGTTGCAGTTAGAATGTACCGGTACACACAATCTGCACATGGGAGATCCTCTAAAACTGCAGGCTTCTTAAATCATGAACAGATAAACATTCACCATCTCCCTTCTTGTAAGCTGCAGCGTTGGATGTGTTAGCCAGCATTAGCTGCAGACTGTCCAACTCCAAACCAAGTATTAGGTTTTTCCTTGATTGAGAACAGAATGATTATGTCACTAATGACTTCACATGTAGCCAAGCAGGGACACACACTATTTAAATCCTGCTCTTTTAAATCCCTTGAAGCCTGCAGTTGGACTCCGTTGCATCAGGTAATTGACTGAGTGTTATCCAGACAGACAAAAAAAAGGCAACAGGACCTCTATAGTATCAACAGGATCCTCAGAAAAAGCTGCGCTAATGAATTCAATAGAAATCTTTGCAAAAGAGGTTGAAGGGACATTAAAGAAACATCAAAAAATGAAAGTGTAAAAAATATAATGCAGTGTTGCCCTGCACTGTTAAAACTGGTGTGTTTGCTTCAGAAACACTACTATTGTTTATATAAATAAGCTGCTGTGTAGCAATGGGGGCAGCAATTCAAAGGAGAAAAGGCTCAGGTTACACAGCTCTGTAGAATATAATGTTATCTGTTATCCTGTGAGGGGTACTCACCCTCAGCCTAGTGGGCCGGCAGGGACGCCTGGCACGCTAATCTGCCTCTTCTGCGCCGGATTCATAGTGCACACGGCCCGCATCTACTGTATATATAGTCGCATTGGCACTGGCGTAATGATGTCAGCGTGCAATGGCTCCAAATTCAAACTATTTAAAGGGGACTTGGCATCATATTTATTGACCGTTATAGGCTCATCTTGTGAGAGTTCCTGGTGCTATTTCTATGTAAATCCTGTGTTCTGATACCTGTTTTGACCCTGCCTGCCTGACTTTCCCTGACTTCTGTGATCCCGACTTCTGTCTGGTAACCGACTATTTTGATATCTGTATTCCGACCCGTGCCTGTCTCGACCATTCTTGATTGATCTCCCGGGTTTGATCCCCACCTGTCTGACTCCGTTTGAATTCTGCCCACACTGACCTGGCCTGATTTGACTACGCTTTCTCTTACTCCTTGAACTGTGACCTTCTGCCCAAAAGACTTTTGCTTACAATCGTGCCCCTCTGCTCGTCCAGAACCCTTAGCTTGGCTCCTCTCTTTATAAGACCTGGCGGCATCTGATTACGGCTCCTCCCGAGGTGAAAGGCGGTTGTTAAAGGCGGAAGCAAGAGCCGAGACCAGGGAGCCTAGCATTGGTTCTGGATTAGGGAGCCGATCGTGACATATCCACTATTTAACCTGTGCCATATAGTCTTTTTTCAATTTCCAACATTGCTCCACAGCAGCTTGTTTATATGAACTATAATAGTGTTTCTGAAGCAAACAGATAAGTTTTACCAGTGCAGGGCAACACTACATGATATTTTCATTACTTTAAAACAATTAAATTTTTTGTTGTTACTGTTCCTTTAAGGAAGTGTTGTAATAACGTATGTACAAAGATCTGCTTATTAACACACGTGTTTCTGAAATTGTAATTAATATTTTACTTTTTGATTTTGAGATATGTAATGTTCTACTCCAGCAAAGATAACCAACCCTCTTTAATCAATAATAACCAATTTATTCTAATGGGCCATTACCAGCAGGATAGGAGACAGGCAGTACTGTAGTCGCAAAGCAGCGCCCCAAGGCAGCATAATCCCAGTGCTTCTTGCACACCCCCTAGGCCGCCACATGGTCCTACCACTGGCACCTTAGGGTACCCTCCCCGTGTGTGCTCTCAAGCACCGGAGCACTGGGGAGCTTTTACAGATTCCATGGGATTTCATCTTGACTAAGTCATTATTATTTTTAGTAATGCCAATGGGGTAGACTTTACAACAACCTTAAAGATCCAGATGAGAAGAGAAATCACCAATCTCTAAAATAGGCTGCCCTTTACTTCTAATTCACAATTTTAAGTAGTAATATGACATATATGTAATACATAACGTACTAAGGAGAACATTAATACACTGTTTCCTTTTTGAGCCAATAACCATAAATACCCTGTAACTTATCACGTATAATTGGTTTTATTTTATCTGAAATCAAATTTGTGTATTATAAAAAATAATGTGGGGAGGCAGGCACAAAAGGGGGCAATCCGTAACACAAAATGGGGTGGTCTGTGATGCAAAGGGGGCAGAGCCACGTACCTTGATGCAAAAGGGGAGGAGCAACATTGTGCGATGGCCAGAAGACTAAAAAAAAAGTAAGTTCTGCGCAAACTGGGGATGGGCCAAGGTTTTTTTTTAAGGGTATTACAAATTAACAGCAACTACATTGACAGTAAATTTGTAATACCGGCCCCGGCCTTGGCAGGTGTTTTACCCTGTTGCTCCGCCCCTTTTGCATTTGTGAGATTTATTACACCCCTGACCCTGAAATAGCTTCTGTCCGAAAAAAACTTGTCCACGTCATGTAGGATTCAATAGCAGAGGTCCCCTGAACCATTTAAAGATGTTATCAGACTGCATGATGTCTGATTTTCTTATGGAGGGTTTTGCCCGAAAACTCGAATAATTTCAGCGATTCAAGTTTTTTCCTGCAGAATATTTATTATCTGATTTATTTGAGTCTTCTGGTTTTGGGACTCTAACTCACAGAATTGTGTTTTTCTCATTCAACTTTTTTCTTAAATAAGAAACCATTCAAGTTGCGAGTTTATTTGAGGTATAAAAAAAAACTCTACATTCAACCTTTGATAAATAACCCCCATAATATCCTTGCATTGTTATATAATTGGGGTACATTATACCTAATGTATAAATTTGGAACGCTCCTGGATTTATACAGCTATTTTTCCTTTGGAGTAATCTATGGGTGCGTTGTGCAATAGATATATTATGATACATCCCTCTTCTAAAAAAACGAAAACTTTGGCAAAATGTTTGAATCCTCTTTCATTTAGAATTGACCTCAAACCCCAGAGATGAATATACTGCAATTTTGCAGTCAAATCAGCATAGTGTACTCCTGATGAAATTGCCCTTAGTATATGTGTTAAGCTCCCCATAGACGCAACGATTTTTCTTGCCGAACGACCGATTTTAGGGAAGTCCGACCAATCCTTCTAAATTATCGTGCTCCCCTTTGTTTTCCTGGCAAATTGGTCTTTTTAGTTGATGGTAAATTCGTACGATCGTTCTGAGAAGATCGTGGTCTCACGATCAGGATCTGATCTTTTAAAAATCTCAACATCTATGGCCAGCTTAAGTGTAGTATGGGAATTAGATTGTAAGCTCTGCTCAGACAGGGACTGATATACAGTAGATGACTGCAGCCTACTATGTTGGCACTAGAAAATACAGGATAACATAGATTAGTACCAGAGACAGAACATAATCACTTCATCAGGAATAGCTTTGCTCTTGAATATAATTAAGCTAATTAGAACAATGTTATAATTATATTGTTTGCTATATATAGATATGTTCATATTGGCAATTGTAAACATAGAAATTAAAACTCGCCCAGTACATTTATTCATAGTTTGCACACGGCATCACCTGTTATATCCTGAAATGACCCAGAGATGATATCTTTATTACACACAACCTTATCGCTGTCTAAATATCCCAGTACTTTGCTGTGGATCTAGTAAAGGAGCATTGAATCTGATGAATCAGTGTTTGCTTTGTAGTAAATGACAAATTGTTTTGCCAAGCGTGCTTTCTGTGAAAGTGTCCCCATGGGGAACCGCGGCACGGAGAAATAATGAAAAACAAGAGATGTTATCTGCTATTCTAAGGTCAAAGGTATCAAAGGTACACTTCATATTTGATTTCTTTTGTTGTTTAAAAAGTGGACATTATACTGGGTGGCTGCAAAGTCAAGGTGGGAATCAGATAATATAAATACGTGTGGGGCCTTAATGGTGAGCGATTTGTCACTCGGAATATTTATTGTGATAGGAGCAGAAAAAAATAAACATCCCAACCTATGTGTAAGGAAGGGATATTTGATAAATGGCAGGGAAATAAAGGATATAATCAGCATGCCCTTTAACCATAAATGTCAAAATCTCAGTGAGTCACCCAGTATTTACTGTATGTCTACATGTTTCGAAACCTTGTTCAAAAGCAAGTCAGTAAATGTTTAACACAGTCGCTGAGCTGTGCCTCAATTACTACTTTAATGTCTGACTTTATGGTGTTTATTGCATACACATGAGTCTGTGTGTCTGGAAGCAAAAAAAAACAAACAAAAAATATTAACAATAATAGGAAATATAACATTTGAAAGGCTGTATGAACTCTTACCTACAGATGGAGCTTCTATTTATCTACTGAAGTGATCCCCAACCAGTGGCTCACGGGCAACATGTTGCTCACCAACCCCTTGGATGTTGCTCCCATTTGCCTCAAAGCAGATACTTATTTTTGAATTTCTGGGTTGCAGGCAAGTGTTAAATGCATAAAACTAGAGGTACTGTCAAGTAGAGCCTCCTGTAGGCGGTCAGTCCACATACAGTCTTCCAATTACTGCCCTTATTTAGCATCTCTCCATGACTTTTTTCATGCTTGTGTTGCTCCCCAACTTTTTTCTTACTTTAAATGTGGCTCACAGGTCAAAAAAAATTAGGGACACCTGATCTACTGCAAGAATCACAGGGCCTGATGGGTCTAATGGGTTTATTCTCTTCTGTTTTCACTGACATCCCACGCTAGTAACATAGTTAATTTGGGTGGAAAAATAGACAATAGTCCATCAAAAGACAGTTGACATTTACAATTGGGAAATCAGTGTGCAAAGTGCAAAATACAGGTGCAATCAACCATTTTTTGTGGATTTTACCCTGCCTTCCTGCCATAATGATTGGCTGCAGGTCTATGAGCTGCAGCCAAACTGATCAAGAGCATGCATTGATGCTAGGAAACCTGGAATTACCACCAGCCTGGATAATGTGATAGTTCCAGCTTTCCACTAGCGGTTTGTCAATAGCTGCTACTATGTTCCATAAAATTCCCTGTTCATGCAGTTAAGCATGAGAACAAGTGTAGTGTGTAAAGTGCAATTTCAAACACAAGTCCCCTTTTACCTATGTTTCAGCACTTTTCCCAACAATTCCAGAATAATATTGGCTACCTTTAATGACTGATGCCAATTCGCACAATGACTACAGCAAAAGTTGCACATGAACAACTGTGGTTAATACACGAGCCCTTGAAAAATGCACTTTGCACTATTCAAAATAAGATTTGCAAAAGTGCACAAGTGTTAGATTGATTTGTAAAGAAAGTCCTTTAATTTAGGCAAGGTTGTAAATGTGGGACATTAAAAGAACAGACATATACTGTAAGTATAGTTAAGCGGTACATAGGGCAACTAGCAGGTATAACAGTTTATGTTATGTTAAAACATTCCCCCATATGTAAAAAAAGGCACTAAGTTTGCCCTTGGGCAGTAACCCATAGCAACCAGTAAGATGTTTGCTCTTAAATGAGTAAAGGCTGGTAAATTCTACCTGCTGATTGGGTGCTATTTGGGTAAAAAATATGGCAAACTTAGTGCCTTTTATTACATAACCCCCAAAACATTATTTTAAAAGAACACTTCAAATTTCAAGTATTGCAGGATTATTGTATGGTTTATTGATGTTTTCCTGTTATAGTGGTTATAGTATACTGTCAAATATTCATGGGAACATCTATAAAATGTTGAGGTCAACCACCACTTAATTACTGTGTGAATCCCTCCTAATGTAAGTTTGTTGAGGCAAATGAGATGCACCCATGGACCGGCATGTGTCCCATAACAAGGGATCCTGCTAAGGAAATGTTCTCTGTGGCTAGGGGTGGCATTGAGTTTTGAGATGCACTTATATGAGATGTAACAAGTATGATGGAGAAGGCTGACTCACAGGAGCATGGACAGACATGACAGCTGGAAGTGAGACTACATTGCATCCAGTTTTATGCACCAGCTGCCCTTGTTTGTAAATGCCATCTTTATGACATTGTTAAAAGTTGAGAAATCAGTTAGACTATGGACAAGTTCCTTCATCTTTACAATTTACAGGAAAAAAAAATAGCAAACATTATGTAAGACTCTGATGTGGGAATGTACTATTAAACCTGTAGCTGTAGAGGTTGTAAGCATTTATAAGTGCTTTGTTCAACCAAAACAGAATGTACTATACAGCTGCACTATATATTTGCCACTCTGTAGAAAATCTCTACCACTTCAGTAAAGGTGGACCATTTCTCTGCAGATTTACAGCAGTGCCCCAGTGCTTGGAGTGCATTGCCATATAACTAAGGACCTCAAAGCTGGGCAGCATTTGATATATCTTACTGCAAGGGTCTGCTTTGAACCTTTATGTGTCTTGTATATGTGTGACTGTCATTGTGGCTATATTCATAAATGATCCTTGATGGGATTGAAAGTAAGAAAGTATAGAGGTCCAACCGGCCATGAATTTTAAGATATCAGTTAATGTTGATTTTTTTTTTTTGGCCAGTTTGGCTACATACGCAGGTCGTTACGGTCAGTACAGTCTCTTATCTAACCATTGGGCAGTCTAAAACATCGAATCAGGTGAGTGAACCATTAGCTATTCCACCTATATAGAGATATCTATAGCAATCCAATGAGTTTGAGTTGGAGGTGACAGTGAATGTTGGCTACACATAGGAAAATATTCTTGAAGAGTTTGGTTAATTGACACATTGGTACATATTCATGGGAAGATTTTGGCCTGTTTGGATAAAAAATTTGCAAAGACAGCATAGACTGTTTTCCTATGAGTAGCCAACTTTGATTGTCACATCCCTACCAAGTTTGGTCTGCACCAAAGGCTCGGCACTCATCCCATCCCACTAGCACCAGTCACTCAAAACTTATCACCACTTGTCAAAATCATCTCTTCACCCCCCCTGCTGCCACATACCCCTTCTCACTAGCTTACTACCCCAGGATCTGGTAGTACCCCCACCCTGTTGACTCTTAGGTCCTATTCTGGCTGTCCCTAGTTCCAGTCCTGTTACCTAAATCCTCTGACATTTTGTTATTCCTTCAATATAAGGAACACTGTGCAAATATGCACCTGGCAGTAACCCATGGCAACCAATCAAATGTTCTCTTTCAGTGTCCAACCCCTACTGATTGGTTGATAGGGGTTACTGCCCATGTGTACATTTGCCCAGTATTTATCAATGAGCCCCAAGGACAGTGTCCTGATCTAGGATCTCTTGTGACCCCTGGACTTTGTTGATGAAGAGAAGAGCAGGAATTATACAGTCACAGTTAGCGAGAGTATAGCAATGGGATACCATTACAGAAAAGTTTGTGGCATAGCCCATTTTCACTACTGTTGTAATGAAAACACCAAGCTCACAGCAGTTTGGGACCTCAGATTCATTTATCAAGCAAGTGAATACAACAGTTTGAGAATTTAAGAGCAATTACCCTCACATTAGATAGTGAAATAACAAATATATTAAACACATGAAATGTTCACTGGGTGACTGTACCAGAGGAAGGGCAACACCCTAATATGTTCTGCACATTTTCACCTTGATTAGCCTTAGTTCACTTGCTTGTTCAGAGAGCACCAGTGAAAGGATCAGAGTCAGTCTCTTCTTATGAAGGACAGTTTATTTGAGGAAGTAAGTAGTAATTGGCAAGGGAATGCAGATTATGCATGAAATATATTTAGAATTTGCTATGGTGTTCAGTAGTATTCCCAAAAGGAAAAACAGTACCAAGGTAGACATAGTGAAGGGCAGAGAATAAAGAGATACTGTAAATGGATCACTGGGCCAAAAGCAATAACTGTGCTTCCCAGGATTCAGTGCTACACACATTATATTCATGCACATATGTGTTCTGAAATTGCTGCAGATTTTGAAAACAACATATAGAAGTGTGTTGTTTACTTTTCCCCCAAGATGCAAGTGCTAGAGCATTAACGCTAGACATAAAGATCCGCTCGTTTGGCAAGATCGACAGACACAGGCACATAAGAAGCAGCTTAAATCTGACCATGTGTCTGTCCAAGTGCCATAAGGGGCAGAATCCCCCCTGGGTGCAAGTACATGCCTCTTCCCCTAGGGAATGTTGCACTCAGGAGGGTCAGGTCAGCCATTAGTGTGCCCCTTAGTGCTTGTTCTAAGTGCACTTGTGCCCAGAGGTCTGCTGCTCTTTGCAAGAAACACCAAATCAAAAATCCATGTGCCTCCCCTTTTCTGCCCCTTTTAAAACTAGCGAGTTCCAATGGATGCCGTACCAGATCCAAACTTCCCTCTCTCGGTCTCTGCTTTGCTTTGGGCTGCAGATATTCACATAATGCCACACACACTGGGCAAAGTGCAAAATAATGGTTGATTGCTGTCTCTTTTTGCACTTTGTGATCTGCGTGGGGTATTGTGAATTTACCCTACAATTTATTTCACATGAGGGGGTGTTAGAAACCATATTACAATTCAAAAACCTTGGATTAAGATGGAAAGGGCATATTAGGGTTATTCTTTAATTAAGCCTCTGGAAGTCCTCATAGGAACTGACAGCTATTTGTTTCTAATCCAGGCTTTATTTGTGCTGGCAACACCCTGATAGAAAGCTTCTAAACGTTGGCTGTTTTTTCCTTTAAAAATTGCCAGGCTCTCTCTGAAGATAACTACAGCTACAAAAAAGTTAAGATTATAGAAATGTACTGCATGAAAATGTCCAGAGTCAATGTATGTATAGATTTTTGTATATGTTTGTATATCTTTATTTAAATTGCACTATGGGGTATATTTATCACAGAGTGAAGTTAGAGATCGTCAGAGTCCGCAGAGTGAAATTACACCTTTCTCCATTCACTTCTATGGGCTTTATAAAGGCGTATTTATCAAAGGGTGACCATTTGATATATACGCCTTTAGAAATCCCATAGAAATGAATGGAGAGAGGTGGTGATGATCTCTAAGTTCATTCTTTTATAAATATACCCCTACGTATCTCCTTAGAGTGTAAATGCAGTAAGATGAATATAAAGCAGCCATGAATACACCACCACCATTTTGCTTTATAACACACACACGTATTTGCCTGTATAACAAAAATAGGTCCCTGTTCATTATGGATTGTTTCTATGACTACAGTGTAGTGTTAAAGGCAACATGGAGCCTCATAAACGCACCATTTCATTTACACCAACTTTCACACCTTACCGTACACACACCTTTATAAATATGCCCCTGTATATCTGCTTTTTCAACTTTCTCAAAGAGAATTGTAATTCACTAGATCGTCTACAAGGGGATATCCTTAAATCCTTCCACTGCCTCAGGCCCTTGGAATTCAGTTTGACAGCCGTGCAATATATCACAATGATTATAATTTATGACAGCGCTGCCACTGAGTGCCTGTGAAGGTAGAATTTCCACTGCGGAACTCTACAAAAAAAATCAATACTTTGCTTCTGTTCATTTCCAATGCAAGGGGCGGCTTTAGACTTTGTTCTATAATTATGGGCTTTCTTTATGTTTTACTCTGCTCACCTAGGGACATTCCTACCTTTGTGAATGGCCTGAAAGTTGCAACAAAGCCTTTGCTATTGTCCTGTGCTTTACTAATCTCTCTGTTGTTCTTTCTTACACAGACTGAAAAATAATTTTTTTAAAAATACTTTTTTCTGAAGTCTTTCATGTGCTACCAGCCTAGATATTGGAAATCTATTGGCCATAATGTCAGGCTCCGGGGAGTGCAGTAACATGAGTGATGTTGGATTGTAACCAGTCCTATATACCTGGTTGAATATTCAAGTATCCATCCATACGGACACAATTTCCCCAACCGACCCTAACAACAAATGTACTTGTTCTATCTGGAACCAGAACACTAGTGGAAAGGCAACACTGAGATGCAAAGCCCACACATTCTGAAATAATCTTCAATATCAAATGCAAATAATAAAAAAATAAAGAAATCATGGAAAACAACAGCTGCTGTTTTGCTTTTGAAATAAAATGCAAGTTTGAGTGTTTTGTGCGGAAGTTTGTTCTGTTGTTCATCTGGGATTTGGCTCTTCCAAATCATGGCATCCTTCCACTGAATATATCACAACAGATTCTCTATCATATCTATATCTACGTGAGAATATCTGTGCCATCAATTTTCACAAGCCCTGCCGGCATATGGTCATTTGCAATGCATCATGGATGATATTTCTTAGCAGCCATAAGAGTAATGGCAAAAATCTTATCTTCCCACCGCAGACTTGATAGCATATTTATTTTTATTCATTTTCAGATAACTAGCGAGTCAAAGCTCCAATACGTCATGTTAAAAGCCTGGGTAAATCATTGGACTGAGGACCATTAGGTTGTAATTTATAGCAAATGATTTCGATAAATAGTACCTTTGCTGCCAGAGATGTGCTCTTGAAAACAGATAGCAGTGCAGTATAAATTCCTGAAATAGATCAAAAGTACACTAGATGCCATGAACATCGAATAGTCTCCATGTGCAATGAATGGAATAACTCTTTATATGTTGTAACTGCACACATAATAGGAGCAGATGATGAAAAGAGAAGAAAGATCATTATATTGTTTCAGTGATGAGTTCCTTTCGATGAGTGTTCTAATTTTTTTTTACTTTTTTAAAATTGCATTTAAAAATTAGAGCTTTAATCAGGTTTGATAACCCATAGAAGACAATCAGATGTTTTCTTTTATTATGCTACAGTAGTCTAGTTAAGAGTAGCTGCTGATTGGCTGCTGCAGGCCTATGGGTTTCCCTTTTTTGTGTTTTGGTGGGGGGATATATATATGAAACTGGAGATGTGGCATAACCAGGGGTGTAACTACAGAGGAAGCAGACCCTGCGGCTACAGGGGGGCCCAGGAGGTATCTGGGGCCCATGAGGCTCTAATTAATGAATATTTTGAATATATACTGGTAATACAGGACATCCTCTGGATAGGTTGGGGGCCCTAGAATTAATTTGCTGTGGGGCCCAGTAATATCTAGTTACGCCACTGGGCATAACAACATGGTGAAATAGTAAACAGGTTAAATCCAATGTTTCAGTGACATATATAGTACTTTGTGCCTCATACTGTATTAGATGGAGTAAAATAATAGTTATTTATTCTGTGACTATACATGTACTATCTAGGAATGCACCGAATCCAGGATTCGTTTCGGGATTCGGGCAGGATTTGACCTTTTTCAGCAGGATTTGGATTTAGCCGAACCGAATCTGAATCCTAATTTGCATATGCAAATTAGGGGCGGGGAGGGGAATTGCTTGACTTTATGTCACAAACCAAGGAAGCAAAAAATGTTTTCTCCTTCTCGCTCCTAATTTGCATATGCACATTAGGATTTGAATTCAGTTCAGTATTCAGCCGAATCTATTACAAAGGTTTCATGGCCGAATCCAATATAGTGGATTTGGTGCATCCCTAGTACTATCAATGCATGAAATTTAACAACAATACATTCAGTTAAAATATTCTGTGCCTCCATAGAGTACCAAAATCATTCTAAATCCACCACTAGTGATGAATGAATCGGTCCTGTTTCGTTTTGCCAAACAGCAAAAATTTGCATTTTTTTTGCAGTGCGCTATGATTTTATTTTTGTACAATACATTGGAGTCTAAGGGTGTATTTTTTGCATTGAAAACAAAAAATGTTGCCATCATCAAAACCAAGTTTTTGCATTTCTAAGGCTCACTACTATGGAGACCATAAATAATTGTCTAAGCAGATCCAATTCTGTTGTGTCCTTTAAGTCCTGGACACACACGCGGTTTACTGCACGTAACGGCTTGGTTCACGATCGGTTTTTAAAAAAGCTGACCGCCACATAAATATGCTAGCGGCATGTCCCATTGCCTAAGCTTGAAACCACTAAGAATATTTACGCGCCAGTCGGATTTTTTTTTTTTTAAAAAAAAAAAAAAATACAATGCGAACGAAAACGCGGCGAAGATCCTCATGTGTGTCCGGGGCCTTAAGGGTGATAAGATTGATACAAGAATCTAATTTAAAGTGAACTTCTTATCATCATGAGTTAAGTGCAGATATCTGTCCACTTATGCCCCAATCTTGGGTGGACCAGAAAATTGGAGAAGCTCTAATGTAGTCTCAAAACCAAAAATCACAAAAGCTTTCCATTATATTGTGCAATAACACAACTCATCATCATGGCCTCAGGATAACCAACCACTATGTTCATTGAATGTTATACATTAACTAACCTAAAACTTTCTTGTGATGTTTCAAGTGTAACTAGACTGTTGCAAATGTGTCCTCGTGGTAATTTTTATATTATTATTATTAAATTAAAATCACAGATCCCAAAAACACAGATCTTAAAAAATAACCCAAGTATACAGCAAAAACGATCATATATTTAAGTCCTGGGTCAATTTTTCTGCACTGTGTTTGTGTCCCTTTAAATTTTAGTTTGCTTCTAGAAAAGAATTCACTCACTAGTAGACAGTGCCCTGCAAGATAATATATTTTCATCAGATGTTCTCTCCTGCCATATGTACCATGCACTTACTCAATTCTACTATTGCACAAAGTATCTTCTTTATTAGATTTACAGTACCATAGATAGGTCAGGGAAAGTATATCTTAGTATTAAGAACAAGCCTTGAACAATGATGACATACCTCTGAAAAAAAGTAGATGGAGGAGTGAATATAATATATTATTCTATGATTGTTTTAACTTATATTTATGCCATTCATTTAAACAAATGTTTTTCCCACAAATTTTCATCTCATTCAGCAAAAGCAGATGATGCTGATTCCAGTTAAAAGAACTCTAATTTTAAATGCCATCGGACCATAATGCACACATACAACCATTTCCATGCCACATAAATGCCCAAATAAGAATGTAAATTAGAAGCTAAAGTATGCCGGGTTTGGTTATCATTTTCCTTTTTCCTAGCAAATGCTAAATAAACTTGCTAATCAGAATATCAGACTATGTATTGTATGTATTGTATGCTCTTGGTGGAACTTAGAAAGGCAGTGCAGAGTTCTTCATCAATAAACCTAAAGCCAAATGAAGTAGGAGAGGTGGAAACCATTTAGCGAGTGTAAAAGTGTGAATTCTCTACCTGCAAAACAATCAGCAAATGTGTGGTCTTCTTGAAACAATCTACAAAATATTTTAGATTAAAAAAAAGAGGTGCAATCCACCATGTTTTCTGTACTTTGTGCCCTGCCCTGAACACCACCTAAAAGTAGGGATGCACCAAATCCAGGATTCGGTTCGGGATTCGGCCAGGATTCGGCCTTTTTCCGCAGGATTCCGATTCGGCTGATCCCTTTTGCCTGGCCGAACCGAATCCGAATCCTAATTTGCATATGCAAATTAGAGGTGGGGAGGGAAATCGCATGACTTTTCGTCACAAAACAAGGAAGTAAAAATGTTTTCCCCTTCGGATTCGGTTTAGTATTCGGCCGAATCTTTCACAAAGGATTTGGGGGTTCGGCCGAATCCAAAATAGTGGATTCGGTGCATCCCTACCTAAAAGTATTGCTGCAGGTATCTGTGCTCCAAAACAGAGTGCCGAAACCTAAGGTCATCCCATAATAATCACGGACCTGCTGCATTTGGCAGAGTTGTAGTTATGAGGGGCATGTGGAGGCATGTGGGTGCCCTCCCTAACTTGTGCAGCATTCAAGAGTACACAGCATTTATGGAAGCCTGTGCCATGTATAAAAACATAGTTTATATATGTATACATAAATACATATTTATATAAAACACATGCATTTATAAATATTTGTGTGGGCAACAACTTTCTACTCCTATATTGCTTCTCCATCAAGAGGATTTGTAGAGGATTTGTCCAGCAGCTATGCTCTTTCAATTAGCATTTTTTTTTCTGCTGAAGACCAATGAATAGCCCTCCCCTCTCACACATGAACAACAACCTGCTGCCAGATCTTACCTCTGAACAGATGCCCATTGCTGTTTATTGGAGCCACTGGCCAAACTCAGACAGGATCTGGATGACTGACTACATTCAGGGAGTTATTCACTAAAATACGAATTTGTTTCATATTTTATTAAAGAGAAACAGGAACAAAGCCCCACGCTTGATTTTACCTTTTTTTAATAAAATAACCCAAATTAATTTAGATCACCGATTTTGTTATAAAATCGAGTGAAAACCCAAATCGCTCAAACTTTTTGAGCTTTTTTCCCGAATCACTTTTCGGGCTAAACCCAGTGCAGACCATGAAAATTTCAAATAGGGATAGGTGCCTCTCCCATTGAACTTAAAAGAAAAAAAAAAAAGAAAAATAAGAGTTTTTGCCCCAAAAAGCCCAACCAAATAAATTTGAAGTTTACTAAAAAACTCCCTCAGTTTTGCCTGAACACTCACTAATAATGCATGATGCCTAAATTGTCTGGTGAGAAACAGCACCACAGACAACTGGCCACTATTCCAGGAAAGATCCTGGTTTCCATTTCAAATGCACTTCAGCAGAATGACTGTTCCTCAGTTTCTGATCTGCTACATTACAAGATACAAATAAAAGTACCTACATCAGGTCTGGATTGGCAATCTATGGATTTCTTGGGCCAGTGGGGCCCACTGTGTAAAAATTTAAGCCGTCTTTGTACCCATGTTCTAAACCAGAACTTGTGTACATGATCTCAGGCTGTCATTCCAAATTCCTGATGAATTCTAGGATCAAGCACTAAACAATCCCACTACTAATACAGAACCCAGCTAATTAGAATCTAAGAAACATAGTTGTCTTTACGTCACAATACAGATTCATGTAACGTGGTTAGGATATAGTACAGATATGGGACCTGTTATCCAGAATGCTCGGGACCTGGGGTTTTCTGGATAATGGATCTTTCCGTAATTTGGGTCTTCGTGCCTTAAGTCTACTAGAAATTCATTTAAACGTCTCGCGAAATGCAAATGTTGACGCCTGCATCAATTTTGACTCTGTCGTTAAAGTCAATGGGCATCCAAATAATTTGACGCACGCCAGTTTTGACACGATCGACTTTTCCAATGCGCATCAGAATTTTTCGCCGGCAGTTACGCAAATTTATTCATGCCTGCCGAATTTATTCACCCATCACTATTCCTGGCTTGCAAATTTTCAATGCTAAAGTCCAGGTTTCAGTTTCAACTAAAACCGCTTTTTGCTTTTGCATATATGTGTGTATATAGTTTGCATTTTATGTACTTTATTTTTTATGGTTTTTCATTTTCACCTGAAAAAAAGCCTGGTCAGACATTATAGATATAGGTTTATGATCTGGTATAAACCTTAACCTAATGGCCAAAAATAAGCTGTTCTATACCTTATCTAATGTCCCAAAATAGAGCGAACTGTACATAAAACTGTTTTTATCAATGTACATGAAAAAAAGCGAAATGCAACCTTAAGGGGGATTTCACTACAAATTCAAAACAGGAAAAAAATCAATATTTACAAGGTTTCCTTGGCTCTCCCTAATGTATTAGCCTTTACCCATTCTGGAAATATTCTGCCCTGCTCATCCAAAGTGAGCTATACACTTTAATTATATGTCCATGTAGTCAATGGCATGCAAGTAAGTAGAAGTGTCCATAGAGGAGTTGAGGGACAGAGCGGTGTATGTCTGTCATTTACTATGTGTTATTTATATATTTACCAGTGTGACAAAGGCATGACAGTTACCCATGCAAATTTCAGTTCATGCCACAAGAGACTTTATTTGCAATAACAGCTACAAGAAGTTTGATTAATCAAGTGTGAAGAAAAAGTGAACATCCATGTAAATTTAGCTGTAAATTTTCACCTGCCCCTGTCTGATGAGATGACAGTCTGAAATCCTAGAAAATGACTTAATTTAGAGTTGCATTTCTCTATGCCAAGAAAAAAAAACTTGAAGGGCGAGTAAAGAACTTTGCTCCCAGGCAGGAACCTAGAACACTGCTAGAGAAAAAGGGGGATAATAATGACAATGTAGAATCCATATTTAAAGCAGAAATTTCCAAAGTGCATACCTCCCAACATTTTTCGCGGGACAGTCCTGATTTTGACAGCTCAACCCGCAGTCCTGGTTGGTTACTAAAATGTCCCAACTTTCTCTTTGATCTCCTGCACTGATCAGCCAGAAAAAGATAAAAAGTTTCTAAAACGTAATTGGCTCTTGGCAGAGAGCCCAGAATACATGGCAGGTGCACTTAGATACTTTTAAAACAATGTAAGATAAGCAAAGAAACAATTGTAACTATTTAAGATAAGCAGATTTCTTGGGGAAACTGTGATTTGCAGCTTAAAGGCCAATTCACCATCATTAGCAAAACTGTACTAACACATAAAAATAAAACTTTTCATAACCTGTCAATTTTTTTAAAATGAACATGGTAATTAGGGGGTGTGGCCACAAACACGGGTGTGATCAAAAGTTTTTTGCTGCACTCCTCGCTGCGAATCATTTCTATTTCCAAAATGTTGGGAGGTATGTCATTGTGCTTCTTGCTTTTGTGTACTATACACACTTCCCCCCATCCTTAAAATGTAAGAATGCTGGATATGTAGTTCAGTCATTTTAGAGATACTTAATGCAACCATGGCCAGAGGTGACCATTATATTAGCAGAATATGCTTGTATTCATTGTATCATTATATCTTATATCCAGACAATATTCAAATTGATCAAATCCTCCCTCTCCATGGGGCAAATTCACTAAGATTCATAGTTGCGCCAGCGTCCGCTTCACCGCACTTCGCCAGGCATATTTTCGCCAGCGCTACGCAAATTCACTAAAATCCGAAGTTGCGCTCAGGGGAAGCGTAAGGTTGCGAAGTTGCGCTAGCGTTTATTCGCCAAGCAAAGCAAAGTTACGCTAGCGATGCTTAATTTGCATACGGCGCCAAATTGAAGTTACAATGGAGGTATATGTAGCATCACTACACAAGCCTGGGAAACCTTCAAAAACAGCAAATAAATTTTTTATTTTGCCCTACACATGTGCCCACTGTATAGTAAAGGTGCCATGAGTTAGGAAATGTAGGGGGGAAGGAGGGGAGCCCCAAAAATGTTTTCGATCTTTTTCAGCCTATCACCCATAAAAAAAGAAAAAAACTTTTTTTGAAGCAATCCCTATCTACTCTATTGCACTTCGCCTGGTCTGAGGTGGCGAAGGAAGTCTGTCGTAAAAGGTAGCGTTCAGAAAAATGCGCGCGTCAGTGAATTTGCGTAGTTACGTCCGTTGCACAAATTCGGCAGGCGTAAGGGTGCGAAGTAACACTAGCGAATTTACGCCAGTGTCCGTTAGTGAATCGGCGAATTAACGAAAATGCGCTACGCTAGTGAATTAATGCTAGCGTTAGACGCTTCGTCCTTTAGTGAATTTGCCCCCATGTGTCATATCCAATGCATTTTAATTTAACTGTCCAATGTGTTTACACATATTTTTAGAAATATTCTTAGATGCCATAGTTCCAAAGTATAACTAGAGTCTCTATCCAACTATTGAACTCATTCCTAGAGTTGTCCATCCAAACTGTGGACCAAACTGTGTTTTTTTCTGTTCACCCCAATTGTCACACGTCAGTAATTTTGCTTTCTTCCCAGCACCTTCGATGCTCCACCCTCCTGTGCCTTATATGTCTCCCAACACAATATTCTATTTCGAGATCACCAAATAATTATTGGGCTCTCTTGTTAAAGCCCTGTGAAATCCATGTCATCTGCTGCAGTAGTCATTCTTTAACCTAAAAACCTTCCTACATATCTGCATTGAGATGCTCCCTAAACACATGAACAACAGTCTGCATTAAAACTTAATGAAAGCATGCAGAGATTCCAACCACATAGCCCACTGAAGAAGAAAATCATGGAATAATACTGTGGATTCTGCATTTGGATGACTGTCTCCGGGAAACTGTTAAAACATTCATAATAAGTGCTCCGTATTCAGCATTACCTTTTGATTTCACAAATCCATAAAACAGCAGTCCTTAAAAAAATTGCTGGCAAATCAATACACAGAAATAAAGACAGAAATGTTTACAGGCTGACCGCACAACCACAGTCTTATATTTAAATACACAAAGAGCTGCATATCTGCGTTTCTTTTGACTAAACCCTGCTCTCAGGCTTTCCCCCAACTTTGGGTTAGACTTTGTCTTATTGCACTTGTGTATCATATATGTAGCAGGGCTTCAGGTTTTTCCCTTTTTAAATCAATGACAAGATCAGTTGTTTTCACATTAATAAAGCTTAAAATTATAGGATATACTGTCCAAACCAGTCTTGTAATATCTGCATTATTCTCATCCTTGTACCTTACTATACTGTCATGGGGAAAAAAAAATTTCAGTTAATAGTGCTGCTCCAGCAAATTCTGCACTGAAATCCATTTCTCAAAAGAGCAAACAGATTTTTTTATATTCAATTTTGAAATCTGACATGGGGCTAGACATATTGTCAATTTCCCAGCTGCCCCAAGTCATATGACTTGTGCTCTGATAAACTTCAATTACTCTTTCCTACTGTACTGCAAGTTGGAGTGATATCACTACCCCCTCCCTCCCCCCCCCAGCAGCCAAACAAAAGAACAATGGGAAGGTAACCAGATAGCAGCTCCCTAACACAAGATAACAGCTCCCTGGTAGATCTAAGAACAACACTCAATAGTAAAAACCCATGTCTCACTGAGACACATTCAGTTACATTGAGAAGGAAAAACAGCAGCCTGCCAGAAAGCATTTCTCTCCTAAAGTGTAGGCACAAGTCACATGACCAGGGGCAGCTGGGAAATTGACAAAATGTCTAGCTCCATGTCAGATTTCAAAATTGAATATAAAAAAATCTGTTTGCTCTTTTGAGAAATGGATTTCAGTGCAGAATTCTGCTGGAGTAGCACTATTAACTGATGTGTTTTGAAAAAAACATGTTTTCCGATGACAGGATCCCTTTAAACAAAATACTTGATTCTCATACACTACTTTATCATAGCCTATTTTTATTTTTTCAGTCCACCCAACTAAGATTATTCTGACTCTACAGCTGTTTCTGATGTATTCTCGTCGACTCTAATTAAAATCAATGTTTTACTACTTGTCTATTTACCCTTTCTCAATATACAGTATGTCCTGGACTATTTCCTGAGCTGGTTTCTTACCAAACTCACAAATAAGATTTTCAACCCTAATTTCATGTATATATGTATATCAATGTAATTTTAATGTACAAAAACAATTTTTAACATTTCAGCATTTGTACACAATGACAAATGCTGGATGGAATAAACATGGTTTTTGAGTGTTTTTTCCTTGTGAGTGTACTCCCTTTATATACAGTGTTTTAGAAATATTATAATTCTGATAAAAAAATATCTTATTATTAATAATAATAATAATAAGATAGTGAAACTGTCTGTGCTCAGAAAATTCACAAAATAACTTCTTTAACACATCATTGTGCTTTTTTCCCTCTAGTTCTACTAAAGCGGCGTAATGTTCTGGCGTATTCAGATACTGACTCTAGCTGCTATGTATGCGGAACTCATAGGTCACAGGCGTTGGATTCAGTCGAGCTTTATGAACTGAATGTACATTTGGGAATTCACGCACAAAGTGCTGCTTTTCAATCTACGTTGTACCTGCCAGCATTTTCCAAAGCATGCGGGACACATAAAGAGCTGTGTAACATGAAATGAATGGAACCCTAGAGGCCTGTTATCCCTCAATGTTAAAAGAAAGAAAAACAATTTCTTGCTGTAAGGGCTGTTAGTAAAAGAAAAATGCTTCATTCTGTTGGACCTTCTGCTCCTGAGGAGCTCAGGCAAATTCCATTTCTTCTAAAAAACAAACAGGCACATGGTTTGTTAAAAAGGAACATAATAGCTTGGCTCAAAACAACAACACGTCAAGGTTATAGAGGGAACATTGACTACTGAACTACTGGAGTTTATGCCTTACATTATAAATACTACCTACTGAATGGCATCTGTCGATCCGTGCTTTAATTGATCTATATTGTACTCTGGTTCTGGAAATCCAGTGGTCAATAAACAAGTAGAAGCTTGCAGACATGGAAAACTACATTGTATGTTTTACATGGACTGGATAGAGACAATGGTACATAAAGAACTAAACACAGTAAAATTCTTTTCACATTGGTCAAACTATATTTCCTCTTTGCCTAGATACATCCGATACCTAACGATACACTCCCTAATACCTGGGATGTCATTGAACTTTTGCGGAAAAAATCACTCCTCACCGAAACACAAAACGACATGCTCTTTCAAGAGAAGAGACCCCATCACCTCCAGGAGTCACCAATTAACCTGACTATTATCAACATACGGTAATGTCTCCTGATTTTGGAAATGCGCTGAATATAACATGAGTCACTATGTTTGATTTATATTTGATCATTTTATTTACTTTTAACCTTTTGCTCTCAAATATGTGACGGCAACCAATTTAATATATATGGAAACTGTACAAAAAAAACGTGAGCGCTTTGTATCTTTTGAATGTTTTATAAAAACATTTTGCAAAAAAAACACTGATCATAGTGTAGGACAGATCTGCCAATGATATATCTCTTAGTGCTACCCCCTGATGCTGAAATTTGCTTAAGAAGTATGAAGGGGCCACTGCTGTAGTAGGTGACAAACTTGGCCAAAAACTTGACCCAGAAACTCCTCAGTCATTGATCTCCAATATGTTCCAGTTAATGAATATGTATAGGGAAACAGAAAAGTATCTCTAGCATGGTCAGAGTAAAGGGCAGTAATTAGTCTAATCTGTCTAAATTGCTGTCAGTTTGTTTTCTGCTTCTATATCCCAATAAGTCACAGCTGTCTCGTTGTCCAGTTTTAAGGCCATTTTTGTCCTCGGATTATCTAGAGGGATACATTAAACCCATATGTTCTCAATGTTTGTGTGTCTCTGTGTCCACAAAGCAATAGCAACTATTGAAGCAAGAGATTAATGGAAATTACGTTTGGAGAAAAGGGGAATATTTAATCAGAATTCTGCCACAATTCTATGGGCTTTTTATACATCACGCTTTGTATTCTGTAAGCTCCGCATGTGCTGCCTTTCCAGTGGCTTTTCTCTGTTCCCCTTTGTCTTCTGTGACTATTCTATGATATGCCCCTTAATCCTTGTCCTTTATACCAGACAATTAAGTCCAATTTGATCGAGGGGCTGTTGGCTTTTTTGTTCCATTGCGCACTATTCTTCTGTTCTCTGGGCCTTCCAGATGTTGCTTCTCTGGGTCTGTCTGAGCGCCTGAGGTCATGAGGGTGAAAGTAAGAATTAAATCCTGCAGCACGTGTGTGATGGCTCCCTGAAGCGTGCTGGTCAAAGAGGCATAATGGCAGAGTTCTGGAAAAATAGGACCAACGCGTATCTATCAATCTGGGCAACAGAATTGATGGCTTGAAAAATGATCAGAAGCTCAAGGCATGTAGTGCTCACTTATTAACCTCTCGCATTCTCGCAACCACCTGGACCTGAGCTGCATTGCAGTGAAAGTTCTTATTTGTGCTTATTAGGAAAATATGAAGTTAAATAAGCTCCAAACAGTAAGCTGGATCATGTTTATTCCATTAGGAGTTTTGCATGAATACATTTGAGTTTTGATACAAACCTGGAGTATGGAAAGAAAACACACACAACGTCTTGCCCTGACAATTGACTATAGAACAAAGTCACTGACATCACTGCTCAGCTATGCTGTATGGAAAGCAGGAGCATTATCAGCCCACTAACTTCTTCCAACAGGACAATTCACTTAATAACAAGAAGCTGCTACAATACACTAATGACTAAACTAAAACACATACAAGAACTTAAGGAACTAGTAGCCCACCAGAGACCCCATCTGCTTTGCCCACTCCATTCCTGGAAAGGAAAAAAAAATCATATTAGGAACACACATGGAAACTCTGCAGCTTCTTGGCTTTAATGATAGAATGATGTTGCTCACATGGTTGCATGCGGAGGCTGCTGTGCAGGTTGCAGATACTGGTCAAGTCAGCATTAAAAAAAACATGCACATAGTATGCCTGATCAAAACATGATCTTTTTTTCAAAACATATGTGTGTGTGGTTTCCAAAACCTTCCATGGGGTACCAGAGTTTTCTTCAGAATTCAAGGATTTTGTGGCCACATGCAGATATTCAACATAAACACATGTTATTTTGCAAATCAGGAGCACATTGCTGGTAACATTTGCAGTCACTCATAAAAGTAAATGGCACAATGACCACTAAATTGCTCAGTTCCCAAAGTATAAGGGCAGATTTTGCTACTCGCATGCTAGTAAGTAAGTAAATTGTGGATTATGCTCAGTCCCTCAGCATTAAATAGTGAAGAGTAACCTGGCATCAAAGTACTGTTGCCCACATCAGTAAATTAAACAATACCTCACACCGTGTAGCATAGAAAATTAGCAAATGTAGGAACTAACACTGAACAAATTAAAAGCTCCAGCCAAATGTAATAATTATTTCCTCTGAATTATTTCTTTGCTCTCTTTTTTTCTGCACTTTCCATACTAGTAGGAGTCCCAGAATGGGTAACCCCAATGCAGGCTGTTTTTATTTGCCAATTTCTCTGAAACTCCAGGTACATATCACTCAGCCTTAAAATGCAGAAAAATGCTACGTACAAAAGGACCCAGTGCTTCCCCTACTCTGCCTGGTCATGTGCTTTCAGAAAGAGCCAGTGCTGCATTATGGAATTGCTTTCTGACAGGCTATTATTTCTCCTACTCAATGTCCCAGTGGGACATGGATTTTTTTACTATTGTTGTTCTTATATTTACCAGGGAGCTGTTATCTGGTTACCTTCCCATTGTTCTTCTAATGGGCTGCTGGGGGGGGGGGGAGATGGGGGTGATATCACTGCAACTTGCATTGCAACAGTAAAGAGTGACTGAAGTTTATCAGAGCACAAGTCACATGAATGGAGGCACCTGGGAAACTGACAATGTGTCTAGCCTCATGTCAGATTTCAAAATTTAAAAAAAAATGTATTTACTCTTGGAAAACTGATTACAGTGTAGAAGTCTGCTGGAGCAGCACTATTAACTGATGCGTTTTGAAAAAAAAAAATGTTTTCCTATGACAGTATCCCTTTTAACAGCTGTTTGATTTCCCTTCTAAATACCTGCTGGGGCCTGTCTCTAAGAAAAGGGAATAATGATAACATTACTCTAGAAAATGAGACATACCTTTAGAGATAAACTGTAGGTTACTAAAGCCGCTAAAACTATATCTAACTGTCTGAAACAAAATCCAAGCAAGGTTGGAATTATTGGTACAAGAAGCCTCTCCCCAAAGAACATTAGGGGGCCTGTTAAATAACAATCGAATTTCTATTTTTTCCATGAATGTCTAAAAATGTGTGGTTTTTCTATATTTCTGTAAAACTCTAAAAGATCGAGAATTATTAAGTGTAAAAACCACAAAAAACTGGAATACAAAAATTTGCCAGGTAAAGGTTGTCAAGACCCTATAGATGTCAATGGGAGCTGCGCTGATCCTACTGGACCATTTTTAATCAATTCGGAGTTTTAGAGCTTTTCCCATTTTTTTCTTCGCTATGAATTGGCCAAAAACTTGAATCTTTCAAGCTTTTCGTATTTTTTTTTCAAACCATGTAGTGATTTTCATTCATGATTTTTTAATTTTGATCTTTTGATAAATTTCATGGCATTTGTAGAGGAATTGAGTTTAGTCGTAGTTTCAAAAACCTCCAAAACCACTAAAATGATAGTGCTGATATATAGACCTCAAAGTATTATATAAATATTGACTGGCGTCTTCTGGAAGATAATTTGCCAAACTGTTGCAACAGGAAAATCTGTTGGTAAGGCAAAGCATCCACTAGATAATCTGACATAGATAGTGGCAAAAGAAATAGGAGAGATGAATGTCTAGTATTAAAATCTAGCACTTTAACCACATACCAGAGCTAAAGAGTAAGATAATAGAGCTATTAAAACCAGAATGGAATTTTGTGAAATTCAATAAAATGTATTTTATTGTGTTGATGTTGTGTTGATGTTGTGTTGATGTTGTGTTGATGTTGGAAGGAATTTGTTATAGGAAATATGTTCAATGACAAGAGCCCTGATAGTGGTGAAACTAAAACATGGGGGTTTGATCTAGTACATGATGAGATGGGACCCTACAAATGCCACCACACTGGAGTGGCACAGAAGTGCTGAGACTGTTACTTAACAAAGGTTAGAGAGCCAGGGACTGACTACCTAATAATTGTGATAAAAGAATGGAACCTGTTATCCAGAATATTCTGGACTTGGGTTTTCCAGATAGGGTGTTTTCCTAATCTGTATCTACAAACATGGTGGTTATTTACTAAACCTTAAATTATCTGCTTAGGCTTTTTTGGGCAAAAACTTTTTCGAGATTTATTATATCCTGATGTTGCAAAAAGTCTTAATCTGTAAATCCTCCATCTCAGACCTTCAGAGGTCCTGGGAGAAGTCAATGGGAGAGGCACTGGTGGTCTGGCCTGGGTTTTGCCTGAAAATCCAACCTTTATCTAGGTTTTTAAGCCATATTTAATAAACATGAAAAAATTGAGTGATTTGAGGAAAAAAAGCCAGAAAAATGTTGCACGATTTTTTTATTAATAAATAAGCAAAAATCGACTAAACAATCATTAAAACAGTAAATAAACCAATAGAATTGTTCTACTTCCTATAAGAATAAATTATATCTCAGTTGGCATCAAGTGCAAGGTACTGTTTTATAGTTATAGAGAAAAAGGCAATCCTGCTTATAATTTTGAATTATTTGATTAAAATGGAGTCAATGAGAGACTGCCTTCCCGTAATTCTGAGTTTACTGGATAACGGGTTTCTGGATAACTGATCCCATACCTGCATAGGAAACAACTGAAATTACTGTCTAGACTGTCTTTTTGGGTATTTCAAGTAGTCAGGGACTGCCAGTTAGAGGTAGAGAGTACAATTATATTCTGCAGCAGAACCCAAATTTTGCCACAACCTCTGCCATGTTTTTGAGACTTCTTGGAAGAGACTTTCCCACCAATGCCCTGTCAATAGTTTCAGCTTGAGTTGAATCAGCCTTATGGTACAGTACATCTAAGAAAGTATAGCTGAAAGCAAACATGTAAATGTTACCAGTGATCATTTCTTCTCTACTTTCCCTGCCTGGTACGCATTTCTCTTATTGTTAGACAGAGTTCTAAATATGTTTTTAAGTGCATTTTGATAAACGTACACCAGTTTGTGCAAGGTTCCCAAGATTAAACTCAGTTTACACAGTAAAAAGCTTTATTATTTTCTTGACAGCTCTTGATTATAAATACCCATTATACATTTTTGAACATTTTATATATTGAATAGTATGCCTCATTTATAAACACATCAACTGATATTTCCTTTTTACTCTATAGAGGACGTAACAACATAACAGTGACTTGGAAACTGAGTGATAATTTACAGCCTGATAGCAATGTGTAAAATTTAGAGGAGCCTTTCATGAATAACAGAGCTCCTGAAAAGGCTTATATGTATGCTAGACTAAAATCCCACCAATGTCCTACCCTTTAATTTACAAGTGAACAGAAAACAAGGCTTTCATTTAGCTTTTCTGGGGATGATAGAAATCAGCATATTTAAAGGGAAGCTGTTCACGGCAGAAGCTGGTTGGTAGACATGACTTTTCAAGAAATACTTTTTTTCTGCAGTTTGACATGATGCACAAAGCTCAAATAGTATCTTTGTGGAATTTGCTTCCTCTTTGGAGACAGGATTCTTTCTAACATCAAAATGGCAGTCAGCTTCAGGGAATGTGTGTCTGATGACTGAGAAATACATGCTGGAGATGTAAATCCAACATGGGTACCTTAGAACATATCTGGCTCACATGGTCAGTACTTCCTTCATATTGGACCCATATTGGTTGATTAAAGCAATTTGTGAAGCAGTTATGTACATCTATTTCACTATTTTAAACATGAGGATATTACAAAGAAAGATTTACTTCTACAGTTATTAATGGCAGCAACAGTCTGGAGAACTACCAACTCATCCAGGACTGAGAGCTGGTTTAGTAAGTGATAAAAAAAAGAAGTAACAGCTTACATATTTTAATTACTATAACTGTTTAGCAACCTGGCTCCTATGGAAAGAATATAAAAGCAGTAGAGCTACAATGTGATACATAGATCTTCACCCCATAACCTAAATATTTATAATATGATAAGCTAATCATTTATATTGTGACATTCAGGTAGCTACAGCGTAGGACTGGGGGGCCCAGGGCCCACCCATCTGCAGCCTCAGGGGCCCCCCACTCCCAGCCACAAAATCCTATCTGCTGCAAACACACACACACCCTCGATAGGCTGCACGCGTAAATACCTTTTTCCGGCGCAACCGGGGATGGGGAGGTAAGGAGGATGTGCAGGGAGCGTGTCTAGGCTGGCCCAAAAGAGCTGGGGCCCACCAGGTTTTTTCCCAGTGTCCCGCCAGCCCAGTCTGACACCGGGTAGCTAAGACCGTAGGCCACGGCACAGAGTAAGCACAGAAATGGAGTCTGACACCACCTTTCACAGTTTTAATGCAGCTTGGCTGGCTTTTATTAGGAACAAAATCCACTTATTAGCATACTTGCTTCACATAGGATGAACAGTCCCAGTTCAACACCCACATTGGTGTACAAATCAACACAACTTCTCAGCACTTACAGCTTTCACCATACATAAGTCCCAGAATCCTTTCTTGGAATCACAGTTGACACTCTTGGGAGGACTTTCTCTCTTCCTCTCTCCAGTCCTTTGGAGCTATCTCCAAACACTTCAGGTCAGTGGGGAATCACACTCACTCTCAATCTCCTTCCCAGCTACCCACACAATCAAACCTCCTTCCTGCACTTGGAGGCATCCTCACCCTCCTCCAGCTCCAGAAGCTCTCCAGGGGGAAGCACTGAGATGTAGTCCTCCACCTCTTATTAACTACAGCTCACCTGCAGCCTAATTACCTAGCTACAACTAGCTGGGCAGCTGAAACACCTTAATGGAGCAAGCAATGGAAACCCATCCTGCTCTCCTCCATTCACTCCAGAGACCCATTCATCTGACTTTTCCTGAGCCAACACACAAATACAGCCACTCTTGCTGCAACAAGAGTGGCTGTATTCAACAGTCTAATACTGGTGAAATATACACATAATCACAATCTTTTCATATACACCTCTTACAATATATACTGTATAATGCTTGATCGTTAATATGCTCTAAAATATTTTAATTACTCAGTTGATATATATTGAACATAATCCAACCATAATTTCAAAGGTTGTTGTACTAAACACTTTTTATGTAAATGTACAACAGAACTATAAGCCTCAACAATGACAAGCAAATATGACCTACCTTTGATGTATACTGGTATACAAACATTATTGTTGTCACTGATATGCCTTACATTTTTTATTATTCATACATTTTCTAGATAAATTTGGGAAATATAAAAAAAGAAACCAGTAACAGCCTTATTGTAGATAAAAAAATAAAATGTTTCATGCAGAAAAGTCAGTTTTTTGTCCTTGCAAATTCTGCAATAGTCACATTCCAGTCCACATCTGGTTTATTAATATCTCACTCAACTTCCACCTCACCCATCATTAACATTGCAGCAATTTACTATCTCACCAATTTTACATTGTGCTCTAGGGGCCTATAGATTATTGTTATGCACAATGCATATTCATCACTGATTAATTGAGTAAGACAATTTGGACATAACTTTGTATTCATTCCAGGAACTCCATGCACAGCAATGCACTGAAAAACTTGCATCTCAAGTACATTATATTCACTTTCTTTCTTAAATTAATAAACACTATTATATTTGGAAAGTTCTATGGAACAATGTTGGGAAAATAACTATGAATTTTGGAAAAGTGCATGGTCATTCAATTGAAATAACAAAAATGTACTCATCATTGACAATGCTGTTCTACAGAATGAATAAGACTAACAAAGTATAAAAGTCTACTTCAACTATACATTGGTCTCTTAAGATGTATAAGATTCACAATGGCCCCATAACCAGGAAAAGTAAGATATTTTGGGCCCGATTCGATTAAGTAAGAAAAAATTATCTTCATGCAATTTTAGATTTTTCTCTTAGCCATCAATAGAGTTTTCCTGTACATTACTAGGTTGTGCACCTTGAGCTGGTAGTATGACAATAAATAGTTGCTGAACTTCCCAACAGTAAGTTATAGCAGTATTATGTCTGGAAGAGCCTAGTTTCCCTTCCAATTGGGCACTAAATTTGCTTTGCCCTGGTGAGTGCTGCTATGTAGTACGTCCAGGGAAAATTGTATCGCACTGACCGTGATTTCCATTTTCTGGACGTACTCCATATCGAAATATTCACATGCCTTCTACAATGGTTGTCTTAAAGCTCGTAACAAAAATGCCATATAGCGGGTTGGGTGGCTCTTAAAGCTTTGGGGAGGGTCTTTCTGATGTGGCATGGGGGGGTGGAGATATCCTGGCGAGTTCTGTATTGGAGTATGTCCAGGAAAGCAAATCAGTCAGTATGATACAATTTTCTTTTCTAAGGTGCGGGCAGGCGGATACTTAATAGTGTGAAAAACAAAATGAAAAGAAGATGGAAGAAGCCGAGGAAGATGGTGAAGACCAGCTAACAGGAATTGGAACAGGAACATTGGAACAGGAATAGGAGATTAAATAGCAATAGATGTAAGCCTTTCAATAGAGGTTAACTCTTAACTAGCGCTTCCTTGTCCTTTAAGAAATATAATACATCTTATTACCTTTACAAATAAAATCCAGGTACAGGTATTGGACCTATTATCCGGAATCATCGGGACCTGGGGCTTTCCGGATAACGGGTCTTTCCGTAATTTGGATCTTCACAGCTTAAGACTACTAGAAAATCATGTAAACATTAAATAAACCCAATAGGCTGGTTTTGCTTCCAATAAGGATTAATTATATCTTAGTTGGGATCAAGTACAAGCAACTGTTTTATTATTACAGAGAAAAAGGAAACCATTTTTAAAATTTTGGATTATTTTATTATAATGGAGTCTATGGGAGACGGCCTTTCCGTAATTCGGAACTTTCTGGATAACGGGTTTCCGGATAACGGATCCCATACCTGTAATAGGTGAGGAAAATTGCAATTAGAGCAACATGTCTTATTTCACGTAAAAGAAAACTCTTCAGCACTGCAATATATGTGAAAGGGCAATTGCAGTTGTAAAATTGTTCTCAGTACATGGGACTATCCATTCTGACATCATTTTATACGTCCTTGTATTTTTCTAAACAGGCAAAAAGCCAACTTAAGGTGTTTCTCCTGCTTATGTCAAAGCTGGAGAACTCCATTGTCAGCTATTTTCATGACAGCTTAGACTAAGACTGCAAGGCGAGTCAGTAACACCTTCAGAAAAGACAGTATGAACGAAACAAGAAGAAACTAATGAAGCATTCATTGCTTTCTATGTCAATTAGGCACATGCAAATTTCATGTGAGAAATGAAGGCATTGTTATAGTATTTTTTACATCAAATACCCTTTTATGGCTTCTTTCAGCAGTATTTGAGACTTTTCAGTCAAACCCGTGACATACTCAGGGTGATGGTGTGCACTATCCAGTGTGGTGCAAAATCACAAAGAATGGGTGCTGGTAGGTCTTTAACAGTTAATAATGCTATATTTAGTAGCTTGAGTAAATACAGATGCCACAGTAGAATCAATATGAGCTTCAGCAGTGATCAGCTACTCACTATAAGGATTATTAATGAATGCAGTATGCAAAGTGCCATATTTTTTGTATCAACAATGCAGTATGCTTCTCATAGCTTCAGTGTAATTGTGGCTGTGCATTCATTTGTACCATCTACAATTACTCACAAAGCTTTTAATTCCTTTAAAAGACTGTTGTTTCACTGCCCGTTGATTGCAAACTTTGTACTCTATTTGCCACATACACTTTGGTGGGTTCATTTTTTTAACCTGGTAAACTGTTATTAGTACCACTTGCCTTTACTATATAATTTGGCTGGTCACTAGTTAATATGTTATGTTTATAACTGAGCATTGGTGATTCATTTGTTCTGTCTTACTCTGTTTTGTGCTTCCAATACAATGTCCTGCCTGGCAAGCCGAACAGATACTGAGTGATACATTTCAAGAGGGGACAATGACTGTTTAAGCATTAGACGCTATAATGTTCTCAGAACATTGATGACTGCTTTTATATAGGGTACATCCACTAATGCACTTTACACCTGCTTGTGTCAGAGACCCAAACAAACCAGAAAGCAAATTAATTGTAGGGCTAAAAATGTATTGTTATTGTTATGTTTGAATAATTGTGTTTTTGTGTGGCTTGCTGCTGCTAGTTATCCATTTACAAACCTACCATGTTGCTACTGACAGTAGTACCCTTGCAACTATATAGTACAACTCATAAAAAGCTGTAGTAAAGCAAACAGGAACAAAATAGGATACAAATCCATATAGGGGCTACCAAATGGCCAGTAACAGCCCTTATTTGATATCCCCATGGACTTTTTTATGCTTGTGTTGCTCTGCAACTCTTTTTTTACATTTAAATGTGCCTCACAAGTAAAAAAGGGAACCCCTGCCCTACATGATACCAGACCATGACCCATGAGCAAGATGATGGAAGTGGCTACCTGAGACGTGCACCCCAACTGCAAAAGTTTCCATTGCTGAGTGCTGACTTCTACTATCTTGTCCATGAGCAAGATGAGCCTGAAAGTATTAGACTGTTTCAGTAACACCTCAATGGACCAAAACAAGAGGACAGTAATCATTTATTCCCTTCTTGGACATCCACCTCCCTATTACAGTAAGGGGCAGATTTATCAAGGGTCGAATTTCGAGTTCATGGGAGTTATTTAAAACTTTAAATTTAATTTTTCAAACTCGGTGAATGGAATCGACCTGCAAACTCAAATCGAATTCAAATTAATTCTAATTGAATTTGATTTTGAGGCAGCAAATTGATCCCAGGATGTCCCCCATAGGCTGAGGCAGCAATTCGTCAGGTTTAAGGTGGTGAATAGCTGAATTTGAGTTCTTAATGGGCCAGTGTATGATAAATTTTGAAAATCGAATTCAAGTTTTTTTTTAAAAATTCCCTAGTCGAATTTGACAGTTTTGGCAATAAAAAAACGTGAAAATTTGAATTCGAAAATTCAAATTTTCACTTCGACCCTTGATAAATCTGTTGTTAATGGGAATCATCATTAGAATGTAACAGGTCAAGACAGAGTATAACCACATATACCCACACATGTTGGTAAAGGCACCCATGTTGCCTTTAGCAGTTGCTAGTGACGGCTTTAGGAAGCAGTTTGTCACCTCTACTTGTTACCATTTGTTGAGATAAAACTTATGAATTGCTTTGAGTCCCTTTCCAGGGGAGGAGAAGAACTATTATGTATTGAGGAATTATTTACAAAGCCCAAAATGTATTGCTGTGGATTGAGGGCTATGAGTTTGAATGATTACCCCTTACCCATGCCAACAAAGGGCATTGTTTAGCCAGGTTCTGGGCAGTCATTTATGGTGCAATCCAAGGTCTCATGTTGGACAGGAGACATACACAACCAAAATGACTATTGGCCATTCCATTCAAGTCTCAAGGCAAATTATCAGAATGATCTGGTCCCCATATACATATTTTTTACAATTAAATACCATTTTCATTTAAAAAAAAATTACAAATCAAATTCATGAAATGAAATCAATTCACTGAACAAATCAAAACGAAATGCCACTGGGTGGTCGTCTCACGGGAGTTTTCCAAGGGATAACATTCAGGTAACTAGTACAAGGCAGTACAAGTAACTAGTACAAGGCAGCTAATACATCACGCTTTCTCTGTGTAAATAGAACTTTGAGGGAGGGGTGCCAGCTCGTTGCTTGCCTCAGACAGAAAAATGACTGTAACGCCAGTGTTTGCTTAGTACACAAACTTGTGTGAATGAAATGAACAAAGGCCAGTTATTGTTTATATTAAGAAGTATCAGTAATTAATCAAATCTGTCTTGAACCTGTTTACTACGAGTTCACATTACAGGTTTAACTCACAGCACAGCACTGATTACAAAAGCTTTCAGAAATATGTTGTGTAACATCTCAGTTATTTGGAACTGACCCTGGTTTGACTGTTTTTTAAGGATGAGTTGCCATAGGAATACACAGTAAAAACAACACATTTCTTCCCAGGTTCTTTATGCTAAGCTTGCCTCCTCTGAGAAAACACCATTACATTAGTCAGACCGTCCCAACAAGTAGTTATTTCTGCAGCTATGGTTCCTTGGCCAGGCTGAAAGAGCTTCGTGATTACTGCATGAAAGGATTCTGTGATATTTAGCTGAATGAATCTACAGTATGTGCTTGTTAATTATGTATATATGAAACACTAATGATCTATCATTTTCATCACAGTATTTGTTTAGGGATGGGCAGAGAGACAACTGATGTGAGTCTTCCAGAGCAGCAGTTGTAGGTATGAAGAGTGTTCCCTATACATTTTCCTCTGAGATTGTAGGTACTACTGCAGCACCAATAACAGTATATAGTTAGTCTTGATGCCATTCATGGAAGGTACTTGCATCCAAACACACTCCTTGCACTTCCATATTATTCTACTAAGCACCCTTGTACCAATCCTCTGCTACTTGTTGCTAAATCATGCATGATCCCTTGGGAGCCATAGAGCGACTGAAGCACACACAACTGTGTTCCTTTTTAATGTATCCAGAATAATTATGGCAGGCACAATGGCGCACATTTGTTTTGCCTTTAGGAAATGCCTTATAGCACTGAAGAGAAATTGCAATACTTTCAACCCATGCAGGGAGTCTTCATCAAGACACAACAAACCACTTGTATTTTGTATGTCCTTGACAATGAGCCATTGGCTGAGCTGAAAAATACTAGGAGTGGTGTAACACTATTGTGCTCACATGTGTGTGTAGAAAAATCATTACTATCTACTCTAAAAATGTGAGTATTTGTAGCCACACCCCTGTTAAACCACATAAAAGCGGCAGTCAGAAAATGTCTCCTTAACAGGTATGCCAAGAAGGCATTTGGTCTGTATCAGTGGCGTAACGATAGATGAAGCAGACCCCGCAGTCGCAGGGGGGCCCGGGGAACAGGGGGCCTGGACTGTAGGGTCTGCTTCCTCTATAGCTAATAAAAAAACCCTAATCCCCAGCCACACTCCATTCCACCTGCGGAGTATGCGGAGGCAGGAGTTGGCAGAGAGTGGGTGGAGTTGGGGTGGGGAGTGGGCAGGGTCGGTGAAGTGGGCGGAGGCAGGCGAAGTGGGTGGGAGGATGGGGATTGGAGTGTGCCAGGCCCCTCTGGAGATTTTTTTTGCAGGGGGGCCCAGCGCACTCTAGTTACACCACTGGTCTGTATGTATTGTAAATGTAGATCTTACTTTGCATATGTATGTGTCAGAATTCCATAAAATATGGAATTTTATATAAAAGCAAACTTCAGTGTAGTGTTACTGGGTATAGGTTAAAGATTAACATTTGGAGGCACATTTATCTAAGGTCGAATTCCGAATTCATGTGAGTTTTTAAAAAACCCTAAACTCCCATAAATTCGAAATTCGACCAATCGAAATTTATAAAAAAAAATAGAATTTTTCAAACTGGGATGAATAAAATAGACCCGAAAACTCGAATCGAAAAAACTTGAATGTCAGGAAACAACTCAAAATTGATCCCAGGACCTCTCCCATTGACTTAAACAGCAAATCAGCAGGTTTTAGGTGGCGAATAGTCAAATTTGAGTTCTTAAAGGGCCAGAGTATGATAAATCTTGAAAATCTAATTTTTTTTAAAAAACTCAAATCAAATTTGAATAACTCCCTAGTCGAATTTGACAGTTTTGACCATAAAAAAATTTGAATTTGAATTTTGAATTTTCAAAGTATATGGAGTATACGGTAGAGTAGCTTTACAGTTTTAAAGGGATAACCACTATCAAAAGCTAATTTGTTTGAATAAATTTTTAATTTCTAGGTGCTGGTGAAGAATGCTGTTCCTGCTTCCAAAGGTTCTATTATAAGATAGCAGGTCCCTCATGATTTTAAGATACACTCCTCCTATGGATGATCTGGGAATAACCCCAGAAAAACTAATATCACTGCCACATTCTGAATACAAAACACTATCACCAGAATAAAAATGGATCAAATGTGACTCCAAATACGGTGTAACTATTTAGCTTGATTTAAATAAAAATATTTACTTTTTCTGCTTACATGTAACATCATATCTCCTAGTTATTATGTGCCTTGTGTATACTATATTCATGTAACAGTGATCTTTTCATAGTTTATGACATAGTTTTACAAACATGTTTTAGAGGCCACGATCAATAGTCAGAGAAGAAAATCAATTATTTTCTTTTACTGGATGACATGAGCTTACTATTTTTGCTGCCACTATAACAAGCAATGTTTTTAAAGAGAAACATACTATTTTTTAGGCAGTAAGGTAGGAGGACATAGTTTAATATTAATATGATTTTTTCATAGTATATGGAGAATGAATTACCCTAGGCCAAAGAAATTGCAACTTATAAAGTATCTACAACTAAAACTGGAGAATAATTAGATAGTAAGGTATGTCATAATCAATGCACATTACATGCCCCCCTGCTGTTTATTTACTAATATAGTAATTCATATTTTGTAAGCACATACATTTTCAAAAGAAAGATGTTTTTGGTACAAAGTTATCAGTACAAATAAGGCTTAAATTCTCTTCAACTAAACATTAATGGCTCCTCCTCACATACTAATGTATGGAACACAGGACAAATTACAAATGTGTCTCCCCGTTGCTTTGTAGCGCCGTGAGCAGGAGATTAAATGCTCTTGATTGCCCCTGTGTAGAGGGAGAGTTGTATATAAGGCATAATATGAATAGTCACTTGATATGTGAGTCCTCAGTACTAGAAAAGTTTATTCTTTTATCTAGATTTCTGAAGAAAAAATATTTGTATATGAGTATATTTATTTTGAGATTTTTCAAGCCAAAATATTAGACAGATATAGATAGATTAGAGGTATGGGACCTGTTATCCAGAATGCTCGGGACCTGGGGTTTCTGGATAATGGATCTTTCCGTAGTTTGGATCTTCATACCTTAAGTCTACTAGAAAATAATGTAAACATTAAATAAATCCAATAGGCTGGTTTTGCTTCTAATAAGTATTAATTATATCTTAGTTGGGATCAAGTTCAAGCTACTGTATCATTATTACAGAGAAAAAGGAAATAATTTTTAAAAATTTGGATTATTTAGATAAAACAAAGTCTATGGGTGATAGCCTTTCTGTAATTCTGAGCTTTCTGGATAACGGTTTTCCTTATAATGTATCCTATACCTGTACTGTATTTTTTAAGGGAACGATTGCGAGAAGTATGAAGCATGTGTTTGTTATATGCCAGGATTGATTTAGGTTTGAATATTTTTTTAAAAATTGGATTATTTGGATAAAATTGAGTCTATGGGAGACGGCCTTTCTGCAATTCGTTGCTTTCAAGATAATGGGTTTCCAGATAATGTATTCCATACCTGTATAAACTGTAATATTTATCACTAAAGGCTGAGAAAGAACCAACAGAACTATAGGAACTTCGGCTCTCAAGCTGTTATTAAATGCAACTCTAGTCATCTCAGCCCAGAGTGGGGAGGGGCGTTTCAATAATTGTTGAAGGTTCACAAGTAGGACACCCTTAAATTATATATTGGAATACAGGTATGGGACCTGTTATACAGAATGCTCAGGACCTGGGGTTTTCCGGATAACGGATCTTTCCGTATTGTGGGTCTTCATGCCTTAAGTCTACTAAAAATTAATGTACACATTAAATAAACCCAATAGGCTGGTTTTGCTTCCAATAAGGATTAATTATATCTTAGTTTGGATCAAGTACAAGCTACTGTTTTATTATTACAGAGAAAAAGGAAATCATTTTTAAAAATTTGTATTAATTAGATAAAATGGAGTCTATGGGAGACAGCCTTTCTGGATATCGGGTCTCTGGATAAGGGATCCTATACCTGTATTTGTTGTTTTTTTACCTCCACGGCCCCCCTGTGTTGCTGGACAGTCTCCCATTGAAAATCGTAGGATCGGCAATACATGCAGAGATATTATCTGCAAACGACCGATCTCCGTGGGACGAAAAATGTTGGGACTCTCCACTGACGATCCTCGATTGTACAATCTTTGCATCAATGGCCAGCTTAAGAAAATATAATACAGCAAATATAGTACCCATTAAGCATTTTGTGCTTCTTCAAATCCTCAGGGAAGGGTGAAAGTAAATGAACCATTGGTATAGTTATAATATGCATAGAGGTACATTCCTTATTTACACAAGGAATATCTTTAGTTCAGTTTACAACATCCAGCTGCAATAGGAACACACCGTTTTAATAGAAGCCATATTGCATGCATTTATCCCCTGCTCCTTCACAGAATACAAATCACGGTTCTAGCATAAAACTGTAAGCTGTTAGTGATGTCAGTATACAGCTATGTCCTCTGTTACAGCATGTTTCTGTTATGTTATACTCATATTTCAGCCACAAATTGAGGAAATGTACAGAATATCCAATGCAGAACTGATGAAGTCTACAGAAACAGAATACCATAAAGCATAAACACCAGAATAATGACATCCACTTTCGTATTTGACCCTAACTGCAAACTAATTTGTAAGAGAAAAACAATGAAACCATAGTAAACATGTAGTTTATATTCAAAATGCATCATCTTCAGGGGTAAATATATAAAGAATATGCAAGCAGCATTTTTACAAGGATATCATAAGTCACAGAGGGTTTCCTCACCATGAAACCTGAAAAGGCACAAGTTTCAATGGATCATGTGACACAACTTACTACGCCAAGCCCCTTTTATAGGGATATTTTTTACAGGTTACATATGGTGTATAATGTATTATATATATATATATCAGTCTTTGTTGGTGCTCATGGCAAGATACTGTTTTTCTTAGAGCTTAATGTATTCATCCTTCCGCACTTTTATTAGACCCCATGGGATAATGATGATTTTTCCACACCAATAAGGTTGTAAGGAAGGTTCAAAGGTTTCAAAAGACACTACAAACGTATTCAGAAAGAATCAGATTTCACTCTTGATTGCTGTACAAAGGTTTTTTCTGGGGGGGGGGGGGTGCAGGAAAAGCCATCAAGGTATTACACTAAAAGATTGCAGGAGGGGAATTCTTATCCTTTAGGCTTGTGACACACGGGCAGATTCGGGGAGATTTAGTCGCCTGTCGTCAGTTTTCCCCGAAGTGCCTTTGCGTGTCCTCCCGTCCGCTATAATGAAAAGTCTCCTGCGCTAAAGCACACACGGCACATTGTTTTCCGAAGTCGCCCGAAGTTTCCTCATGAGGCAACTTCGGGCGACATCGGAAAACGAAGCACCGCGTGTGCTTCAACAAGACACTGGTATAGCCCAATATAGCGTATGCAGTACAGGTTTGCTCATGGCAGTTGTTATGTCCTTCTGCAGCCTTTCATTTTAGGATTCCATCGTGGGGAAGGCTGATGGTCCAGTTCATAGACCGCAAAATTAATGGCTAGGGTTTGGGCAGGAAGTGGGTTTGTCTGGATGTTATGAGGCTTGGCAAAGGTAAATGGTCAATTTGGTCAATCCTGCACTCTCAGAGGCAGATTTACTAAATTCGAATGGTAAATTAGAATTCTCACATTTGTTTTTGGTCAAAACTCACAAATTCAAATTTAAAAGCACCGACTTGAATTCGAATTTAAATGTGGGATTTATCACACCTTGACCCAGGGAATCGTTCTAATTAGACTATTCTCCACCTAAAACCTTCCGAATTTATGTAGAAGTCAATGGCAGAGGTCCCTTGAACTATTTGAAGATGTTAACAGTAGTAATGAACCAAATTATTGCCAAGTTTTGCTTCGAAAATAACGCCCCATAGACTCCAATAGGAGAAAAAAAATGTTACAAAAAAATTTGACGAGCATCAAAGAATAGATTGTCCAAAAAAAAATTGAATTGCAAAAGTCGAGGTTTTTTTTTTCCGGAGGAAAACTATCCAATTGGAATTAGATTCAAGTTTTTAGGTCGGGACTATTTGATTCAAACTTTTTCATAAATAACATATCATTCGAATTGTGAATAAAATTTAGAATTTATTAGAGTTTACAAAAATTCACATTACTCTAAAATTCGACCTTTGATAAATAACCCCCTAAGCAGCCTCGGGCCAAGTTGACTGGTCGACCTAGGCCGGCCACCACGCTCCCCCTCGACTGACTGCACGCGCATGCACAGAGCAACAGAGGGGAGAGAGCGTGGAAGGAAGGGGAGAGATCGTCGAAAGGGAGAGAGAACTGGAGGGGAGAGATCATCAGAAGGGATGGGAGAGATCATCAGAAGGGAGGGGAGAGAGCAGGATGGGAGGGGATAGCACTTCGGAAGGGAGGGGAGAAAGCGCTGGAGAGGTGGGAGGCAGGGGAAAGCAGTGATCATGGACTAGGGGTAGGCAGAAGGCAGGTACCTCTCCAGCACTCCCCTTTTGTTGCATCCTAGGCCGGTGTCTCTTCTGCCTACCCCTAGTTCCAGCCCTGCCCCTAAGTATTAGGGTTTTTCAATAGGGACCCAATTCTGCTCTGTTGGCAGGGCCTTCAGTTAACAAAGACATAGGGAGTCATTAATTCTATTGTTGGCCCTGCTACTTAGCCTATAATCATCTCACAAGATGATCAGGTGGTTCAGTAAGATGTGATTCTCCTTGGAGGTGTGACCAGTCAAAAATATCCTTTAGACTTTTCCCACAGGTATAGCTTCAGTAAGGGACACCTCCCTAAATGATACATGGTCTGTACAGAAAGACATCTATATGCGATGGCAGCAGGGAAATATGAGGTGATGGTGGCCCTTTATAACCAAACTAAACCTATATGTGAAACCACACGACAGCAATATAAAAATGAGGGCAGCATGTTATTTGCACAAGGAAAGGAAAATGGGGACTACGGCAGTTCTGAGGTGTCCAGTGAATGGCTTCAGCTTTGATTGTAAAAAGAGATCTACTTCTGACAGCAGGCTATACACTCAGATATAAAGTGTCTTTAAACTTTTAAACCTATTTCCTTCTAGAACAAACTTGTGGGGCTGAAAGTTCCTTTTTCATATTACTGCTTCTCTAACAGGATGTCATAACAGATTAAAAAAGAGAACATCAGGTTTTAAAGTTCTTACAGTTGATGTACTTGATAACATAGCTACCACCGTTGATATTAGTCTGCCTTGCTGCTATTATGCAGTCTTGTCTTTGATGCCTGGTGTGCAAAACAGCTTATACCATAATATGGATTGCAACAAAAGAAAAAGAAAAAAGGGCCATTTTACACAGTTACAAAAACAATTAACAATACTGATCTTATATCACCTCCACATCTTTTGGGGTTATGTGCTAAACATCATATAAGCAGGTAGAATTTACTGGTCACCTGTAATCGTATTGGTTGCTAAGGGTTACTGCATCTTGGAAAATGTTATGCTTTTTAAAAACATATGGGGCATAAGTATGTACTAAGTTTAGTCATTTGTGGCAACCAGTTAGCTGTTAACATTTACTGATCACAGCTGAAACCAGATATTTGATGATGAGTTTAAATGGAGATCATGAGCTCTGTATAAACTACCCCACCACTTTTAATTTCTTGCGTTTGTTTTGGCATATAGATAAGCAGACGTCCATTGTGTAGGTGGTCTTTGTTTGTCCTGTTTACATCAAGAATTATTAAGAGCAATTTGTCTTGATTACAATAAAAAGCAAACATTATGTTCAGCAGAGGCCTAATTAATTGAACTTATTATGGAGGTATACTACCCTTTTAGATGCTTAGATGAAATAATTGTAAGCCAGCAGAATTTATATATAACTGGAGTAGCCATCAAGAAAAGTGTAGCCCTTAGCATGTTCAGGAACTAGTGATGTGCAGGTTGACCACCAGTTGAACATATTTGGGTTGAAATTTGGCAAACAATTGCAGGTTAGGGTTGGGTGTGGGTCAGACTGGGAAAGTACAATCCTCCTCTGCTCCCGAATATTCCGTCTTGGAATCAGAGGTGCTCACAGAAGTAACATACAGAGTAAGAAGATGCGGGTACGGGTTGGGTGCTGGTCCTGCAATGGCAACATTTTGCAGGTTAAGTGCGAATTGAGTTTTTCCGGACCGCACATCAGGAACACATGCAATTGTGTCAATGAATCACATGTTAATGCCAGCTAGGATTTCAAAATATCTCTTCATGACGACCAACAAGAGCCAACAGAAAGTAGTAAATGCTAAATGGTCCTCCTAGTAAACTTACAGGACCATCCTGAAGGAAAACCATTTTTAACGTAAAGCTTGTTCTTTAGTACAATTAACAGTACAAATAGAACAAAATTTGCATAATGATAACATTTTTAATTTGAATAGGTTTCCTCAACAGATGGATGAGTATCGGGAAGATGTGCGGGCCAATGAGAATAGATGCAAGGCACTAGAAATGCTAACCCACACTATATCAATAACTTGAATAAGCATCGATAAAGGACGATTTACTTACCAGAGAATTCTTTTCTCGTAGGCTCGTACTGTCAGTGCAGGCTGACTGGGTTAAGTTGCTCCTCTCTGGAGGCAAGACAAACTAAGAACTGTTTCAGCTCCTCCTCCTCCTCACGTATCTCCACCTCTTCCTTCAGTTTTTCGTACCAAAGCCTGCCGGTCGAGAACAATTAGAACCCTAACTATCCTACTTAGGAAGCATAGCAAAATGCTGCACTGACAGTACGGGCCTACAAGAAAAGTATTTTCTGGTAAATAAATCATTCTTTCTCTGTATGGCCCTACCTGTCAGTGCAGGACCACTGGGGAAGTCCCAAAGCCGTCCAAAAATAAAGGGGGGAACTAAATTTTAGGACCTAAGTGCCACTGCCGCTTGCAGCGCCTTCCTGCCAAAGGCTGCTTCGGCTGAAGCTAGGACATCTAGTTTGTAAAATCTGGAGAAATTATGCAAAGAACTCCATGTTGTCGCCTTGCAAGTCATGTCCATTGATGCCTGGTTGTGGAACGCCCAAGAAGTGCTTAGTTTCTTTGTGGAATTTGTTTTTAGATGGGAAGATGGTTCTTTACCCTCTGAACGGTATGCTTGAGCTATGGCCTGAACTATCCATCTTGCTAAAGTAGTTCCTGATGCTTGAAGTCCTTTCTGGACTCCAGCATGGAGTATAAAAGAGAGTCTGTTCTCCTGAATTCTGAAGTTCTGGATAGGTAGAACTTTAATGGCTTAACTGCATCTAGCTTGTGTAAGGCTATTTGCTTTTGATTGGAAGGCTTATGGCAAAAGGATGGAATTATCAGCTCTTGATTAATATGGAAGGCTGAAGTCCTTTTTGGAAGATATGATGGTACCGTCTGGAGTACCACTTTGTCTTGGTGGAATACAGTCCAAGGTAATTTGGATGACAACGCCGACAAATCTGATACTTTGCAAGCAAAAATAGTCTTGCAAGTGACTAATTGAATTGATGTTGAAGCCATAGGTTCGAATGGAGGCTTCTGGAGTGCTGTGAGAACTAAATTAAGGTCCCAAGGTGCTACTGGTTCTTTTCGTGGAGGATGAAGACGCAAAAGGGCTTGGAAATACTGTCTCACCTCTGGTAGTAGTGCCCATTGTTTCTGGAATAAGACCGCCAATGCTGAAACTTGCACTTTAAGGGCTGAGATGCTGAGACCTAATCTAACTCCATCTTGCAGTAAGTAGATTGACAAACTGACCAGTCCAGGTGATGTTCCTGGCTCCACTCAATGAAGTTCTGCCAAACTCTATAGTAAGCTGTTGACGTGGATTGTTTGCGGGCTGCTAGTAGTTTTCTTGTTACAGTTGGTGAAAACCCTCTCATGCCAGAGTTGGGTTTCAATAGCCACGCCGTTAATTTTAGTCTGAATGTTTTCTGCGATGATTGGTCTTTGTGACAATAGACTTGGAATTTCTGGCAGCACCCATGGTCTGTCTATGGACAGCTGTATGAGGGTTGCAAATCAAATGTGTCTCGGCCAGTATAGAGCTTTTACTATGGCTGCAATGCCCTCGATCTGGATCTTTTGTAACAGTCTGGGAATAAACAGAATGGGTGGAAAGGCATATATTAATTTGCCTACCCAGGGACTGACTAGTGCGTCCACTCCTTCTGCTTGTGGATCGTTTATCCTTGTCATGAAATGGAGTAACTTGGTGTTGAGCCTTGTAGCCATTATGTCGATGCACAGAGTTCCCCATCTCTCTGTTATTATTTTTATTATTGATGTACTTGGCAGGTCTCTGCCTAGTCCATGATCTCTTTGAGTGCCATTGCACTCCTTTTGCCGTCTTGTATGCAACCGTCATCCCGTTGTCGGACTGGATGCAGATGGGCTTGTAGAGTAAACTTTCTTGCCAGAGGCGTAGTGCATTGGCTACTGTTAGCTCCAGTGTGTTTATGTGTAGTCTGGGTTCTGATAGGGTCCAGCTCCCTTGGCACAGGGTGGCCAAATTGCACCCCATCCGGTAAGACTGGATAACCTCTTGTACTGGCCAGTCCCACCTTCTGCCACTTTGGAGGTGAGTAAGATGTGAACACCAGTGAAGACTCTTGATGGATTCCTGTTATATTATATATAGGCATATTAGTTGGTCTGGATTCTGATGGTTTTTGTTCCATTGATGGAGAAAGTCCCACTGCAGTGGTCTGAGATGTCTCTTCGCAAACAGGACCACCTCTATGCTGGCTGCCATGTGCCATTGTGGGAGGTTGATAAATGTTTTGGCCATGCTTTGTAGAGTCATAGCCTTGGGTAACGGAAGAATGACTTTGTTTTGGTTGGAGTCTAATATCATGCCTAGAAATTCCAATGTTTTGGTAGGTTTTAGGATGCTTTTTTTGTGGTTGATCAGCCAACCATGCTGAACCAGGGTCTGGGTACAAGTCTGTATGTGTTGTTCTGTTACTAACTGAGACTGACCTGTGACTATAATGTCGTCCAGATATGCTGTCGCTGGGATACCTTGCACCCTCACAGTTGCTAGAAGTGCATTGAGTATTTTGGAGAATATTCGGGGAGCTGATGTTAGCCTGAATGGAAGTTCCTGGAACTGAAAATGTTGCTTGCCTACTGCAAACATTAGAAAGCGTTGGCGACTTTCATGAATTGGTACATGAAGGTAGGTGTCTTTTTTGTCTACCTTTGACATATATGTATGTGGTTGAAGGGCTTTTAGAATCGTTTGTAGGGATTCCATTTTGAAGCGCTCGTATTTTATAAGCTGGTTTAGTGGGTGCAGATTGAGCACTGGGCAAAAACCTACATTTTTATTGGAACTAAAAAAAGATTTGAATAATAACCTTTGAAGCTGTGTATTCTTGATACTGTCGTTATGACTTTTGTGTTTAGCAGCTCCTGAATAATGGAGCGGAGCGCCTGCTTCTTGTGATGTAGAATGGGGATTAGTGAGGGTACAAATCTGCTCAGTGGAGGTCATCTGAGGAAGTGAATTTTGTAACTGTTTCACTGTTTAAAATCCAAGGATCTGTGATGGAGGCCTGCCAGGCTGGTAAATAATTTGTCAATCGGCCTCCAACCTGAATGTGCTTTGACAGGTGGGAGTTCATCAGGAATCCTACCCTTTGGTGGGCGCTGGTTTCCTGTTGGACCTTTGTAGTGATTGCCATGCTGACTGGTGGAGGGTCTTGTGTTTGTTGTCTTGGCTGTCTGCTAGACCTGACATTGAAGGATACTGATTTACGATGACAGTCACATTTGTGGAAGTCACATCTGGGTCTCTTGACTTGGTTAAGAAAGTCGCTTTTGCCCCCAGTGCTGTCCGCTATAATCTGTACTAGAGTCCCATTATGGCCACTGCCAAGGGAACTATAATGAGGGAGTTCCAAGATGGTTACCGGAACTTTCCTGTGCGTTGAACTTGCTATGCCCTTCTGTGAATGCGCGCCAGACTTGGTTATGAACTTCTGTGAATTTAGGGCTCACCGAAAGGAGCACGCTAGTCCATAATCCAGGTTTCAACAATGCTGGAGCACTCTGGCACAGCACAGTGTTGATATTGGGCTCAGCCAATGCAATCAGTAGGGGAGCACGCAATACCTTACTCAGGAGGGAGCACTAAGGCTCCATTGTAATAATTAGGGAGCAACGGTAGGCTCAACCCATTAGTTATACTTTCCTACGTGTTTAGGTCAATAATAGACTCTACCTGTAAGTGCAAGACTTAGGCATGGAGCTCTAATTAGTCAATATTGTTAGGAGAAGGAAAATGCTGCCTCCAAGGCAGGACAAACTAAAAGAAAACTGAAGGAAGAGGTGATGATACGTGAGGAGAAGCTGAAACAGTTCTTAGTTTGTCCTGCTTCCAGAGAGGAGCAACTTAATCCCAGTCGTCCTGCACTGAACGTAAAATCCTTCAACTTCAAAATTCGATGGACCTAGCACTCAAATAAAGGCAATCTTCCACCAGGTTGTTGAAGCAAAGCAACTTTGTTGGTTGAAGATTGCCTTTGAATGCCTGCTCCATTAAATTTTTCGGGTTTATCCGCTCCCCATGCTGAGGGCTCAAGGTTGTGGGCCACTTCCTCAATGTGGCGAGTAACAATTATACCTTATTGCATACCCTCAATTAAGTTATATCATATCTGGAAACCAAATCCACTGGTTGCGATCTATTGTGGCACGTAATTACTTCAAATGGGTAGGGGCCTGTTATGATGGTAGCAGCTTGAAGATATTGGTTCAGAAATTGGTGAGTAATAGGGGGAAGGACAATCCACTTCTGAAGAATATCTACAGATAATCAAATTTATGTACAGCACTACAAAAATCTCCCAGGCATGTTTAATTTGCCCAGAAAAAAAACTATATAAATGGGTTTTAAATATAAAAACCGATTTGTAGAATGTTTAGCTAAACTAAACTATGCTTTTCAAGTCTGCATTAAGAGATTTAAGATTATGTTTTTGGATCCTCCACATTTCTTGCTCTGTTTCACGTCTTTTAATACGGCACAGCTAAGGGATCTGTTATCTGGAAAATTGTTATCTAGAAAGCTCAGAATTATGAGAAGGCCATCTCTTAGAGTCCAAATTAATCAAATAATTCAAATTCATTTTTCTATTTAATAATGAAACAGTACCTTGTACTTGATCCTAACTAACTATATATTTACCATGTCATCAATAAGCTGAAGGTGATATTTGTTCATGTTCAAGATGGAAAAAGTACAAGGAAAGCAGATTTTTTTTATGGACAATTTTTATTTTAGGTAATGCGTCTATACACTGTACATTCAGTCACTGTGGTATATAAGCATAGCTATTTTCATACATAATCTCATAAAGTCCTTTATTTTACAATATTATCTGTGTGAGGGCATAGGATCTGGAAAAAGAGGTATAAAAGGACCAGGGGGGGTACACAGCGAAATAGATAAATATGCTAAGCTTTTTCTTATTTTTTTTTGTTTTAATCAGGCAATTATAAACAGGAGAAGCATACATTAATTACATAAAAATAGTTCTAGAATAGTAGAGTAAGTTTTAATATTGTCATTAGCAGCAGCATAGGATAAAAACAAGATAAAATGTGTTGAAATGATATTGGCTATAACAAAGATGTCTTTTCAACTGAAAAAAAGTAAGCTGTATCTTTCTGGTAGAAAAAAAAAAAACTCCCTCTAAAATGTGAGAAATGATGAAAAAAAAAAGCATTTAAAAAAATAATACTTTACAATGAAAATATGGACAAATGTAATGGAAAAAAAAGTTAAACCTACATTTATAAACTGCACTAACAGATTCTTCTGAGTTAAAAACACAACCAATTAAACCAGACAATTAGCAAGTAATAAAGCGCATTTGAAAAAAAAAAAAAAAAAAAGGAAAATATACACTTATAATACAACAGTGAGGGAAAAAAAAAAATCTATTTACAAAAAAATATTTCTTTGTACAATTGGCTAGTTTGTGAAAGTAGAATAGGTTTACAATTTTATCTGTCGAATAGATATGAATGTTATTGCTGTTGGTTTAAGTTTCCTTTTGTTTTTGAGGGGCTTTTTCTTTTTTTTCATTTAACATTGTTTTAATAAAGTGAATACACACACATCTATTAAGGTAATGAGTGTAAGACGAGGAAGAGTTGGTAAACTCTTTATGAATGGCTTGAGAATCTGAGAGGGGTGCATATAGTGGTGACACACAAAGCCACCCTTTGCTTAGAACACAGACAGAAATTTGTGAAGTTCACATCAAGCGATTGTATGATCAAGGGTTTATATTCGGCTAGAACCTTTAGGTCTCTAGTCAAGATGGCATTTCCTTGCACAATGTCTATGGTGCACAAATGTCCAAGTCTGCACTTCTATCTTTCACATAACCTTCCTGCTTTCTTTTCCAGATTATTGTTTTTTATAAATATAAAAATGCCTGACATTCTACTGAAAACAGGTGCAATAATGCAGTTAATTGCAGTTCTGTAAAAAAGGCAAAATGTTCGTGAGGACATTTGCTCTTGAGCGGCTTTCATTATATACAGAAACCAGGTAGTGGGTAATTCTCTTATTCGGTTTTTGTCACGAATCCGCATTGCTGAAGTTTGGTCATGTACTAAAGGAACAACAAAACCGGTGCAAAAATGGTAGAGCTATGCCAACTAGAGGCCCTGGGGTATCACCTAAGTTAGTATTTTTGTTATCATTTATTCTTCCTAAGAGCTCCATACATTATTAAATAGTATTCTAAAAGTATCAATCCCACAACCAAATGTTTTGGACAGCCCTTTGTGTATTAAAACAGGGGAAAATAGAAGAATCATCATATAAAAGCAGTTTAAGAGAACTAACATTCTACCGCCCAAATAACATCGGCTGCTTTAAGACTGTTCTGACAGACTAAATAAAGTATAGCCGGGTAGCTTAGGCTATGTATCTGTTGGTGCAAACTCTTTGTGCCATACTAGCGTGGGAATGAAAGGCTTGTTCTTTGTGCTCCACTGGAAATATTCAGAGCTAAAAATAAAACGTATAAAACAAAACAATGTGCATGTTTTTTTGATAACGTCTATGGTCCGAAACAATGAAATACTGCATAAATCTGGCATTGGGTGCAGATGCTTTGTAGACAATTTTACACAACAGCAGTGCTTTTTCCTGCCTAAAAATGTGTCCTTTTGGCATCTGGAGTGGTGTAAAATGTTGGCATAATTTCAGGTGCGAATTATTTCTGTTATCGATATCACAGCGTTCATCAATGGGCAACGGAGGTTTAGAAATACATCATTTTACACCAACCATTTTTTTAAATTGACGAATTTTTCCGCACCTTTGTAAATATGCCCTTCAGACGCCATAAATTAAAATGAGTTACATTAAAAGAATATGCATGGAAAAGTATTAAAATGGTTTAGAAAGTAACCATCTATCCAGGAGGATTTCTAGCACAACATAAAAGATGTTTTTGACAGCTTAAAAAAAAGAAAGCCTCAGGTTCAAATCCAAGGGCAGCTTTTCCAGGAATTCAAGCTTTAAGCTGCTCACAAAAGGCAGCAGTATCTATGGCTTTTTTTTTTTTTGCTCTCTTTTACCCTATTACAAAACAACAGAGGATGCACAGTACCTTGGAATACTGCAGCCCGGTAGTGAGAAACATTTTAATGCCTAGAGCATCAAAGTGATCAATGGCAGAGGCATTTCTATTAGGCCGAAAGCTCCTGACATTAATTAGAGAGAAAACTTCTGATAACTGATGCTATAGACTAATCTGAAGGCACAACCATCCACAAGGAAGCAAGGCACTGCACATGGGAAATAGTGAAAACAGGTAAAAACTGTATTCTAAAATCAAAGCAGATTCGCTTTAGCAGCTTTCTTAAAGACAAAGCGTTTCTCGTGCATGGCCGCAAAAATATAACTCATCCAAGATCTTGGTCTTTCATTAATACGTGATTTTATGACCTATTACAATCACTCAAATGATGAAATAAACGGGTCAACATTTCCCTAGAGCCGGAAATAAAACATGCTGGCGTAAAGGTAAAAATTGATCAAGCAACGAGTGACGGTGTGGAGTCAATTAAACGCCCAGAGTCTAGAATCAAGTTGAAGACATTAATTTCCCAACCCCGGTGCCAGCTTGGAAATTCTACAAAAAAATTCTGAAACGTTTGCACTGCAAGATAAAAACAATAGAAGGGTGAACTATGCACCAAACAGCATTCACCCATCACTAGAAGAAAAGGCTGAAGAAAAAAGATGGAAGCTACAGTATACTGCAAACTGACTTATGCAACAACAAAAAGAATCCAAATCACTAATGCCCACTTGAGTTTTTTAACTATTTTTTAATTAATGCAGAAAATTTAAATAAATAAAAACTGATAAACCATGTATGAAAAAAAAAAAAAAGTCAGTGATAATCATGGCCTGCAGTGCACTGTACGAAAAAGGGGAATCATTCAGCTGCTTTAGAAAAAGTCTCCATAACTGGGGGTACAAGAAGAGTTGCACAGACACCTAGATACTGAAAAATACAAAACCATGGAGACCGATGACAGAGGCCTTTTGGTACATTCTACAACTGTGTATTGTTGAGAGACCCACAAGCAGCAATATGATGGATTCTCGGGAGACATGCAGCGAAATATGAAACACTTAAATGCTTGACTTAATTGCATTGTGTGTGCAGTCCATCAACCTAAATCATCAGAAAAATTCAAAGGTGCAGTGACACTTTTTAGAGCAGGAGGCATCTACTGTAATCAGTTAATGTACATTGCTTCATTAGCTAAGGAAAAGAACTCTGGCAGGAGACAAACTTATACAGAATAGGTGGTAGAAGCCATTTTGCTCACTCAATAGAAAATAGAATAGCTCGCAACATTCTGGATATTACAAAAAATTTTCATTATTTAAGAGGTTTGACTGATTGAATTTTACTTTACTGGGAAGTTTAAACACATTTCTTTGCCAGGGCTTCCTACATACGGCAAAATAGGATGTCATTATGTTACTGCTTATTTATCCAGGATAACAAACTTTGCTGTTAAATAATTCTTTGCTTTAAAATGATGGTCAACAGTCTAAACTAGTAATATTCTGAATTTCCCATAATGTTCATAACATTAAACAATATACATTTTTCTTTAAAAAGAAAGTCTGTGTTGAGAAGCTATAATTGGAATAAGTGGAACTGCACCTCTAAATGGAAAGCCTAGGCAAGATTATTCATTCATCTGGTTTATTATTTACATTCGCATATATATTGTACATGAACAAATGAATAGAAGGGCTTTTAGCAAACGCCAAGACAAAAGTATCAAAGAAAGGTTGTAATCTGCTTTGAAAACTCAGAAATATAAAAAGAGCCTTCAATTAGGGGGTGCCATCCTCCATTTACATAAAATTCAATATTTAAAAAAAAGTTTTATTTTTTTCTGTTATAAAGACTTTGATACTATTTGTACAATGAGCCGGGTGTCACCATGATTCGGTTCATCCAAACACAGTCTCAGTTACTTATTTGCATAACATATTAAAGCAATGCCGGCTCTACCAATAAACGGTGTCTAGAATAAAACAGAATTCTGAAAAACATGGGAAAGCTTCCATGTTTTTGTATCAGTTTTCAAAAGGTGAGATAAAGCTTTCATGGTCAGGATTAATCCTGCTTTCCAAGGTAAAAAGCTGTAAGAAAAACAGTGGTGCTGCTGCCAGGTGTGAAACCCAAGGTTTTTGCCCACAAACTACAATTTCCAGCACCTAGATGAGGTTAAAATGTGGCTCACAACAGCTTAAGGAGCAAGGATCTGATATTTCTCCAAGCCACTTAATAATACAAACACAAATTAAGTCTTCTCCAAAGAGTGGTAACACTTACATCGACCAAGCTGAAAGTTAAAAACCCATGCTTGTTTTGTTTTTTTCAATAATGCTTCACTTAAAAGGTATGATTTGGACATATTTTCCCCAACCATCAAAGGTTTTGCAGTCCTAGGTGACAAAAACTTTAATGTATGGAGCTTAGTGTGGAAAAAAACAACCAACCAACACACATAGTATATACGTGTGCATATACAATCGCACAGTTCTCTCTCCAAATGCACTCTGCAATTTCTTTTCTTCAACTGGTGCCTTGCATTATTTAAGGTAAATTCTGGCATTGGCTATTAAATGTTTACAAGGGATTTCAATTATTTTTTTTTTACACTTGTTTATAGACTGTTGTTTTTTTTTTTATTACAAAGGAGACATCAATGATAAAGAGGAAAAACAACTAACACAAACAAAGCCTTTCAAAATTTCAACCACTAGAAATGTTTACCCACAGGGGTTGAATTTTAACCTGTCTATATAAATGCCAACTTGTTAACCTTTTTTCCCCTCCCATGATTTGATCCAATAAAAATCAAGTCACTTACAACTCATTCCCAAGGCATATTCATATACAAAGCTACTACCTTTCGCTAACACCCTTTGTAGCGTTGGAAATGCCATCATCAACAGCGTTGTCCAGCCAACTTTATCATCGGTCAGTTACTGAATGTGAGTGGATTGAATAAAGAGTAGTGTGTTCATTTTAGTTGCTAAATAACTATAATTTGAGGATAGGGCACCACATTTGTCCGCAGTTTAGAGATATATGACAAAATTAAAAGTGTGAACTGTTCTATATGCATTTGTCAACCATGTTTAGGATGATGTCCCAAGGTGCACATGCTGGTGCCCTACAGGATATAATGGCTTGAACTGGTTAGTTCATCACATATCAGTTAAGAGAGTCAAATGGGTTGATGGGGAGGCATTGGAAGGTATTATTGCATATTTTATTGTGCTTTATTGGTATATTTTATATTAAATAATAGCTCTGACTCCATATGCATGACTGAAAAGGTCAGCGCAAAAAAAGTGCAGTTTTAAAAGTTGAATACATAAGTACATTACAAAAAGAGTACAGAAATGTTACACGGAATTTGTTTTCATAAGTGGTGAGGCCTCATTCTCAAAATTATAGCAATTTATATTTCCAATATCTACAGCCCCCAAGTGTTTGTTCTGCCCTTTCTGGTGTTCCACACTGTGCCAAGCTGACAAGCATTGGTGAGCACCTTAGCACACAGAGGGGTGAACAAAGATTAAATACTGAATTCAGCAAAAATATTTGTAACAAAGAACATTTACCAGAAATGCAATAGATTATATATATATATATATATATATATATATATATATATATATATATATATATATATATATATATATATATCTATATCTATATATCTCTATATCTCCAAATACTAGCTCCATTCTTTCTTAGACAGTCCATGCTTATGTTACAAGATCCATTCAGATTTTTTTTCCCTTTATGATGGTGGGTTTTGCAGATCATTTTCCACTTTTATGGGACGATGAAACACTGGTCAGTGAGGCCGAGCATTTTGCTTTTCTCTCTCTCTCTGTAGCCCTGGAAAGTTGTTAGCATCCCCTATATGGTTACACACATTTGTCCTTGTGAAATAAAATATATAGATATATATATATTTATATAAAAAGCCTTTAAAAAAAATAAAATAAAAACCAAGATGGGCACACTGAATATTTCCAGAATATTTTTTGTTTGTTTGTTTGATGGAAAAGTAAATCATTGCAGAAAAGTCTATAAATGACAGGGAATAATAGTGATGGCTTGCTTGCTACAAGTACATTGCACAGTCGACATGAGAAGTATGGAGACTGGGGGTCTGGGGAATAAGGAGTGTTTCTATAAGAAACCCCAAAGCTTGTAACAAGTCAGATAAAATTGTGCATCAAGGTTTTCAAGTCCATTATACAAAATGGACTTGTCTGATAAGTTTTTTTTTTTCCTCTATTTTCAATACACAGTCTTTAGAAGGTCCTCATCATTTTAATATATCTTTTTTATATTAAATAGCTTATAAGAAAATGTAAATCCCAAAGTGTTCCAAGCAAGCAACAAACAGTATAAAAGGACTGTCCAAGGTTTGCGTGCTTTAGCTTTGCTGGATGCGGTTGTTCTCTTGTAGTTGACTTGTAGAAAAAAAAAATTGTTTCACTGGAGAGCCAAAAGGACTCTGTATAAACACTCTGAGGCACAGTAAGATGTTGTGCTGTGTGGATTTAAAAGAGGCATAGTTCAGTGCTTCTGTTGTATAGAGTAACATTTTCCCTCTGATTAGTAAGAAAGTTTTTTTGTTTTTAGCGTGCCCCAAGGCACACGCTCCATACACTCACACATGCACCTATTCATGCATACATCGCGCATTCTCCTCCTCTTCCTGTGCATATACGTAGAATTCTGTATATGAATAGATAAGGTATTTATTTTTCTTAAAGTTTTGAATTAGTTTTCAATGTCTTTCCTTGTGTGTTCGCTGCTGGGAAGATGGCTGGTCTTTGACCAAAGCTGTTCCTGGAGATCTTTCACCACTATTTCCAAGTGTTCTCTGGCTTCTCGTTCTTGTACTAGATCTGTCCGTAGCTGTTCTCTGTCATTTTCTGCAAGCTGAAGCTTAGACTGTAGCTCCTCAATCTGCAATTTAAAGACAATATATTTAGTATTTCATGTGGCTTCACCAGATCCAAAATATAGATTTTTCATAATGAAAACAAGATACAATGTTATGTTCAGCACAAGCCCCATTCATTGCACTCCTATTGCACAAGGGACACAAAATGTGTGCAAGCTAGATGACAGATTAATCAAAATTGCATGTGAACTGGTTTTGGGAAAACTTGTGGACAAAGAAAGAGTACCTAGAATAAGCATCATCATTAGGGAGACAGGCAACGCTGGGATTTCAAGGTAACTCTGGGCTAGAAAAACATTCTGATAAGCCAAGTTTCCTGATCAGGACCCAGCTGCAGCTTTGTATTTTGCAGAGATGGAAGTAAGCAGGTTAACACCCTTAATACAGTTCTTACTCTAGTAATGTTTAGTCTGGATGCCTCTTATCAGCCGAGTGCTGGAGAGGAAGTCCACATCATTTCCTGCTTCTGGTCTCCTAGTTTGGCATGTCTCACATCAGTAGAATGAGTCCACACCCCTTCCCGTTATTGACTGAGCATTTTCAAAGAAATGCAACGTCTCTAAGCTTTCTCAAAGAATGCTACATTTATTTTTATGATTTTATTTTTCTGCACTGCAAAAGACTTACAAACAAACTTAACAGGAGCAAGCCCAGCTGCGGAAAGACTGTTAAAACTGGAAGATTAAAGCACTTTACCCAACCAACATTGGACTGAATGAAAAAAAAAAATCAGATATTAAACATTTCAGTAAGATGCAATTTTACATTGAAAGCAATAAATAATTACCTGTGCAGAGTATTTGACCCGTATCCTGCCAGCTTCACAGCCTTTGTCACACACCCGAATCTGTCTGGCTTGCTCCAGCTCTCTTTTCAGACGTAACCGAGATTCATTTGCTTCTTTAATTTTCTTTTCATTCTCTGCTCTCAGACGCTCAATCTCTTTTCTCAAGTTGCGCTTTGCCTCAGTCGCCTCTCTTAACTTCTCTTTTTTAGCAACTCGCAAGAACTCCAGCTCCTGCAACAAGGAAAATATCAGGAATATAAATCAGTACTGATCCGTGATTAATGAAGTGCCAAGAGACTAGACTTTTGAATTCAACAGTGATAATATATATGAAATATCAGAAACAATTGCAAAATACATATGTAACTGCCATAAAAAAAATAAATTAAAAAAAAGCACAGAGGAAGAGAACTTTCAGAATGACACATCCAACATTTAAACCTGCTCTATTGCTTTTGAGTAGTTACAACAAACAGGAATTCCGCACACTAAACATGCTTGCAGTCCAATACAAATGCATAATAAGCTACCATAGTTCCCAATTTGTATTGTTGTTAAATAGATTGACAGAATGACATATGGGAATGGAGGACTGGACCAGAAGTGACACTTCCCCTCTCGCTCAGATACCAGCATGCACAACAACATATTTCTGTTAAGCAACACCCTGCAACTAGGTCATGGGAAATCCTTTTCCCTTGCAATAATCTAACATCCCAGCCAAGCCATTGTTAGCTCTGCAGCAGCATAGACTTTCTCTTGACCAGAATTAGAAACTCAAACGCAGGGAAGGAAACAACCATGATTCATCTTGTCGATGGCAAGGAGCAAAGTGGTCTCCTGTCTAAAGTACAGTTATCTTGGAGCTGGAGAAATCTCAGTTCCTCACTAAGTTCCCATGATATATAGGGAATATTTTACCTTTTTGGGTTCTCCAAAGCAAGGGCAAAACTAATTAAGTAGAGTCTGTATAATGTGAGAAGCAGAAATAGGTCTAATACAAGCTTGTAAAGAATTATTAAAGTGAAGTGTATACACTTCCACTGGGAATGTGGAATTACCTGCTGAAGGTTTCTCTTGGCCTGTAAAGCAGCATTGAGTTTCTCTTCAGGTTTCACTCGCATTTTTACAACTTCGTGGAGGAATTTTTCTTTGGCTTCCTTGGAATCTAGACCACTTTCCAGGGCTTGCCTTATGTGCTCCAGTTCAGCTTCCAATCCACTGCTGTGTTGGTCGTTGTGAGAAGCCACCTCGTACGATGTGTTGATCATAGTTGGTGCTAGCATGCCCGGGGAGCTTAATTCCTTAGCTGAACTTGAGGATGTAAAGGAGGGAGATGATAGCGAAGACAAGGAAGAGGTAACTATGTGGGAACAAGAGAGAGAACGTAATTATTTTGTTGGTCTACTGAAGAGCGCTAGATTAAGTCAAAATCAAAAGTCTAGGAACAAAGATATATATCCATGGTCTGAAATTATTAGTTTTTACCTGCTCCAGGCATAGCTAAAGCTTTCTGTTTCGAAAGCAGAAAGGCTAAATAAAAAAGGGCTCTACTAAATGGTTATTTGCATATACGAGTTACAAACAACATAAGCTCAACTAACTGGAAAAAAATCTCAAGAATTTCATACTTTTTCACTAAATGTGTTTGGTTTTGCCCTGAGACTGTTTCCAGACTATCATTTGTATCTACCTTCTCCAGATCATAGCATGGGTAATAAATTAAAACAGACTTTCACATAATGTGGCCAGTTCAGAGTCTTTCAAAAATATATGTCCCAAGGCTTTTCATTAGTTAAAACAAAATATTTATTTTATAGTTGCATTAAAAATACGATACATACTGACCCCACATGGCCCACCTTACGCGTTCCGTACCCTGCGGCACTTAGTCATAGGTGTCTCAGAGAGGGTATGAGATGCGTAAGGTGGGCCATGTGGGCTCAGTATGTATCGTATTTTTAATGCAACTATAAAATAAATATTTTGTTTTAACTAATGAAAAGCCTTGGGACATATATCTTTGGATATAACTTATTGCATGTTGATTGCATGTGGAACTGAAGCAAGTCCCTCTGGCTGATACACAGAAATCAGATATGGATTCCCGACTAAATATTGATATACAGTTCAGATTCTTATCAGGTTCTGCCCAATCAGGTGAATGCACAAATTTCAAATCCTGTACTTGCATATCATGTTATAACAAATAAAACAAAAGGAATGGATGCACAGTAAGACAGATTTTTATCCTGCTTAAGCAGTAGCAACAACCTCAACATATTCAATTGCATCTCCACAACCCTATGTTTAAAATGTAAAAATGGCAAATGAAGATATGAAAGAAAAAATGTCCAGCACTTCTAGAAAAAAATGGTCAACTCACACATACATTCTTCTCTGCTTTCAACTTCAATTTCGGTTTCTGACTCCTTCTCTTCTTCCCTGATTGGTGCAGGTGGTGCTGGTGCCTCTGGAACTATGGGCAGTTCTGCAGTAGGCCTCCGTTTCCGGGACTGTGGAGGACTGCCTGATGACTGAGTGCTTCTGGGTAACGCTGGTACACATGGTGGGCTTGTAATCACTTTTTGTTGAACAGGTGGTGTCAGGGCAACATTTGGGGCAACCAGATTTTCAAAGCTCTTGTAATTATAAAAGCTGCAAAATAAAAAAATAAAAACAAAAAACCCTGTTTTAAAAACTTTCACTGTCAAGCTAGAATGCCGTTACATACAGTACGTTCAACAACCTGTTATCATCAGAATTCTGACAGTAGAAATGAATAAACAATGGTGTTACCTGTCTCTAATCAGAGCTGGTAGGTGAGTAGACAACTCTTTGTCATTTGCTGAAATGGCGGGGGACCAGGGCCGGAAAGCAGACAGACGCTGACGTGGATGGACGTATCCTGTGTTCTATCATCGAGAAATAGAAACAAACTTTAGGTCAAAGCTGTCTCAAAAATTAATCTGTATCCATCATGTGTGATGCAGAAACTATTACATGATAACCAGCTGGATTTCAAAGACAGATACATATATTTTAGCACAAACAGAGAATCATTGCAAAACAAAGTGATTGAAAAGAGAAATTAGGTTACAGAAAGTCAATATTTCCAACAATGCCTCCACAGTGCTTGCAGCAATATGGACATTTTCAGAGAAAATGGAGAACTTACTTCTCATATAATTATTAAAGTTTTGCATTATTAAATACAGCAATTTGACAGTCTTTGTGCTGGCTCTTTATATCAATTTTTAACATCATACACATCAATAGCAACAGAACAGTGGTGTCCTACAGACAATCCTTTAGGATTTAGGATAGATATACAATCTATGCTACACTTATGCGTTTACACACACTACTTTTTTGTAGACTTTTTCGAGGGAGTTCAAAAGTCCAAGTTTATTTTCCCTTAAGGCCATGTGTACAACTTAGATGCCTTTCCTATGATATTCAGCTTGCTCCCGTGGGAAGCAAACTTGAGCCACCCATCTAACCCAAGTCTAACTGAATTAAGAGAATTAAGAAATAGTAATATTTAGTGTCTTGTATGAATCACTGAAATGCAAAACTGAAAGGCATCTAATTTATAAAAACGGTTTTCCAACTTCTTGTCTCTTATTCTGTTGCACATGCCTCAGTCTCTCCTTAGATCGTCATGTTGGACCATATTGCCTAGCAACTTTCACTGGAAATGATGAGTTGGATTAAATGAAAAACCCAATACAGTTGTTGCCTGCCAATATGAGGTTCATAAGAGTGATGATATGACCATGACTGTGGGGTTTGCAGAGTTCCTAAGCCCTTGCAGATCCACTTACTTTATTTTTAAATAGGCCAAAACACTTTCAGCAGAGAAGAAAAGGGAACGTAGAAGGTATACTATAGCACTGCAAAATATATGTTATGTCTAATCGTCAAAGGAATTCATAGTTTCCCTATAAGTGTCAACATCAGTTGTAAGGTGGGGTATGACCGAGGTACCTTGTTGGTGTTGGACAGGTTTCGTAGCCAACTGGATGACTTGTCTTTTTCAACAGAACTAGGGGAATGGATGATGGAGTCATCAGCCTTGGGTTTTTTAGCAACAGGCTCAGAGGAAAGCTAAAAAGAAAACACAAACATCATATTAGAATTGCAGACTGTCATTTTACAATTTTTATATCAATAAACTAAAACACCTTTCAGCACACACACAGATGTTGATGTACATAAAATCTCAATAATGTCAGAATGATTGGGCAGAGGACGGTATTCACGATTGGTTCACAAATAGCCTTTAAATGCATGGGTGGTCTTTTTTATGTTAACACACAGATCAACATCTTGAGATGAGCTTTAATACTTTAGTGCTCCCCAACGGAATGGTCTTATCCATCCTTTAAACTATATCTTCGCATATATGCCTTTTGAGCGGATATCAAAAACTACACACCAGACTAACAGGCTTAAGTCAAATGTATGACTGGCTTGAACCTAAAAGGAATATATTTTATGTGACGCACATCAGGAAAGAACAGGGCAGACTGTGTTTTTTTTATTTGTAATGGTTGTTATGTAGATGACTTCACCCTGCCACAGCTGCACTGGATACTGTGTAGGATGCCAAATCTTGTTTTGACTTTTCCACAAGTGTTTTGATGGATGTACTGCAAATCATGCTAAAGCTTTAAAAAAATAAATAAAAACTTACTGGCGACAATTGCTTTCCCCTCAGTTTAACCCAAACTGCTGAAAATGTAAATTTGCCTCAGGCGGCAGTGAGTGGCCAGTTACAAGCGGCAGCAAAAAGCTGCCTCCTGTAACTAAGAGCCGAATTTCTGGTTTCCGACTCGGCTAGCGATAGATCGCTCATTGCGCTAGCGGTGCAGCCACTTTTGACTTGCTCCGACGGTAAACTTTTTAGCGTGGAAAAGAGGGGCAGCAATAGCCCACGGATCGCCCCTGAATAGAGAGACATTCCATCAAATCTTAAGAATAGACAAAGCATACAAGTCCATACTTCTACTAATAGGGAATTCTGCTAAGAAAACATTTGCAAAGAGAGGTCTTCCTCGGGTTTTGATCGGCTGAAGAGCTATAAAAATGAACTAAAGTAAACACAATTTTCTTGTGTTTTCTTTCCTTAAACACACATACGACACATTTTATCCATGATATTTGCCAACTGACAAGATGGAACAACAAATCACTGTCACTGGTAAGATTTTATTGCAAGTTTTAACTTGTAGAAACTCCTTTAATAGAATTTTCCACTTCAACATCAAGCAGGACAGGTGAATTAGGTTCATAAGTGATGGTTTCTGGTCTGGCCTCCTCATAGTATCAACTATGATTCTACCAAAGATGTGGATTATGGTAACTTGAGTTATAACCAAGGAAATATGAACCAGTGACCTAGAACTGGGAAACTCTGCACACCATTTGGCACATATTCAAGGCCTATAATTAAACATTTAGAACGCTTTTCTATGGTAAGGAAAAAAGTATTAATCGGCAAAACTATTGCCAAGAAAACTACTGCTGATCCCTTGTCTTAAAGGTGACTAGCCATAGAAGAAATAGAAGTAATGTTCTCTTCATCTTTAAGATTTACCAATCGATTTAGAAAGTTGTGATCAATTCAATTATGGGGTGCCCCGAATCCCAAACCGAATCTTAATTTGCACACAAAATTTTTTTTTCAGCTTGCACTCAGATTCGCCTGAATGAAAAATGCTGAGATTTGGTCAAATCCCAAAACGAATCCTAGTGTCCTAGTGCAAAGAAGTCAGAGTTTGATTGACAGCTTTATTTCCGCAGATATCACAAGCCATAGAAATTAGAGATACATTTAAAGCAGTCTTAGGGTGAGGCCTTCCTGTTTCAATACTTGTGACTGGAGAAAAATGTAAAGGTTCACAACGATAGCAAAACCACAATGCCAGGCATTAGTTTTACTAGAATATACATTTATGTCTTTAAACTTAAAAATTCGAAACATTAAAAAAATCTACTAATGAACAGAAGTCAGATCCTCTGCATGAAAATTCTGCAAAGACAAGTGAACCCTGAAGTCAAATACAGAGGTGTTTTTTCCCCGGTAAAAACTACCTTAGCAAATGGATTAGGTCGGCTGGCTCAAAGGTCTAGAATCAAGTATTATGATTTAACTGTAAACAATCTGGAATGTTTCAGGAGGCATAATGGAATAAGCTGTTGCCAAAAAAAGGGTTAAAAGGATAGCCAGCACTGTGATTAAAGTGAGCAGGGGGGGGGGAAAGAGCAATTTCTTACAATCAAATGATCTGGCCCTTAGAAGAGGACACAGCATAGCACGCAGCTGCTTTCAGGGAAGCAGTGTCTGGATACCATTGTACTAGACAAAACAGACTTCACCACTAAACTTTGAGAGGCAGCGTGTGTAATCAAAGCCACTCAGTGTCTGAAGTGTGGATGATACAGCAAGGGAAAACAATAGCCTTTTTGAAATGGCCTTTCCTGGTCTGAAGTCTCCCCTTTCCCTTGCATCTCAGACCCCTCTATTCACAAAAATGATGTAGACTGAAATGAGTAATAAGCAGCTGGACTGATCTGAGCGCCTAATGGGGCCTAGAAGATAAAGCTGGGGGCATTCTCTCTCTATTAGTGGTGCTTAATCGTACACAGATTACATTTCTCTAAAGCTATACTAGTACATATCATATCCCCCTCTAGGGAGTGTAGGGCACCTAACAAGATCACTGAGATTTTACAATCCCAGAGGCTGTATGTCCAGCCGTTTTCGCTCCGGAACAGAGAAAATAATTTGTTTCATTCTCTTGGGTTGCATGGAAATCCATGGATAGTATAGACGGGTCATTATTACTCTCTGCAATATCAACATGTCATATGTATTATAACCACACACACACATCATATGTATTATAACCACACACACACACACATCATATGTATTATAACCACACATACACATCATATGTATTATAACCACACACACACATCATATGTATTATAACCACACACACATCATATGTATTATAATCACATATACACACACATCATATGTATTATAACCACACACACACACACACACATCATATGTATTATAACCACACACACACACACACATCATATGTATTATAACCACACACACATCATATGTATTATAACCACACACACACACATCATATGTATTATAATCACATATACACACACATCATATGTATTATAACCACACACGCACACTCACACTAAAACTCAAGAATATGCTAATAACCCATTCAATCTTAAATTGTTCTCCGGAAGCCCTCCAATAACTGTATCCAAAGATAAAGTGCTGATACTGCTGTCACTGTGTAACAGTTCTATAGCAGATATATAAATATTCTCACAGTGCCAATAAAAATGTACTCCGTTTCTCCTTGGAAAGCTGAAGGCTTTGTAGTATCTCATAAATGAGATCTGTGCATGTAACCTATTGAAGGGTAACTGTTACAATACATTGTTGACTTTCCCTCCCTTGTACACCTTTGTGCAAGACTGATATTTCCTTTAAAAACACACACCCGGGTGCAAGACAGACATTTCCTTTGATGTGCACCGCTTTGTGGAATATACATATTTCCTCTTACATGCAGACCTCAGCTGAATCAATATTTCCTCCATCAAGATGACATGGGGGGGAATTGCCAGAGAGAGCCTTTGGCCCAGGCACTGGTTACATTTTTTGCCTAAATGGCTCAAATAGACTAAAAGTATAAGCAACAAAGTTTTTTTTTGTTTTTTTTTTAGTAGGCAAAGGAAAAAGACTTCCTTTCACCATGTACTCTGTGTTTTTAGCATAAGCATGCTCACATCTATGAGAGACGTTCTCATGAAGTGAAGAGTGCAGATAAAGATAGCCTTCCCCTCCTGGTACGCTTGCAGATAACAATGAAGGGTATATCTGTGTAAGCTACTGCACCATAAAGGAGCAGCCACACTCCTGGGATGATCCGACAAGGTTATCTCTGAGTAGCTCCTGTTTGTTTATAGACAGACAATAGAATATATGTAAATGCAGTTCCATCAAAACATTTAGGAGGATATAACTGACTAATGCTGGCCATACATTATAAGGGTTGGGGCACACCTGGAGAATCAGGGAGATTTAGTCGCCCGGCATCTTATCACCTCTTCTTTGGGGCGACTAATCTCCAATAATTGCTTGCCCGTGTCTTCCTCTGGCTTCAATGAAAACCCCCCGGCACCTATGCATTTGCGGTGCTTCGATTTCTGAAGTTGCCAAGAGTTTACTCGTGAGGAAGGTGAGATTAGTCTCCCCAAAGTAGAGGCGATTAGTCGCTAGGCGACTAAATCTCCCTGAATCTCCAGGTGTGCCCTAACCCTAAGAGACGCTTGTTTGGGAGGTTGCCAAATGAGTGGATCTTTACCAAGTACAGTATGTAGATGATATTGGGCTAATCAAATCTTTAGCCCTAAAATCCTTTGTTAAGGACTTGACCTCTCTGTTGATGGGAAAGCTGCTGTTTGTTCTACCTATGAGCAGAGAGCATAGAAGTTCATCTCTTTCAATGGTTCCATTATAAAGAGTAAATAGATGATGCTGGATAAGATCTATAGTAACTTTCTATAAATGGCCAGTTAAATATATTATCAAAGAGACACTTCTATCTGCATAACTCTGTTCCTTTGCTCTCACCAGCCTAAAAATATATCTGATCAATAAATGCCAACACACGATACTACCAGTTAATAAATTGACCAAATTGAACGCATGGCTTTACAAAGCAATATCCATCTCACAGGTAGAGGAGAACCCTTGTTTAGATCAGCAAGAAATAATAAACATAATTGGAAATGGATGTTTAATGGTCGCTTTAATACATGTATGAATCTGTTAATACCTTGTTCTTTAAAGATGAGATATGTTTTGAAACATTTACAATAGTGCTATGGATCCCAGCAGAGATGGCAATTGGCCATCAATGTCACCGTGCACAAAGCAAAATGTCCCTTTGTAGACTGAATTGCCGAGAAGCTTATATCTTACCTGCATGTAGTACTAATGGACATAAAATTGTATTGATCTGGGATTAAGAGATACTAGCCTGGCCTGCATTAGGATTTTGCTCATTCCTGGAAGCATTAAGAAATTGCACACAAAAGGTAAATGCTTTTTATATTAACTATTCAGAATGCCTAGCCTTGTTGCACTAATATGCAGAGACTGTAAACATGTTCCATGGCAGTCTGAGACTAGACTGATATGGTATAGTGATATACCATGTTACCAAGTGAGAATTAAGCCTCCTCTACGTAAACTGAGAATTGACAGAAGATTTAATAACCTATAAGTGCATTGTGCAGTTAGAGATTTACAGCAGTTTTATAAATAATTTTAGCTCGTAATTGTTGATGCATCTCTATCCTCACTCCAAGGTATGCAAGTGTTGCAGGTAGCCAGTCTTCTTTACAAAGTATCTCTTACAGCTTCCTAATAACCCTTACAGATATCTCTTACATGTACCTACAAGATGCTTCAACCCATTTGTGTCTAGGTATAGTGATACTTTTTGTACCTAACTGTAAGGGCTGCTTGTAAGTAACTGATGCGAAGTAGCTGGAAAACCTATACAGAGCTAAGTAGATTGAATTCTTGAAGTGTGCTGCTAATTCTGTGTAGAGACAAATTACGAATGGACATAATTACTGCTTAGGTAAGATTATCTGGGCACCCTGGAAAAGAAATAATGAGGGATGAAAATAGATTAACCCCCTCAAAATATATATTGCCTAGATGCAATAAACTTATTAAGAAAATAAAACATTTGTGATCTACAAGTAAAAAGTTTGAGGCAACAACAATTCATATTAAGTGTATTAAAAAGAAAAAAACAATTCTTCGCCTCCATTTTGCAGTTCCATTAGGCAGATTTACCGCCAGCAACCAGTCCTAAAACAGTGCAGGGAATTTTTTTTTTTTTTTTCGAAAGTACTTAATTACTTTAAGTGATTGTCAAGACTTTGGTAGTCTCCCCAGCATCTCTGAGGACAAAGCAGTCAAGCAATTAAACTCTTATAGACTTGCAAAGCTTCTTTGGCTGCCATTAGGAACATCACGTGTCCATTGTTCAAGAAGCTGCACCCAGGGGGAGCCAGAAAAAGTCTGCTAGTCTCTGTGCAATTATCTGGTGCAGTGTGATTTGAATTTGCTCTGTGCTTGAAGGGACAGAACAAGTCTTAACAGGGCTGCTGAAAGCATTTAGGTGCATACTGCATGTGCTTAGACACACAGTGTGCAGCTCTTTAACAACATATACAGCAAGCCAAGGCTCGCGGGAGATTGAAATGGCAGTCTCGCAGGCGCCTGTAAAGTCTCAGGATTTAACCAAAATTTTTTTTTTTTTTACAATGCATTCTTAACCCTTTCTCAAGGAAACGTTCTACTATTTTCTCTTGTATTAAGCAGAAAAGCTATGAATCAGATTTTGCCATCTATTTCATAATATATGTAGGTCACAATGTAAAAGTAAAAAGCATCCTGTAGGTGTATGCAAATTATAATGGATATTCATTCTTCTGTGCTCTTGCCCTGACTGGTGAATTCAACCATTACTGGGCAGCAAATCTATGGCTACTTTGGGTGAATTGTACAACTAAAGAGGAAAACAGCTTCAGAATCACCAGGAGTGTTGTTGCTTGTTATTATTGCGTTTATAATACATTTACATAGTTAAATTGGGTTGAAAAAAGACAAAGTCCATCAAGTTCAACCCCTCCAAATGAAAACCCAGCATCCATACACACACTCCTCCACATAAATTATATATACACACACACAAGATCCATGAATATCCTGTAAATTATATACTTATAAACCGTGCTTAGTGATGTCATCAGTTATAAACGGTGAGTAGTGATGTCATTTCTGTCACGACTCACTGAAACTTGTGTATTATAATAAAGTACCCCCTTTTGCAGAGTTCTATGACCAGTATAAAAAATGTTTTTCAAGGGTCGCTGAACTCTAACTTATAATATACTTATATTTTAAAAGAGGGGGTACTTTTCACTATTACTATTCACTATATTATAAAATCTGCCCACCCACAATTATGTAAAAGCTGGTCTCTTCTAGCACAGGGGTGTTGAATACCCATTATTCTCTTAAAAAAAAATGTGTGTGAAGTACAGTTATAATTCAACAGCTGGAGGGCTACAGGGATTACTTGTCTGGGACACTGTATTGTTTATCTGGCAGCCCTGAGAGTTGGTTTTATTGTGGCAATTAATGCTCAGGAATGTCATTTCCAGGTTCAAGGGGAAGCACTTTTCAAACTAAGCAGATTTCCCAGTGATGAAAGGATTTGCCTGGGTCAAAATAATGATCAAATCCCAGACAGATCGTTCAGTCCTTGCAGGTCAGGCTGCTGTATTAAACCTCCCCTTTCAAGACCAATTACATTTAATGTCTGCTTCCAGGACAGAGGGAAGGGGCTGATGAGCTGAAGGCACTGCTAAAACCTTTTAACATCAGACATGTGCCTGCAGATTAGAGCTTCAACAAATACACATACAGCTGGAGGTGATTTTGATCCCCAGTATTTTTAAGAAATTTAAATTGGTGTTAATATTAGTGTTTCCACAATACAGCTTGCAAAGTAGTTAACTTTACACCCAGTGGAGGGAAATTTGCAATTTCTTTTTTTACTAAAGTTTAACAGCACACATATACAGAGCATAAGCTATTACAACTAAGTAACAACTATATTTGCAGACCTCTGGCTTTTGTGGAATTCTAATTCTAAAAAATAAATAAAAAAAAATAGTTTATTAAATTACATCTAGATTGTAAGCTTTTTCAAGCAGGGCCCTCTGATCACATTTTTAATTTTGCAACTTGTTTGTTAAAATATTGCAAGGCCCTTGTTTATTTAAGCACTTTATGGATATATGAATGATGAGGATTGTTTTAGTTGTCAGGGCCACCAATGCTCTACTTTGGTGACAACAGTTTGCTTAGAGTGGTGCTGTATGATCTTTAGAAACCCATCCAACTCCAGGTCGGTCCATACACGATGATGATGCCAAGTCATTAGGAAACCGGAATACTTTTTTTGAACAATAAACTAATGTGTGGTTCCCACCCGTGACCCAATGGTTTCCAAATCAAGAGAGAGTTAGCTGGTTGCACTATGAAGCTAGATCTCTTGTGGAAGGTTTTCCAGGAATGTGTTTATCTCTAAAGGGTTTGTAGTACAGCAGGGAACACTGGCAAGTACAAACTCCAAGGCAACAAGGCCGCTGTTTGCATATCATCACCTTGAACTCGAAGGCTGCCGTTACTAAAGAGCAGACCCCACCTACACAAAAGCACACAACGAGAGTAAACCTAATTTTGCTGACAAGGGATTTTAAAGCAAAAACAAACTTTACAAAATTTAAGAGAACTATAGGCTATATTAGTCTACGCTCAGAGCATTCTTATATATGGAGAGGGAAATAATTTGCACACCTTGCCTGAAACATTCTAAATAGAAACGCATTGAATTTAAACATTACAAAGAATTCTGGGGCCCCTATGTATGCATCCAGAGAAATGTTAAGATGCTTGCTGGGGAACTTTGCAGGAGCCATTTCCCAAGAGATCCCAGTGATTAAATGAATAAGCTAGATGTGCACAATTATTGGCTGTGTATCCTATCAATCAATGTATGCCTTCCAAACACCGAAAAGCTACATTTTAAGGGATCCAGTTTCACTTCTGGGCCACCAACCACAACTGCAAGGTCATATCTAGAAAAGAAAAAAAACCCGACATTTGCTAGGCTGCACAAGACATCTCTGTGCCTGAATCAGTCCTGCTCAGCCCCTTCCAAGCAATTTGTCGAGCTCTGTTAATAAGGGCAATGGTAAATCGACCAGCATTAAGCAACTTGCCTAGTGTGCGTTCTCAATGAAATCTATTCTTGTTTGCAATCCAGGGCTTTGCAGAATAAATCTACAATGTATCGTAGACTACAGAGGGAGCATTCATTCTGATATTGCTGGAGGTTCCTCTGACCCTTGCTGGTTGGGATTGTGTAAATGTGCTTCCTGAAGAGAAATAGGGCAACTATAAATTCTTTCACATCAATGCAGTCCTGCTAATGCAGTGCTGAGGTTGTAGCTTTTTCCCTGTCCTCCCGTTCCACTTTGCCTTATGTCAAATCAAATTACATGAACAATCAATTTTTCTGTCTAGCCATTTTTTTCCCTGTACGCTTGCTCCTTGAAGGGGGTGGAAGGGAGGGAGGTGGGTGCTTGGGAGTCTTGCCAGAGATTCAAAAGGTTTGGCGACAATGTGGCCTCTCTTTACTTTATTCCTGGCTACCCTCCAAAATTCACACCTGCACAGTACCCATGAAACCCTACTAAAAACTTCAGCAAGGAGTGTTAAATGAAATTAGATTGGCAGAGAGCAAAAGGAGGACTCCAGCAGTAAAGGGATACGTTATAATTCACAAAGACCATGCCTTTTCTTCTGCTGCTTCAATAAAGCCACAAGGAAGTGCTGTCTGGGACAACCTATAATTATGAAAATACTTCTAACATTAAGACCAGGACTAGCAAAAGGCAAAACAAATATAACCACATACAGATTAGCATTTATTCAGGAGATCATGTATTTGTCGAGTCTATTTTGTGATCAGCAATATAATAATGCAGCACCATTTCCCCTTATACAATGAAACATATTATTCTCTCCCTTACAGGAACTAATTCAGCATTAAAAGTGAGCTGTAAATTCCATTCCAGACAGATTATTTAAAGGAACTGTACACTGCTTCTCTGTGTTTGCCTGTACTGGGCAGATTTAGATTTTGCACAACATTTTCAACAACAGTACTATCAGTTGCACACTAGGTGTTGCTGTTCCAATTGTGTCTATGATGAATGACAGCCAAACAGTGGAAACATAGAAAACTGCATAATTAATGGAAGCACTTTATGTTGAGAATTGCAGTGTATTTATGTGGCATGCAAACAACAAGCTTTTACACAACTGCCAAATTTGACCAAAAAAAGATAAAATCAATTAACAAAAAGTATAAAGAACAAAAGCATAGACACATGAAATATCTAAAGACAACATCGAAACAAACAAAAAAAAGTACACTAGGGAAACTAATGAGGAGCAGATCTGATTTACTGTGAAGTGAAGATGCTTTGATATTGCATGCTTTATAGTGAATGTACAAAATGTTTTGCTATCGGGTAGAAAGAGAAGCGGAGGAAAACAAACTGCCCCATGGGATACTAAAAAGCATAAAGAAGTTGTGGCTCAAAAGGAAAACATGCGGGAACAATGCACCATGGAGAGTGGAAGGGGTGAGAAGAGGTCAGTGGCTTTCATGAGTGTTCTAGTGGGCGTGCACAGCTATGAAAGATGGTTGGAGCCCATAAGGGTCATTTCCAGCCCTGTTTCTGGGCTGGAGGTTCAATCCGAGGTAAATGGCTAGACAAGAGCCATTAAAACAGAAGCCCTTTTGAAAAAAGGACGACACTAATTCTTAACTCTTTGTTCAAGCTGATGACCAGATACAATGAAGCATGGGGAAAACTTGCTCATAACAAAAGGCACAGCACAGGATTCAGTTCTTCACTGCTCTTTCTCTGCCAACTAGCAATGAAAAAGCATTCACATTCAATGGATTCTGGGTAGGAATATGTGAAGGGCCCATTCTAAAAGAGAGACCCATAAAATAATGTAAGTCAAATTTAGGAGGCTTAGATCTGGGAAAAAAACAGTATTAAGCAATGTCATATATGTGTAAAATGTAATGTGAAATGTTTGGTTTTAAATAATTTGTACATGAACTGACAACAGTGCCTGTTACTGGATCTTAACTTTTCAAGGGATAACTGGGAATAAAAGAGTGCAAAAAAGCCAATATACAGTCAAATAAAAATATCTTTTTTTTTTTTTTTTTTTACAGACAGCATTATAATACTGTCTTCTGAGTAAAATAGACTTCTTTATTCAACGATTACAAGAGGAAGGAGAGCCTTTTTCTTAGATTCTAAAGCTGTTTAGCCTCAGACATTCCAGAGTTGTTACACCCATAGTTGCGGGGTGTACATGCTAATGGATTTTTGGCTCCCTGCCCTTCCTTACAAAGGATCAATATGAAACAAGCAAAGTTTTCCATCCAGGATTAAAGGAGATGTTACCCAAGATGAGAAAGGCAGCATGGAACACAGGATGTTGTGGTCACAACACTTGGAAGGGTTATATACTAGGAATCCAAGTTAATTAAAAGAGAATGCTTTAATATGAACTTCAAGGAAGCGTGGCTCTTGTTTATGGCTGCCCAGCTTAAATGCACTTTTATGACCGATAAAAAAAAACAAAAAAAACTAAAGAGACCTTAAGACAAGGTGTCCGTTATTAGACACAGACAAATGCTAGCTGGCCATGATTGTGAAATAAAACTTACACAACGTATAGACTGTTAAAGCAGCACACAGGTCTCATCAACATATGGGGCACACATTTGTATAATATTCTAAATAAATATAATGAATCTTTAAGCAGATAAATATTACCGACTTCAGTGTCTAGGAACACAAATTACATGTGTTAGCCATGCCTAGTAAAGCCATATATCATTCAGGTCTAACTGGTTAAAGTTAACATATAGCTCATAAATGTATCTTTTATTACTTTATATGTCTAACATGATTTATTATAGATTAACGGAAACGCCTCTATGACAACATGAACTGCTTACCTTGCAACCAAAAAAAGTGAATTGACACGGCCCCTATTCAAACGTTATGGTTACAAACACACAAACTATGTGGGCATCATCATCACTTCATCAAGCTACAATAAACAAATGCCCAAATGTAAAAAGTGTGACAAAAAGATGGACAAATCAGCAAATGGTTTACTCTGGTATTTTAAGCCTCAGTAAAACAGCTCTTGGTGAAGCCTTCCATACAGCATAGGTAGCACTGCCTATAGTTAGAAAAGAAGTGGGAAGCTTAATACTTAAAGGGGAACGATCGCGAAAATTAATTAATATAAGCTTCAGCATACTGAAATAACCTTTCTAAATATATTCAATTAAACATTATGCAGCGTTTCTGAAATAATCAAGTTTATCTTCACTATTCCTCTCTCTGCATCTGTTTCTCCTCATTCTGTCTTTATGTAGGAGTTGGGAGTCAGATGAATGATCCAATACATCTTACAGGGGGGCTCCTTTTGCCTAAATGTATTAGAGCTCACTATTAAACTCGCCAGAAATCCTGTCTCTCTACATGCAGAATTTGTGCAAAAGGCAGTTATTTTGTTAGATTTTGTTTGTACTGGAATCAGTTATTTGAGTGAGCTCTAATTCATCTGCTAGGAAAGGGAGCCCCCCCCCCCCATAAGATATATTGGATCATTCATCTGACACCCAACTCCTGCATGAAGACAGAATGAAGAGAAACCGATGTGGAGAGAGGGATAATGAATATAAACATCATTATTTCAGAAACTGGGAATTTTTAATTGATTGCATTTAGAAAGTTTCTTATTTCAATATGAGGAAACTTATATTAAATTCTTATTTTCGCGATAGGTCCCCCCCCCACACCAGTCAGATAAATATTCCCAAAGTCAGCTCCTGTGTGACCAGTATTAAATCAATAAATGTCCCCTGCTTGCTTGCCTCTTGATGATTCCATCTCTGGAATTGTGTGGTAGGAACTCAAAAGGCTTGGTTTTATGGACAAGAATGCTTTAAAATATGGCGTATAGTGGTAAATGGAAAGACGGGGAACCCCACTCTCGCCAAACAATTATATTAATCAAACTCTTACTTGGGCCTGTGAATAGCACTTTAGGCTCCTTCCATCACGGTGTACTACTAAAGACTTTGGAGTTCTATAATCTGCCACTTACCACAAAAGCAGAAATGCCCCATAGAATTGGTTTCTGGCCTACAAATATGCTGCAGCCATTCACAACCCTAAAAGGGGTAATTAAGTAAAGTTTTTCAGTCGGTGGTTTAGCATGATCCTCCTTGCTAAAGATTCTCCCGTGCAGCACAAAAGCAAGCAGAGGTCTATTTCTTTACCAGTTTGAAGTTTTAAATGAAACCAGAATGAATAGAATAATCGGATGGTTGTTCAACCTGTCGATTTAATTTTCCACCCTGAAAGTGAAGTGCTAAATAGTAGGGCTAATCCGCTTTACTTGCAGAGAAGAGGAGAAAAGAGAAGGCAGAGGTTGAGATTAAAACAAGGGAATAAAACAGAAAATAGAGGGAGATGGCAAAAGGAGTAATAATAATAAAAACGGCCATAAAACTATCTAATTTTCAATTCCCCATAATCCTTTTTTCCCCCTCTCATCTCTCCCTCCTTTTTGACTGCCACAGTAGAATGCTGATCCATGCGTCTTCTGAAACATTAACATTTAACAGAGATTTTGTGTCTGCTGAATTCCAAGAAATAAAAATAAACTCTAGTCTCGCACTGGCTGCCAGGCAGAGGCCTGTGTTTACCAAGGGGAATGTTTGTTCTCTCTCCAGTGACGGCCCACTTCTGAACCGACAGTACACCTTGGTACATGACGTGAAAATCTGCTTTCATAGAGACGGATGCAAAACTCTATGTGAAAGCAAAGATGTGTGCAGAAGAGGTGACTGGCACACTCACGCAGCCATTTCTCCTCTAACAGCTGAGATGCTCATTGACAAGCCGTTTTCACCATGAGTTAGAGAGATGTATGTCTAAAAATACAATGACGACTATAATTGGTAATGATGCAATAACGTTGTCCCATACACAACTGCTAGTGTCAGCGATGCTTTCGGGTATGTGATTGACCCATACAAGCCGTAAATTGTGCGTGAACAATCAAATTTTTTGGCGTGCTGATATCATACACTTGCACTGCCTAGGGTGAACATTGGTAGGAATATCAAGAGGCACATTTATCAAAGGTTGAATTACAAATTCATGCAAGTTTTTAAAAACTACCCTAAACTCCCATAAATTTGAAATTTATTTTTCAAAAAATCAAATTTTTCAAACTCGGATTCTCCAGAGAAAACTCAAATGTCTGGAAGGCTGTAAACAACTCCAAATCGATCCCACTGACAGCAATTTGGCAGGTTTTAGGCAGCGAATAGTCAAATTTGAGTTCTTAAGGGGCCAGAGTATAATTTCGAAAATCAGATTTTTTTGTTTTTTAAAACTCGAATCTCGATTTTTTTAAGACTCTAATTTCAATATCTACCTAATTGAATTTGACAGTTTTGACCATAAAAGAATTAGAAAATTAGAATTTTCAATTCGACCCTTGATAAATCTGCCCCCAAGAGTCCCTCAATGACATGAAATGCAGTTTACATGAGAATAAAAATATCAGCACTACAATCCATCACCAAGTGAAAATACAACGTCTAACACTGTTTTTATGCATCATCATATCAAATGAGGCAGTTCTGTATAGGTGGTATTGATAAAAGTTAAGAGGTAGTAATAGAAGTGCTACAGAATAACCTCTATCAAGGGCTTATTAGTAGAAAAAAATGCAAAAATCTATTCCTCTAGATTTTTTAAACTTTCTGTCTGCTGGTAGAATTCTGGGAGATGTGGTTCCACGAAAGGCCTGCCATGTGCCCATGCCTTGGTTACAAAAGCAGCGCCAATTGGAGCTGCAGAATATTCATCAGCTCTTCATGGTCAAAAAAAGAAATGAGTTAATAATAGTAAAACCCTAACAAAAATAAAATATTCTAGATAGTTAATAAAGAAAAACAATATACAAGGCATGGCTGAATGAAAGCGAGAAAAAAGTCACTTGGACCAGATTATAGAAAAAGAAAAAAACCTATATCATACAGCGACAAACCAACCCCTGCAAAATGTTTTTTTTAAGAGCACATTACATGGCTGCAAAATTATAGGTTCTTGGGAAGCTAGCAAGGCAGAATGGAGGGTGCATGTGTTATTAAAAAAAAAAACAAGTGCAGATGGATATCTTTAAAATTCAATATCTGAAACAGAAGAACAACGTGCACCCAGAGCCAAAAAAACAATGGGAGGAGGAAGAGAAAATGCTGGTATGAGTCAAAAATAACTTCTGTTTAGGTTTTCAGGCTTGCTATATAATTTTTAAAATGTCAGGTTATGCATACAGCAGTAACTGTGGTATAAAGTGGCAAGTAGTTGAAGGCAAAATCTTTATTGATTAAAAGCAACGTATACATACTTATCAGGAGTCAGGTCTCCTAATACAGGGCAACAAAAGGAAAAAGGAGCAAGTTTACAATGAGTTTTAAAACTTGCAAATTTCCAAACAAAAATGACAAAATATCTTCACAGCAGAATTTTTCTACAACACTATGATCATATTTTTAGTTACTTGTTATACCCATGTATAATGTACTTTCCTCTCCCAACTATAGAAAGTAAACACTTTTTCATAATCCAAAGAAATAAGCCAGATGAACGAATGACAACCAGAATCAAGGCTGATTGACAGCATGTGGCCAGAGAGTGCATTTCCTTTGACATCATGTTAGTGCCATACGCATCATATGGGGCCTTGGTTTGAAGTCCCATCAACGGATTATTCTGCTTCTGAAAAGACAGAAGCCCTCTGTGGTTCTTGTGACATAAGAGCACCTTGAAGGCAGTGCAAATCGGCCAACTAGTTCAGAAGGTCGTGTATTTCAATGATCCAAGGAATCAATCAGTTCTTCAATTGAAGATCCAGCATTGAAGGTGTAAAATAAAGCCCCAAGGAAGGGAAGCTGCCACATTCCCTTTTAACAGCTAATAATGAAAGAATATGCAACCTACCTATAAAAGTTCCCAAATGATCTCAAAGCCCACAGTGAAATGAATACCTGCCATTTATTTCTACTTCACAAGGCAAACATATAGGTTTTGACTTGCTGTTCGCCAGGCCTCAGAGATAATGATGAGTTTAAACATGCTGGCGCTTATGGAGAGAACAACCTATAAAATGTGGCTGGCAGTTTGATGTTTTATAGGAAAATTAGCTGGCTCTTTGAAGTGATAGTTTGGTTCCTGGTGTAAAGAAAAAGCAGGGAAGACTTCTCCAGCTCTGGGGAGGCTCAAGTATTGGGGATTTCAGACAACTAGGTCAAAGCTTTATTGTCTGTTTGCAAAAGGCAGTTTTATTCTTCTGACTTCAGAGTACAGTCTGGTTCCACAGGCCATCATCACTTTTGAAGTCTCTAAATGAGCGTGAAGGACGGCATGTCAATCGTTGGTAACCAGGATCACAATGTGAAGAGGGCGCTAAAGGTTGCATGACCGTAGACTATATTAAGATTACCACATTTCATAAAAATATACATTTTTCACTGCTTTACATACAGTAATTTTAACCACCTGAAAATTGCCAAAAACAATGTCTTTAAGATGAAAAACACGGATAAAAAAGGGTATTTTCATTGGTCCAAACGCATTTGTGGCCAATATAATAACCATATTATGCACCACTGTAGAACGGAAAAATAGTGCATAAAAACATTAAACAACTAACTGGCCTTTGGCCCCAAGCTCACTCTAAAGGCTATCCATGAATATGTAGTAGAGTAAGAATGCATTTAGGCCAAAAATCAATCCCATTGCCTTCAGGGCGGAGGTATCCAATCAGTTTCTATGAACGCCAAAATGGGCCAGCCCTGCCTAACATATTAAGGGTGATTTTAGCAGTTTTCTTTTTGACAGAATCCAGAATTTTTTTTAATATGTTTATAAAAGGATTAGCTGTGAGTATAACAAGCTTTTGCTGCCTATTTCAAGAAAATGCATTCATGATATAAGCAGGGAAATACCAAAAACAATGTAACAAGCTAGTTAAAACAAGAAAGCAACGTAAAATCTTCCTTTTTTTATGCACAACCTAGTTACACTTTGAACCTTTGCAAGGCTGTACATTCTTGATTTACATCCATTATACTGTACCTCTGCTGTGAGCAATAAAAAAATGTCTATGTTTTTTCCTTTCGCTCTCTGCTTTGTCTGGGGCTCCAATTCAAAAATTCCAGACTGTATTATCACTGTCCACCTGATTTTTTTTCTTCGCTTAAAATACCACACTATCAGACTCCACTGGAACACTTTTTTTTAATAAGCATACTGTCGAATGAAAGAAAATTTCAGAACAAGCATCCTCAGCTGTATTGTAAATCAGTAGTTGGCAGTTTATACCCACTGAGAGACTGGAGGAAAGTGGCAGGCAAGAAGCAAGCAGCTTGAAACATTTATAGGTTGTAATCTGTCTCCTACAATAGAACAGTTATAGAATTCACAGCTACCTAGCACTACAATATGGCAAGTATCGGCTACAATTTTCAAAAAAGACTATTTCTACATAAAATTCATGGACCTGAGAAAAAGAAAGCATTTTTCTTGATTGGAGAAAAACTCAAAAAGAAATACATTTAAAAAGAGAAAGCAAAATATAACCATATCTGTATGCAGAGAAAGCTCTGGTGGACCCAGTTTGGTTTGGCAAACAGGCAACTTTCCACCAATCTGACTCCAGTTACTCTGCTATGACTCCCATCCAAGTGCAGCTGGGGATGTCATTAGAGAACAAGAAGAGGCATTTCCTGAGTGTATCCCCCCCCCCCCCGCATTCTTGGCAAGCAGAAAACAAGGAGAGAATGAGAGGACAAAGAAATGGAACAGCCCCCCACCCCCTTCCTTCACTGTATATCTGTATTTACACATACGGGTAAGAGGTGCCATATTGATTCCCTTAGACAGTACAGTATGAGGGTATAGCTTATTGTGTGCCCAGAACACTCCTTCACTGTATATTTGTATTTATTCATATGGGAGAAGGTGCCATATTGATTCCCTTTCTCTACATCCACAAAGAAAAACATGGAATTCTGTCAGATTCGTGTGTGCTACTCATGGAACAATATGGGCTTCTTTGTGAATATATAGAGGGTCCTTGATGTGCCAGCTGACACGTGTGAGAAAAAGCTCTAAAAAGAAACCCGTCTCTGAAATGTGGCCATGGGAAAAACGAGGCACTAACAATAAGCTTTTCTACCCAAAGCAGAAATACGTAGCCACAGAGTCGCTTTCATTCCATTTGAATTGACCACAGTGCATAAAAGTGCTAGAAATCGACGAACATGAGCACCGCAGAGTCTGATACTTTACTTCTGAATCACTCTGTATTTTCCATTCAGTGTTAACATGGAAAAAAATGCAGGGAAAATTTGCAGTGACAGGGAAGACTAAACAAATTCCTGTGGTAAAAGAAGCATACTCACTTGCTAACAACATCCCTCTTTTGGATCTAGACTTTATTTAGATTATCCTCTTCGTTACCCGGCAGCACACCTTTCATCAGGGTCATTATGCCAGGCCATAAGGGTCTTCTTTCTATAAAGTATGTTGTTTGCCATGGAAAACTAAATAATGTCCACGCCAGCCATATACGCTAAGTCCAAAAATGTTCTTGTTCTACAGAATACTAAGCACCGACATTGAAAAGCTGCCCAGCAGTAAAAGCCAGACTGTTGAAAACATGTAGTTGCCCTTTGCTATGACTCGCGCTGCAGATAAGATTATTAGAAAACCTGGTAGTTTTCAGTCAACATGGAACATATCTTTAAAGCAAACTATATAACGTGTGAAGGGAGACCAGCATAAAAAAAAATAGTTTCAAGGTGAAGGTTATTAATAGAATTGGAAATATATAACATGCAAGAACATGAATGGAAAAATCCGAATAACATTATGAACGTTGTTCTTCATCGCACACACTTCATGAATTAATTATTTGTAAATATAGCATTACCGCCATTTCAATTTTCAATTCGCTTAGCAATAAACGTAACATGAATAATGATTTTAACTATACTAAGAGGGTCCCAAACATGCTAGCCCAATAAAAATGATTAAGGATAAAAGAAGAGCCATGAACAACTTCTGAAGTCAAAATAAAAAGATCCTTTAATAATATAAGATTAGCTTGGTACAGGAAGTGTTCATGTCATTTTTTTTAATGGAAATCTCTTAAAGCACTCTCCATCTGAATGTGTTATACAGCCATCTTTAAGTACAAGGACACCCTGACTGAAGAGTACAAAGCAATTATTCAGTGGCACATAAGGAAATGAGAGTTTTGTTCTTTCCGCATTGAAAATGACATTGTGCTGTCTGAGAGGGAATGTTTTACTATGTTTCTATACAGCTCGTACATTCAGCAGCGGAGGGGAGCAGAACACTCGGCTCTCATATTGATTTAGCGTCTTTGCTAAATTGCTATTGACACCTCAGCTCAGACTATGATATTCCTCTGAGGGAACTAATCTATCCTTATCTGTAAATGGCCTCAGCTCTTGAAGGGGCGACACTAATATGCAATTGGCAGTTAAGTATAAGGATGGCTTAATGCTGTCTGATTTGAAGATAATTTACTGGGTCATGCTCTGCTGGCAGACAATTCATTCTGGGGCCCTGATTTTGCTCTCAGGACCCACAGAGCAGAGAGCATTTAGTTGATCAGATGCAAGATTAATAACCATGCCTTTAAACTAGCATAAAATTATATATTCCAGCTTTCTCTGAAAACAAGCTTAACGGAGCTCATTCATTGAGTAACACTGGGAAAAATTGGGAGCTATATGTATGTATACATGGATAAGTTGAGTCTTAATGATATTAAAATCAGAAAACCAACTGCTGCCTCTCTCTCTCGAAGTTATACCCTAGGGAACTGCAAGAAATGTTCTGAAGCCCTAAGAAAGGCCATGAAAAATGAACATTCTATCGGATATAGAGAGGGGGGAAAAATACATGTAAAAATATATTTTCTAAAACAAAAGATTAACTACAATTCAGTAGGGATGCAACAAATGCAAGGATTGTCAATGTTTTTGACAAATGCAAAAATGATGGATTTTGTGCACCCCTAATTAAAACTGGAAGAAATTATATAACGGTTTTCTGCCCGAATAGACAATAGTGCATAATCAGAACCACTATTTTCAGAAACCTCAGCAAAGAGAGAATTAATTTCCTCTTCACATAATCAAACCGACTTCATTTAAAACACTCTACACTAAACAATCATGCTTCATACAACATTTATGGCATACTTTTTGCACATTGTAAGTCTTTTGCAGAAAAGGTGCATTATATAGTGTAGTTCGCTGCATGGAGCTCAGTCCTTATGTGTGCCCCACCAGGGGAGCTTTGAGGATTAGCCAGATTTAGTTGCAGAGCAGGTGGCAGTTAGATGGGATCAGGGGAAATAGATTTGAAACTTCCTTGTGTGCATAGCTGAGCCTTCGCTGCACTAGGCTTTTAAAACAGGTGGCAGGCTACCATATGTTTCAGAGCAGGAGACCGCTACATGCAGCTCCAGAAAAATCTTGCTCAAGTTATTGTCCCATTGCTTGAAGAAAATCTTTCAGTAAAGCGTATGAATGTGAATGTATATTGCTTCCCTATAAATATGCATAGGGTTGAAGAAAATTACAACTAATAATCCAGACATACTAAAATAGTGGATTTGGTTTGGGATTCCTTTCACAAGTTAAGGTTCAAACAAATTTATACGAGAGTGAATTCAAAGCCTTGAATTTATAGAGGGTGAATAAGCATATCTGTTATTTTTGTGGGGAAAGGTGGGGGCAGTAATTGGCCTAACCCTAAAAATCCATTCAATGCATCCCTTAATCTGCATGGTTCAAGAAGTATTATTCATGCTTTCGCAAGAACATAATATTGAAGAAAAAAACGGAGGTAATGCAAATATTATTCACCTTTTACCTTTCACTACAAATAGCTGAAACCTTGCATGGCTACTAGAAAGTGCCTGCAGAAAGTTTGAGAGTGAGTTTCAAGCGGGGAACTTGATTTACTGACTTATGATGTTTCTTTCTTTAAAAAGATGAAAAATGGAAAAAAGGAATGCATTTTTCTTGTGTTTTTTTGCCCTGCATTCCAATGTTAACAGGGGATGCGCTGGAAGGATGTTATTGATATACAGTATAATACACAAAAGCCATGAATATCTTGTAAATAGTATCCTTATAAACGGTGACTAGTGATGTCATCAGTTATAAACGATGAGTAGTGATGTCATGTTTGTCACACGACTCACTAAAACTTGTGTATTATAATAAATAATGTATTCCTTGTTGGAAAATATGAGGATATTAGAAGTAACCGCGGAGTTACACGACCTGTATAAAAGCAGTCAGCCTTTGGCCATGGACTCCTCGGTGACATATATCCTTATACTTATTCCCTATATACTAAGTTCTTTAATTGTCTACATCCACTGTGCTACATGCATGTTCTATGAGTCAGTCACTAAACTTGTGGCCTTTATCGTCTTTTCCCTATTTTTTCCCCTCGTGGACTACTGTGCATCATGGGAAGGCAAGCGATGTGACTGAGAAACCATTTTATTTAGGTTATGTTTGTCGTGTAAAATCTGCAATAAGCTACGGTCATTTTAAAAAGCGAACTTTTTGAGGAATAAGATGGCCAAAAACATCTGGGGAAACAAAAAAAAAAAGGCATTTTTACCCCTGCTGTCGTTTCTGCCAGCTTCCCAAAGTCCTCTTCTAGCCCAAGTGCAAACTGCCTGTAAAAATTCCTTCTTGCTATTTGCAGGCAAGGTCACTGCGAAAGGGCATGGCTGTGAGCCAGGGTGTTTTTCAGCTGAGCTGCAGGGAGGGGAGGCACAGCTCAGGAACTCAATTATAAGTTTCTGCAGTCTAGCCAGGAGGCTGGAAGCCCAGACTGTGGCTGTTCTGTCCTCCGTGCCCCCTCCTTCCTCTTCCTCCTCCACACCACCTCTACACGCCTCCTCCCTCTCTCTTCTCTCCCCACAGTCTGCCAGAACTGTCTGCCGCCTGGAGCTGACGCATGATGCACAAATTCTTAAAGCTGTAGCACAGCGCTGCTACTGCAAGGTGAACAGTGGAATTTCTATGTGTGGCGATCAGGAATAATTGCAATTGCACATTTGAATGGCATAATACAATCCAAGATTAAAATAAAGGCACGATTTGCATTATATGGGCTTTTGGTTGTACTTTTTTTTTTTATTATTTTTTTTTTTTTTATCAGCCAAGAACGTGCTTCTGGTCCTTTACTCTACTCCAACACGGTATTATAAGAGAGAAACTAGGGCTATTTCATATTTTATGGATGCATTTATAAACCAATGTCGGCAATTTTACAAACTTTTTTCAAAAATTCTGCAGGATTGACGAGATCAGCACAAAGCCCTGCAATACTATTAAAAATCACTATTCCCTTCTGTAATATTTCCAAGACACCAAGCTCTTCTGGGAACAAAGATGCTCAGTAACTGCAGATATAGCCAAAACATACACAACTAATATGGCTGTGCTTTTATCATGGTAAAAAGCAGCAAGTACAAAAGCAAAAACACTAGAAAAGAACAGGTTTACACAATGCAGACATGTCGCCTAGCAGTCACTGAAAAATCTACAAGGAAGAAAAACATCAAGGGCTTGTTTTAAGGGTTTTGTTTTTTTAAAAGTGCAACAAATGATGAAATAACACACACGTAAACTATAGGGTGATAAAAGTATACCCTCCATAAGCAGCACAGCTAAATCAGCATTGAATAAACCAATGGAGCACCTAGGCGGCCTTGGGGCCCACCACACAATTTGCTACGGGGCTCGCTGCCTCGTCTTTCTAAAACACAAAAGCCAAAATTACCAACAACTGCGTAATCCCGCAATTCTATACAAAAAGCGAAAATGTGCTCCGGCACATTTACCGTGCAAATGTAGTGAGCAATTTTAGAGGTTTGGCCACCAACCTTACACACACATACGCAGGGCATCTGGCCTGCTACAAGCAGACATTAAACAGCCTATATTTTCTATTTTACCTTGCTGCTGCTTACAATACTGTTAAGAACAGCAGCAGCGCAGATCTGGTAAATGTTACATAATTGACAGCCAGTTAACCAGATGGCCGAGAAATAAAATGGAGCACTGCTAGTTCATGCAGTCAGATAATGTAGACATGATGGTAGTGTGTCCTTTATAATACACATTAACCAGATCCTCTTGGACACTAGGCAAGTATCTTTCAAATGGACGGAGAGCACTCTCGAAAGCAGATAATGCACCCAGGATTATACATATATTTTGAAGACCTTGTTAACAGCACTGCAGGGGATGTGGGGGTTGGGGTAAAAACCTCAATACACAATCTAACAGGAGGAGCAGTTAAATAGACGGCTAACCTGCAGTACAGTATGGCCAGCTAACAGACTTTCAGTTTCTCGGCAGGCCTTTTTTCTTCTCCACAAGTCTAATGCTAACCACAAGGGGATGCGGTCAGGGGAAACACAGGAAACATAGATGAAACTGTGGGTGGACAGTTCCATCTCTGCTACTTCTGCTTTTGTAAGGCAGAGGTTTCAAGTTCAACTTTGCGAGCAGTGCATGACCATGCCCACACTTCTTTCTGCCTTGTCCATTGTCACACAAAAGTACATTCAAAAGGCATGATGTACTTCTATGTTGCATAGGGGAGGGGTTGGGGTATGCAAGCAGAAACCCAAAACAACAGACACTTGTTAAAGGATCTATATAAAGTTGGAACATTTTTTCTTTTTTTTTTTGATGAGATTAAATTCTAGATAACCAGTAAAGAGCATCAGGTCTGTTAGGCTGATGAAATCACAGTGGCTTTCCCCAACGCACTTGCAGACGGGCAAACGATTAAGCAATACAAGAAATAAAGTCCATCTGTTAGTGGAGGGATATAGATCGGGTCAGGGAACAGAATGCATTTGCACAGTCTTTAATAATAGCTCACTCAAAGGTCATTTTAGAAGAGCAAAAGGTGTTGTTCCTTGAAAGCAAACAGTTACAACATTTTAGTATCAATACTGTCAGTTCTGTTATGACTTCTATAGTCCTTGCTCTCTGTCCCTATTCAGGTAGTTAAAAGGTTAATACTAATAGGATTTGCTAGGCAGCATTCTAATGAGCTGGTAAAGTGCAATATTTAAGTACAATCAGGGAAGCAAATCCACAACCTTCAAGGTTCAGTCTAGTGGTTTCCTGTCTGAGCTGATCCTGGTCAACCACACTATGAACTGACCTTTGCCCTTTGCCCCCTCGCTGCTCTCTGACTTCTTCACTGTCCAGGGACCCTGAGACTTTAGTTTTATGACTGCAATTACAGCTTTTATGGATAAATCAAAGAGTTGAAAAGTACAGGCTAGCAGATCTTTTGAGTATACACACTCGACAAGAGTACACAGGGGCCTGACAAAGGCAAGGAAACAAGGTTTTAACTAGTTGTTATCAGACAAAATATGTTGACATTAGATCTAAAATATGATGAATTTCAAAAGAACAAGTCATGACAAATGTATAGTAGACCAGTAAAAGACATATGATCTGTCACTGGTGTATGCACTAGTAGCTCATTAGTTAATGTGTCATGCCAGAGACTACAGAACTAACATTACCAGGTTTCTCTATTTGGGCATGGAGCAAATTAACACCATGCAATTACAAAAAGCATATTATTTACGTAAAATATAAACATACATATACAATAATATAAAACAAAACTAAAATGCTTTCAATTAATAATAAAAAAAAATCCTTGTTGCAATTGGCTTTTATAGAGGGACCCGTCTTGGCTGAAGTAGGATATTAAACAGTTTCATATGCTAGTCTGTTTCCAGCGTTCTTTTACCATTGTGTCATTTTGGAACCATCTGGTTTCAAAACTCTAGTTGCTATGGTAGCAAGCCGAGGTTATTCAATGTGTCTGTCCCACATTTCACAATGCACGAGAACTTCATAATATATATATATATATATATATATATTTATATGTCTTCCAACTAAATGGATATGCAAGAGAAGGGTCAAAAACCACCAACTAGGAAATTGCAACATTTCTCAACTGTGAAAGAGGAAATATTTGGCAAAAGGTGCAGACAGGACAGGACACAGCACAAAGCAGATGTGAGTCAACTGGTCTTCCCCCCCACCCGACTGATTTCATGGCTACAGAGGATGATGTTTGTAAGACTTAAGCTGGCCATAGATGTTGAGATTTTTTAAAAGATCAGATCCTGATCGTGAGACCACGATTTTCTCAGACCGATCGTACGAATTGACCATCAACTAAAAAGACCAATTTGCCAGGAAAACAAAGGGGAGCTGCCTGCTTGGCCCTGCAAACATAGATAGATTGCACTGGGACCGACAAAGATTTTTTGACCTGGCCGATCAATTTCCTGACAGATGTCGGCCGTATAATCGTAAGATGTACGATCGTTCGAATTCCACTAACCGCACGATAATTTTGTACGATTGGTCGGACTTCCCTAAAATCGGTTGTTCGGCAAGAAGAATCGTCGCGACTATGGGGAGCTTTAAATAAACAACTAATTTTCTTTCCACTGCTGCAAGGGCTGGAATATTTTCAAACTGCAGTGTTATACCTGCACTTTTAAGGCCCTGGCATTATTACCTTTGTTCAGGCCCTTTATAACAACCAGAATGTTCAAGTGCTCATTTAAGATTTTATTTTTTAAAATTAATTTCCCACTTTTATTAGGGATGCACTGAATCCAGTATTCGGCCTTTTTCAGCAGGATTAGGCCAAATCCTCGTGCCTGGCTGAGCGAATCATAATTTGCATATGTAAATTAGGCATGGAAAAGGGAAATCACGTGACTTTTCATCACAAAACATCCACTTTTTCCTTTCCTGCCCTTCATTTGTATATGCAAATTAGGGGTTCGGTCAAATTTTTCATGACGGATTTGGGTGAATCCCAAACAGTGTATTCAGTACATCCCTAACTTTTATACAGGTACGTCTTTCGTTCACAATGCAACCATTTTGTTCCCTGTACTCTGCACTAAACGTAAAAGCTCTGCAAAGGTCAACGCAATATTTAGCCAGAATCCGTACTTTCAACATTCCATTCACCAGAAGACACTTACCACACACACACACATATATATATATATATATATATATATATATATATATATATATATATATATATATATATATATATATATATATATATAGATATAGATATAGATATATATAGAGATAGAGAGAGATAGAGAGAGATAGCGATAGATAGATAGAAAACTTGATAAAGAGCAAGCAAGCTGGATTGTGAATAAAGGCACCTTTTGCAGCAGAACCTCTGCGCTATTTTATATCCACACCTACACTTTGGAATTACGCATTGATTGGCTTTGGATGGAAGCAAGGTGTTCGGAGACTTGAAATACTGTACTTCACCAAGGGTAAAGTACCAGTCACCTTTTATCACTCATATAGAAAAGGCATGCTAAGATTGTTGACAGATTCCCGAATTATTTGTCAATGGTTACAAAACTTTGCACAATTTATAGGCATGGTTTCTGTGGCTTACAAGAAGTTCCACACAGACCAGAGGCATTTAAGATCTTCAACCCTGTATTTCACTATGTTTAGATTAATGATTATAAACTATGCCTAATGATGGCAATTTCTACGTGCCAGGGGAGAAAGCATTGCAGTTTTGCATTTTTGGATGCACCACAACCTTTAAAGGCTTTGAAGTGAAGCTTGGATTAATGCATGGTAATTATTCTTCTGGCATATGCCACCAAAATTATATTACATGTAGCCAGTTCAATCTTACAGACTAACCAAAATGAGTTTTTAGTCATTTTTCTGCTGTGCCTAAACTCTCCATTAAGCACTCAATAACCCATGAATAATCCCAATAAATTACTTTTTTTTTTTTAACCTCAAGAAATTTTACAGTTTAGAGTCTGCACCTGAGTTATTGAGCTGCCAGACTCAAACACCAGAGACATGAACATTTAACTTTAAACTTAGATTTTGTAAAAATCTGTAAAAAATAAAAAATGGAAAGCAACTGAAAAAAAGCCTATTTCTGGAAAACAATCTGAAAACAACTCAACTGAAAGTGTTTGGAAGATGAACAAGCCCTTTAAGAACAGCGTATATGTGCAAGTTTCCATTTGAATATATACTGTTCTTTGTATTTTTTCATTATTACTAGTCATCTGTAGTATTTCCCTTCCAGACCAACAAACGCCTTTCTGAAATGAAAATAGATTTGTAAAGCACCTCTACACTTTTCCTGCAGTTATGGCCATGCCCTGTGTGCTCTTGTAGCCATTATCTGTTCCCATGAAAAACAGACGCATGTCATACAGGAACTAGGAAATCGTACTTGAATTAATTTGCTCTATTAGCATCATAGTAAATGGTAATTAATGTTGTACAGCAAGATAAAAACAGAATTTTCTAATAATTATAATTTTAAGCCCCATGTGAAAAAAAGATGCATTTTCTTGTGAAGGGGAGGGGTTTACAATTGTATTTTATGTATGTGCAAGTTTTTGACAAGGAACATAAATCAAGTCTTACCTGTTCGCCCACATACAGCACAGGACACAAGCAGAACATAAAAGAAAAGAGAATAACAAATCTTTGTTAGAACATGTTAAGAAGGCAGAGTAAAAGCATTGGTTTATTCTACGTCTATTAACGTTTTTATGAAGATCATATATATATATATATATCTGCCTGCTGTGACTGCTTACCTAAGAGTTATCAGTACAGAGATTAACTAGCCCCTGTATTGTTTACACCTCAAATTCAGGCTATAAATGTATGCATTGCACACGTGATCCCCCTGCATTGTTCAAACACCTCTATTGTTCACACCCTAAAGCCCTGTACTGTTCACGCCTCAGATCCAGAATGAAAGTGCCATACTCTGCCTGCCCTATGCTCCTAGTGTGTGCCATACTCTGCATGCCCTATGCTCCCTGTGTGTCCCATACTCTGCCTACCCTATGCTCCCTGTGTGCCATATTCTGCCTGCCCTACACTCCCTGTGGGACGTGAGTAGGTAGTGTTTGATCTAGGGTGTTGTTAGCATATGGAAATTGTTGTTAGGGGCCCCTAAATTGTTTAATTATGTGCTGGGGGTGTTGTATCATCCACAGGGGAGGAGGAGGCATATGGATTTAACGTGGATAGTGTCTTAAAAGTTCTTGTGATAACATGGGTGTGGTTTAAAAGGGGGAGTGGCCAACACTGACTTCTATTATGAGCCCTCCACCACGTAGACCAGAAAAATTCTGGACCCTGGTACCGCAGAAGTTGGACAGAGCTGATCTAAGGCATCCAAACACAAGTTAACTTATGATTTCTACTTGACCAGTGAAACCTCACATCTGACTGGATGCTATAGATTTGTCCTTATTACTACATTACATCCCACATAAGTGTTTTACATAGCCCAAGTCCGATGCTACCTATAATTGCTGTAATGCCTTTGGTTGCATCTATAGTATTTATTTCTAAGACATGAGCACAGGTGCTGTGCAATTCAGCCAGTGGCTCTCCCTTAGGTGCATTTGTGACTTTCAGAAGTATCAGTTCATGGAAAACACATGTACACGCGTAAACTGTAATTCACAGAACACAGGGTGGAACCTGAAATAGACAAACTCTGGGCGGATTACAACTTAAACCATGATTCATACATCTCCCATGATGGGCTAGGCACAAAATCCTAAGTAATCACTCTTGAGCTGCACAAATGTTTCTATTAAATCAAGGTTGAAAGTGGTAAAGTGAAAGCAAGTGGTTCTGCAGTTACAAAATGCACAAATCATAATATTTATGTACAGGAATGTAGAAAATAGATGAATAAAAACGCTTGACTGGTCCAGTACTTGTGCTTTTCAGCTCAAAAATGCCCATAAATGCCCCATAGAGTGGGAAACAGACTTAGCAATCACAGCTGCCCAGTGTCATATACACAGAGATCCTAAGGCATAAAAGAAATCAATCTGCAAACACCAGCTCCCATTTTAGGGCTGCTGTTTTTCTCAGAAGACTTGGCGACATAAAACAGACACTTACATGGTAAGTTCATGGGATCAATCTGAACAGAACAGTGCTCCAGAAAAGCAATAGCATTTTAAATTCCTAGTATTGTATAGGTACACAAGTATACAGAAGCAAGACGTGTGACATGGAAGAACATGATCAGTCACATCTGAATGATAAATGTGTATCTCCCTCCCTCTCTTTTTGTAGTTCTGTCTGCCTTATTTGTTGATTGGGGAAAGTATTTTATGGGTTCCCTAAAAGCAGAGGTTGTAAAAAAAAATAAATGAATAAATAGATGGCTGTCCTTTAGACAGACACTGCTGTAAAACAGATAACGACTGACCTGTCTGATGCCCTTAGGCCAGGTCACCTCCAGAACACAAATGGAGATAATAAAGAAAAGAAAAAAAAAAGCTGAACTTTTCAACTTTATCCTTTAGTACATGTGTGGCAAAGAGAACAGCAAAAGCCACCAAGAGCTCCATACTCCATGCATGCAGCATTTAGCTCGACATGCTTGACTTTGAAGCAATGCTTTTATAATTATTTCCAATACAATCCATTCATTTGTACTTGTATTTTTTATCAGACCTTATCTGAAACATTTTCATTCTGGCCCTGCCAAACGAAAAAAAAAAATGAACACAGCTTTAATCGTAAATTTGATACAGTGCTATGGGGGCAAAAAAATAAAAAAAAAATCTAATTAACCCAATGATGTCATGGGCAGAAAAAAAAAATTAAAAAGTCATTATGAGAAGTTAGAATGAACAATGTCTCTCATACTGACAAATTGCAGAGAAACCAAATGCTTTGTACATCCAGGAAATGTATCATAGACAGATACAACTGTCCTTCCTAATTCATAGTTTCCCCGATGTCACACTGACATTTAAAAAAAAATTGAGAGTGTGACACTTCAAATCAGGTTTTAATAGCTGCCCCATGAGAGTTTAAAATTCATTTCTAATGCAAACTTCAGTAACATTTACGATTTGAAGACAACTATCTCAGTGGTTGCTATAGGTTATTAGATCCAAGCAAATGTTTACCAAATTTCCTAAATAGGCAGTGTATTTTTTATTTGCCCAGTAAAAAACGTACACATTTTGGAGAAAACAAGGCATTGGCTGAATAGGTCGCAACACAATTTTCTTCCCCTTTTCAATGAAAACAGTGAAAGCATACTAAATCCTATAATTAAGCTTACCACATATAACTTGGCCACACGGGCCCTCTGTGCATTATGATGGCTCCTATAACAAAAAAGGGAAAGTTGTGCTCACCACTAATTTTTAAGCCATTAAGCCGGGAGCAATGAGGCTGTGACCACAAAATTCATATAGACAAATACAAGATGGCTTCTACATTGCGGTCAGCTTGGCAAGGAAATACTATTGAGACACAGTTATTCATATTTGCTTTGGACTACTACAATACTACATGAAGTGTAATAACACAATTCAGTCATATTACTAAAATCAAAAAGGGTTAAAGGACTAAAGAAACTGCTCAGGGTGGAATCAAGGAATGCTTATTCACAAAACAGTATAGAATTTGCTTCAAGACAACATCCTGACAAAATGGCTGTTATGTAGAAACCTGATGCATATTTCTGGAAACCATAGGCATTTTCATACAAACCCAAATAATGTACAAAACAGTACTGTGTCTATAGTTTTACCACATAGAAAAACACAAGACCTTCCCATCATAGGGATATTTTATTCCCCGCCACACAGAGTTAATGCATACGAGTCGACAACAGTGGTTTCATCAAAAACAAACATTCCTGTAGTACAAAAAAGCAGAACAGAGGGATTTTGGCAGCACTTTGGGTTTGCACAATAATACAGAACAGATGTAGCGCTTGCATTCCAAAATGTTTGCTCATTTTAAGGTTTTGTAATCAGAAAAAATAGCAAACAAAACACACAAATAATCTGTAAAGTGCAATTAAATAATAAAAATTCAATAGGAAATTAACTGAATTTATAATTATAATTTGTACATATAGGCAATGAAAAATAATAAGAGGTGGATTTTATCACAATTATGAAGTCTATAGAACCACTCAAATCTAGAGAACTAAATGTGAACACCTAAGTATGCAATACCTTGGTTTGGATAGTGGCCATGCCAATATTTCCACTCCCTATAAGGGATGGGGGACTAAATAAAAATGCTGGATTGCTCTTTGACAAGCACAGTGTATTTCAGTCTGCAGGAATCAAAGACATACATCTTACAAGAGAATGTATAATTGGAAAGGTTTGTATCCAATGTGGAAATAATAGCTAGGAAAAATGGAACAGCACTAGTAATTTTGAAGCAAAAATGACACCCAGAGACGCCAATGGGCGAAAAAATGTTGCTCGTAAAATAATTGTCAATGGCAATTTTTGCCATTTTGTGAATTTTCATCAAAACGGGTCAGATTTGCCAGCACCAATTATTACAGTCTATGGCATACTTGCTAATTAAAATAAATTGTAGCAGACAATGGTAATGTGACGATTTTGTATGTTCTCCTCATGTTAGCATGGGCTTAGGGGACCAAGTCAAAAACATACTACAGTACTGGCTGAACCGGCATCTGATTAAAAAGACCCTTGTATATGCGTGTGTATGAGTCTGTCGGCGTGTGGTACGGAAATGCGATTCCACTCTGGTGGGAGTATTTTAAATGTGGCCTGTCAAGTGCTACATAAAATCCAGGCCCTGAATACAAAGACCTTTTCCCAGAAGGTATTAAAATAATATAAATTTTCCTTTAGCAATGTCTCCTTACAATGAGATGGTTGATAAAGCAGTAGTAGTAAGGCTATGAAAGGAAAGAAGGGAGTTGGGGGAAGGGAGAGTTGGAGGAGTGTCCAGCAAACAACAACCATTTTACAATCTTTGAATTCCAGGCCCCACCTCCCCCTTCCCTATAACCTTCTATCTTGAGGGGCAGGAAAATGGACAGGTTGAACTTTTGACCCTGTATTCTGCACCCAAGACTTAAAGGAAAGCCAAAAAAAGGTGTCTGCTGGCGACAGCCATCAGCTGTATGTTTAACTTGCAACACTTTCTTGCCCCTCCCAAAACCTTATTCCCTCCAAAAATAATAATAATGTGGATTGCCATGTTGTTCTACAGTTGCCAGATGTCAAACACCGGCCCTGTCATCCAGTGACTGTCTGACCTCATAGCCAAGCAATAGGGCTACAGCTTTAACCCTTTCCACACTTTGTATTGACTGCCAGTTGATTATGGAACATGCTGTGCTTTTACATTCTGTGTGGGTGGACATTTTGTATTTACCTAGAAAAACTATAATATGTGTATAGGCAAACTTTATATATGAATACATACTGCGTGTGCCATGTGTCTATGGTTCAAGTCTTTACAATTCATAAATTCATGCACATTTCGAATTAATGCAATTTGCTGTGCTGCACACATCAGATTCAAAACATAATTTAGCCAGTGCAGCCCTCCTAGCTAGAAATGCCCCCCCAGTTTTCTCATGATCCGGTAGCCTTATTATACGCTGTTAAAAAGATCTGCTGTCTGGAATGCAGTAGTGTTACATCAAGAGTACAAAATGTACTGCCAAATCCCCATTTGTTCTCAGTTTTAGAAAAGTAACAACACACTAAATTTCTCCTTTACGTCAATGAAAACACAGATCCTCCATGCAGAGTTCTACACAAGCATATCAAGTCATACACAAGTCCCGCACATACATAAAAAGGGCAGGAGGACCCTCCATACGTGGGTCTCGCACATACAAAGAGCAGAATTTGTAGTATTGCAGGTTAAATAAATTGAAACCACATAGAGTGAAAACTACAGAGTTGTATAAATGTGACTCGCTTCCTCCCCTGAAGTCTCTCGATAATGATGGTATCTGAATTGTGCCAAGGGCAATCTGGACATCATACAAATTCTTGTAAACATGCTGAAATCTTATAAGCAATAACACTGAATGTTGTAATTGAAAGAGAAAATATATTCCATTTAATTTAGGGATTAGCTTTCATATATTAAAACACTAGAGAGCAAATAATAGCAAAAATTATTTGTTTGACTGTGCAGGATGTTTATTTTCTGGATGTATTTTTTTTTATATAGGTATGTAGGTATGTATGTAGGTATGTATGTATGTATGTATGTATGTATGTAGGTATGTAGGTAAGTAGGTATGTATGTAGGTATGTATGTATGTATGTATGTATGTGAAAGTACCATTTTGCTTGCCTTGACTGAAAAACAGCAGTCACAACACACCTACCGATCAGAATTAGATGTACTACAGATCTTGTTCTCTAAAGAACAGAAATGTTTTCTGCACATAATTAGCTATGCCGGCAATGCATTTATGTTTAGCTTCCTGCAATGAACCATAAAGATTTAGGATGTGTTTATACCATAGAATGTCAAGTAAAAGGTACCACTTTCACAGATTATGTACCAGTTGCATTTACAAGGCATTATGCTGCATTATGCACTTCTGAAGTCGCTGGACTGCCAGGAAACCAGTTCTGTGCTAAAATGTAGGGCTTGGTCTCTGTGCCTATAACCTTGGCTTTAGGGTGGTGGCACCCAGGGAGATTGGTCGCCTGTGATTAATCTTCGCTACTGCGAGCGACTAATCTCCCCGAAATGCCTTCCCACCAGCAAGAATGTGAATTGCCGGGAGGATGGCATAAGCATTGATTCGGTTTTCTGAAGTCGCCTAAAGTCACTGTAGAAAAGACTAAAAAGAGAAAAATATTGAAACATACATTGTTAAACTTCTGAAATAAAGACAACGTTGCTTTTTATGTATTTCCAGGCTAGCACTAAAGCCCACTAGCAATGCTTCTGAGTCTGCCCATGTGTAAGGCTTTGATAGAGCTTCTTTCATCATTTTATAAATGAATTTAATTTCATGCTCTTCATGGCAATGTTGAAGATACAGCCTCTGCCAAGGATAGCTAAAAATCTTACTGCGTTTTGTTGTATTAATTCAAGCCTGTGTCAACCCTCTTGTTTCTCTTCTGGGCAGGATCTCACCAAGTATTTCACATCATTTCCTGGCTAGAAATAACTGAGAAAGGATACGTCTGTGTGTGTTATTGGCATTATTTCTGCAATTGGGCAGGCCTCTATAATGAACGCCTAGACCCTTGTCTGCTCAAATGTGCTTCAGGCATAGTAGTAAATCCTCTGCATAAACGGGGCCCCTTTTCCCCCCCTTACATATTTGTCCCCCTCTTTCAATTCAATGCCTCCAACATCTGGCCAGCAGAAGGGCCGATATATCCGCTTATATATTACGCTGATGTAATTTACATCCTAAAGCTAAACAAAAACCATATGAATGAGCCTGCTGGAGCCAAAGAGTCCACAAGGTTTAACCCCTTGCAGGATATGACCTACATATGAGTCAACAGGAATGCAACATCTAAAAAACTTTTACAAAGAAGTATGAGTAAAAGCATGGCAGGAATTTCCAGATTCAAATGGTTAAATCACTGCAAAACAAGATAAAAATAGCTAAGATGGGGCACTTTATAATGTACATTGTCTGTTATAGAACATACTGCCTATAAATAGGTTAACTCAAAACAAACACAACTGGAACGGAATATTATTCTTACAAACCATGTTGTTTCATGGGGTGGGTTGAATGTACCAGTACAAATCTATACAACTGATTATATGGAAACACCTCAGGGCTTATCCTGATAATTACAGTCGGACATTGAGATAGTTGGGCTGGATGCGGAGCCTACAAAACGGTAAACGCGTAGCTTTTTAGTTAACCATAAATGCCCTCCCAGCATGAATCTGTGCTTACTGTCCACTGATCAAAAAAGAACAAAACTACAGCTATAACATATTCTCCTATATGTCTGGGACAAACAACCCCCAGCACAGCAGTACTTTGTGGTAGAATGCTGGAAACTGTAGTCAAGTAACAGCTGCAGCACAGACATTGCAGAACAGATTCGGCTGCACGGCTGACAATAACTCACCAACATGAATTCATGAGCATACAGAGGAGCATAAACACAGGTTTCTGGGAAGTTCCTGGAACATGGCCAAATGACATTTGTACGTCTAATTGTAATTACCTGGGGATAAGGTTACAGTGGGGCAAGGGCTGCAGTGCATATTTCTATATACAATAAAAAAAAACATCATCAGGTATATATACACCAAAGGTTGCTTTAGTGCACAGGAAAGCAGACACGGATTATCTTGAACACTGGAATACTAGACAAAATCTAGTAACGATTTACAGCTTCATCTTCACTGAACACGCCTGCCCTTTAGCCCTGGGAAGTCTTTCTTGGCTGCCTTTGCCCGCTACTAAGCAGTTAAAATGAGGGCCAGCTCTGCATATTGTCATAATCATAGGTTGTAATTCCTGAAGGACTGTTAATGCGCTCAGCACGGCAACAAAGAAATTAGATCAAAGAGCTACTTTCCCCGAAGGGTTCAATGTCTATTATTACTCAATTTACAGTTGACTAAACCGAGACAGAGCAAAAGTCATGTATTGCTTGCTTTTCAGAACTGGAGCCGCGCAATGCACGAAATGTGGCATTCCCAAGAATGGCCCCTCTCTTTCCAACCACAGCTTTTCACTCTAAAACCAAGATAAATCCTCAATGCCAAAGCAAGCAATGGTTACCTGGGTGGACCCACTAATCTCTAAAGCTTCTCAAAGTTTAATTACACTTTGCAAGCCCTTTACTTACAAGTTAGATGGGGCATATTCCTACGGACTGATCTATTAAAGCTCTGGGCTGGTACTTGGTTGGGGTTTGCTTGACCATATATTAATAAACACAATGTCGAAATGGTTTAAATTTTTATTTAAAAAAAAACTACAATTTATTTCCATCTGGATGGCATTCACAATACACGTAACAGCCCCCTAACAAATAGAGGATATGAAGTAACGGGTTAAGAATTGGCCTAGAGAGAAGGAATTGCGGGTGGTGGGGGGAAAGCAGGCTACAATGTGGGCACCACCCTTTCTCCAGTGACAAAATAATACAAGCCGCACACATCACCACTTGTACTAGCTGAAGGAAACAGAACCAGGCAGACCTTGGAAAGAAAAAGCCTGCACTGCAAAATGTTCCAATCTGCTATTGAAAGGGGAATGTCTTGCAGCAAGCCAAGACCAGGAGGAGAGAGAGAAAAAAATGAAATGAACTTTTGTTTTAAGTCTAATGCGTCTAACTGCCTCAATGTGCCCCTTGGAAAAAAAAAAGAAATAGAAACAAATCCTTCTAGCCAGCCTCCATGAGGAGACGAAAAAGCTGCCAGACCAAGACAGCTGCCTTAGATGACCCTGCCTGCTTAGGAGACAATTGCATAAGCTGCTGCAAAGAACTGACACATGATAAGACTCTAGGGGTACAAGAAAGAAGGGGGACATGATCTTTAAATGAATCCTTTCTGTTACACCGTTGGGCAGAAACACAGCAATATGGAGTGGAGGTGCTGGAATTTATGAGAAAAACTTTTTTTAGGTGCTCACACAATAAAAGGACTATACCCTCACAGGGGGTGGGCTGATTTACAGCTAGAATATAGACTGCCATATAGCAGGTGGTGGGAAAAAATAGGGAAGTCCACATGCCACACAAGAATTATGCTGGATTTTTGTACTAATGATTTATAGCTAAAAAACCTACACCCACAGACTCTCTTAGAACATGAGCGAATAGCAGCCATAAGCTCTGATGGCAAGAGAATGGTGAGAAATGTAGTTCCACATGAAAGGTTGCCCCTGCCCAATATAAAGAAGGCAGATATTATAAAAGAAAATAAAACTGTAAAAGATTTCAACATAACATTTTTTTTGAATTCTAAAAGAAAAACCTTTACAATTGATCCTCCCTGGTCTCTGGAGTGCAGTGGCTGAAAAGAAAACATTCCCAAATCCGACACAGCAGAGAGAACAGCACATTGCTTTTCGAGGTCCCAGGACAAAGATAATTAAATTAAATTAACAGTTCACCATCTGACACACATGGCTATGGGATGTAGATCGGGAGGGGGCTACTTTGATGTTTTAGAATAATAAAGCTCTTCTTATTAAACACCCCCACACACAGAAATAGGCACTTTTAAGAAAATGTCTTCAAGAGCAAGGAAAAGGCCTAATGCTGGCAATGAACCCATCCACTGTTGATGGAAATGAATCTATGCATGGACAAACATCACTAATCCAGTAACTAAAGTGTAACCCACAAAAGTTAATGTAAACACTACAAATCTGACATGGAGTAATGGTTGACAAGCATGGCATAACCAACCAAAACTTCTGGCACACCCCTCAGCAGCCACACATTTTATAAATAGGTGACCAATCCGCCTGAAAACGAAGAACATTAACCACTGACTGCAATATAAAAAACATATGCTCAAGGAATTAATGGGATAGTTGATATCTACACTTTACGTACAATGCAGACAGTGGTCTTTTTATTATCCGTGGTCTCTGTATTACTTTTTGTTTAGCAGCTTTCCGGTTTGGTATTTCCACTACTATCCGATTGCTAGTGTCTAATATACCCTACCAACTAGGCAGTTGTTTTAAAGGAACTGGAAGATCATTTGGAGGGGCCTGATTAGAAAGATTAGTAATAAATAAAAACAGAATGAAATTATAGCTTCACAGAGCAATAGTTCTCTGGCTATGAGGGTCAGACAGTGACCCTCATTTGAAAGTTGTAAAGACACAGAGGAGGAAGGCAAATAATCTACAATGCACGAAAAAAGACCACTCGAAAAGTTGTTAAGAATAGGGGATTCTATAGCAAACGAACAGTCAACTTAAAGGTGAAGCAAGATGATGGAACAGTAGATGGCTGAAGGTATACTTCATGCTGCAATTGCAATAGGAATTCTTTTAGGCATCAGCATTAGATTATGTATAGTGTGGGTGTGCACAGGCTAAAAAAAAACAACTAAATTTAGGTTAACATTGAATATCTTTGTTATTGTTTCAAAATAACTAACTGGGTTATTTCTTTGATATACCGAATATATAAGATATATTCAGACATGTAGCTACATTCACTAAAGGAAATGAAAGCAGTTAAAGGGCACAGACCTATCATGATGACCTGCCCTTCTGTTGACAGGTCAAACCATGGGAATCATGTGATAAGGAGACTGCCACAGAGCTGTCAGACATCCAACTGAATACAAAAGTCAATATAAACAATAGCCCTCCTGAACTCAGCAGGGCAGAGAGAACACCATAAACAGCTGTGACCTGGCCTGATAGTGACCAGAGCTTTGCTTTGTGTGTACTGTGTGGAAACAGCTCCACAATCAAAGGACCTTCGCAGATTGCTGTGTTGCTATCGTGTGCTTTATGATGCTGCTCAAAGTCATGGTCTGAAAAAGACACAACATTCGGCTTCCAGCAGTGCCAGCAATGTGTTCACAACAATGCAGGAGTTAAATTGACATACACCTACCAATAAAATCACTATATTCTAATCACTTTGGACCATGGAAATCCGATGATTTGTCAGACAGATTTGAACATTTATGTCAGGCAGGCTAGGCTACATGGGTTAGTTTTATCATTTTTATTTATTTATTTATTTTTTTAAATTTGACCATAATCATTGTTTGTACCTCCTACTGCTAGAATTTAATCTATACATTAAAGTTCACTCCTACGACAATATATGTGGTTTTCCATAAAACTCCCATACAAATGTCACTAACCTATGCCTGAAAGCAATTCTAACTGGAGGGTGGGTGAACATATATTCTTCCAAAAGTACCTCCAAGGGTCGGTCATTTTTAACTGAACATAAATAAAGCTCCCCATAGACGCGACGATTGTTCTTGCCAAACAACCGATTTTAGGGAAGTCCGACCAATCCTTCGAAATTATCGTGCGGTTAGTGGGATTCGAACGATCGTACATCTTACGATTTTTCGTGCAATCTATCTATGTTTGCAGGGCCAAGCAGGCAGCTACCCTTTGTTTTCGTGGCAAATTGGTCTTTTTAGTTGATGGTCAATTCGTACGAGAAAATCGTGGTCTCACGATGAGGATCGGATCTTTTAAAAATCTCAAGCTCTATGGCCAGCTTTAGACACGTGCATGGCTTTCTGTATTCACAGGGCCACCTTTTTAGTTTATCATCATCATTTATTTATATAGCGCTGTTTATGTTATCGGTATTTTATATTTCCATCTTGAGACTTAGCAGGGGAGATCAGGCTGGGGCCAGACAAGGTGCTTAATTGTGGCAATATATCTCACCAGCTTTAATAACGCAGGATCTGGTGAGACAGACAACAGTCACTTGTATGGCCCAAACCTAATATACTGCAGCATTCCATAGCAGCTGCAGGCAGCACGGCTCTTTGCCAGGCAGACTCATGAGCACACCACTACTTGAATCAAATTAGTGCATTAAGATGAGGATACATTTTGCCATTTAATTCTAGAATAATTCTATATATTCTATTTTCAAACTATGACATCAGTGCAGGATGCGGTTTACCCCTACAACAATATCTGAACTCTTAATGCCAATAGGAAAGTCCAGAGCCATACTGCACTGAAAAGGTATTACAGACTAAAGTGTGGTGGTTTAAAATTCATTGGAACCTTCTAAATTACTTCTAATAACTGAAGATGCACCAAGGCCATTGATGGGACACAGTATAATTAATGATTAATCAATTTAATCTGCACCAGTATTGTCCAGGCAGATCCCTAGAGAAAAAGAATGGTCAGTCATCCTATAGAGCTTAAACATAGTTGCCAAACATAGGCATAAGTGATAAGAATAAAGCAAAAGCTTGGAGGGGTGAGAAAATGCATACATAATAAAACGTTCCATGTGTAATCGCCTTAAAAACTCAAACTAGCTCTTGGCACCCTTGTGGTTCTAAAAATAATTCTATTTTTATTTAGCAGCACTACTGGAAAATAAGGCACGTTTCTTTTCAAGATTGTAAGCCTAGTAAGTCTGTTTTTTTCGATATTTTGTTACTTTCAATAAGCCACGTTTAGTAAAAACAAGAAGTCCATTTGCTCAGCTGAAACAAGCAATATTAATGAAAAGAGGAAGCTTGAACAGACAACAACCCGACTTGGTGGAGACACAGATCTCCCTGTCTCGTATCAAAGAACATCCGTCAGACACAACATGTTTTTCTGAATTGCAAAGTAAAGATAAAATTCAGTATTTATTGTGACCTATTTAAATGTATTAATACTTTAGAATGCTGTGATGATTAGACAGGGAAAAAGTGTCCCAAATTCCCAAATCCTCCTGTACAATAATTCTCACCAGTGTTTTGGTGCCAGGCCTGCGCTGTAAAGCTTCCAAGAGATATTCTTTTTCTTGTTTTTAACTGGGGCAAGGAGAAAACTATATTACACAGAAAGAAGCCCCAAAGAAGAGGCAATTAGTCGTTGGGCGACTAAATCACACTGAATCTCCAGATGTGACCTTACCCGAAGTAGTTTCAATGGTTTAAAGATTCTCTAAACCTCCCAAAAAAATGTATGTATGACATAAGTTTTCACAGATTCCTGATTAAAACAGTGTCTGTGAGAAACAGCCTAATATACACAAACTGGGCAGCACTGAAGGCTGAAAAACATCAGTTGAATAGAATATTCTGCAGATGTCAAATGGTCATTTTATTTATTGAATGCAATAATGGGTAATTATACATATAACCACAAATGACCAAGAGCACTGTATATATGCTGAACTTCTTGAATTCTGTCGAGCCAGTAACAAACATAACCTCATTCTCAGCACGTTACTATTCTTAGCCAAAGCAGTAGCCATTCAACCTAAGCAAGCACTTACTTAAAATAGCCCTTGTGATTCCTTCTGCTAGCCAGTGGGCAGGGACAGAAAGGAAAGATCTTGGTACAAATCAGGCAAGAGGATATAATAGACGACCCCATCAGCTCTCAGATCTTTCCAGAGAGGAGGGGGCAGAGAACACACAATCATTAGAGAAAGAAAATTGCACCTAAACACTGTGTAATTGAACACTGAACAATCCTAGTGAGCAAGGTGAGACCACATATGAATGCCATATAATATTAAGGGGGTTATTTTTGAGTGTGATTTCAGTAAAAACTTGAATTTTTTGGGTTAAAAATAATTTTTTGGAGTTTTTTTTAAGATTTATTATACCTCGAAGCTGGAAATAGCTCGAATCCAAAAATACTGTAGCTAAAACCGGTCGAGGTCATGTAGAAGTCAGTGGCAGGGGTCTCTTGAACCATTTGAGGAGGTTTGCAGCCTTCATGATGTTCAGGGTTTTTTCAGTGTTTTTTTTTTGCAGAAAACTCAATCAATTTAAGTATTCAAGTTTTTTCATAAATTAGAAAACATTCCAGTTGTGAGTTTATTTGTAGTATAAAAATTTTTTTAAAAAAACAAAATCGACTTTTCATAAAAAAACCCCTAGGTGAGCGATGTTTAAAATACAGCCTTGCCTGGGTTGTGCCTCGTACACAGTTGAGCTAGATCATTTTGAAGTCTCTGAAGAGGATAGCAGGATTACCAAGGGAGTAGTTGGATTTTGTTTACCATTCTCACGTTATTTCCAGCTACTTGAGTTACATCCTGTAGCAGGCCTGAGAGGTTCTGCTTTGTCATATGAGATTCTGGAGTTTCCTCTGCCGCCTTCTCACCAATATTACAATTCTCACCAAAGAACCAAAATAATAATAATAATAAAAAAAAACAAAACAGCACAGGTCAAGAAGACCTACAAAATTTTACAGTATCAATTTGTTTGTGGTCAGAAGCATAAGGACATTAAAAAGCTTTTCTGAACAATAAAACACAAACCGATAGCAAAAGTCTGGTTGGGGACCCCCCAACCAACTAATGCACAAAGTTGCTAAGCCTTATAATAAGGCCACCAGGAGTGACTGATTTAGCATAACTGGCTTTGCAGGCTCCATGCAGGCTAAATGAAGTCTACAATGTCAGTGCATTAAGGAGAATGTTGGGAGATGTAAATAGCAGGTTGCTCAATAAAATGAAAGGAACAAGCACTTTTCCCTTAATGCACCCAAGCAAAAGCCCACAGACCACACTGAGCTTGAGTGCCGTGTAGGAGGAAAGGGAGAGCTTCCCTAACAAAGGAACACTGGATTCTATTCATGTATATCAAGCAGCTTCCCGTGCCAGATAAAGTTTATTTGGAAGCTACACCAGATAAAAAGGCAGCCAAATGTCCCAGTAATGGGGGGTTACATATGGCACATAAGAAATAAGCAAGGGGCCTGCAGGCCTAAGCTTACACACACACACAAATAAAATGCTGCACCAAACAATCTAAAATCTGCTTCTCTAGTTCCGGGATATATATTTTCCTCTAGCTGCAATGCAATGCCCAAAACTCACTTAGCGTATGCTTCATTTCAACAGATTTTGCCCATATATTTCAAATAAACATATACTAGAATAATAGATACATGGATTAATTAAAAATACAGATTCACAATCCAAAGTGTAGTTTTTATTACAAACAAACCACTGTTGTGGTCAAAAGAAACCCGACAACCCCACAGGTTTTCATCAATGCCAATATTTGCAAAACAAAAAAAAAAAAATCCCTCCCCCCTTCACCTTTTGAAACTCCAGAGACTTGTAACTAGACCCAGCACCCCCTTTTCATTAATATTCAAAAGCATAAAACAAAGGCAGACAAAAGGACAGTCACCCCAGCACCCAGGGAATTCATTAATCCTTTCAATTTTTCAATTCACCAAGCACTCCGATTCAAACATGTGAAGCTAGAAAGAAAAGCAGTGGCCAGCATTTGGCAGTGGTCTGGGTCATAGAGGGGTAGCAGAAATCCCACCATAAATCCAGCACACTTTGGACAGGCTGGGTCCCCAGATACTTGGGGGAACACTGCACAGTGTGCAGGAGATGTAAGACCTCCCCTCTAAGAAAGCATAAGGGAAGAAAATAAATGATAAATGATTGATACGTGCAAAGAGCTATTAAAAAAAAAAAAGATTTGACTTATCTTTTATTTCTTGCCCCATTTATGTGCAACTGCAAACCATTTTGATCAGGGAAATGTCCAGATACAAAATCTAAAGTAAACCAGCCTCAACTAATAAATTACATAGCAAAGGCACTTAAATAGAAGCCTATCACATCCACCAACCAAGGTCTCTGCTATAGCCTCTGTGTTCTGTTATAGAAAATCAATATATACAACCTCAAAGCTCATACAATATTTACCGGATGTAAGGGGGTCAATAAAAAGAATCCTAAAAACCCTGCATTTCACAATGTGATTGACGCGGTTTCTATTTATATAAAAATACCCACAGAGGCAAGATACGAGTACTGCCCAATGTGTGCAGTAAGGTGGATTCATTTAAAGTGCTCCTCCCCTGAAGACTTACAAATAGACAGCCTAATTTGATCATTAGAGAAGGATTCAGGGGGAGAAGAAAAGAAACCGGGACTGAGAGAGATGGACAGACAGAGAAGACTTAAATTAGGCATAAAAAGGCACAATTGTTTCCTATTTACTCCCTGCTGTGTTTTACCATCTGGGATCTGAAACAAGGGGTGATGGGGATGCGTGCCACTGACAAGCCTGAAACAGCAGAGTTTGTTCTGTTCCAGGGAGAAGGCCATGTGTCAGTGCCCTCTGAGCACACTCAAACATAAGCCCCTACTTGAATAGCGGGCCTGCTATACAATGGAGTTAACCAGGGAATACGGACAGGTTAAACTAGCTGCTCCTGAGGTTAAAATACTAAAGTAGCCACCATAAGGATGCTGGTAGTTATAGTTTTTAGATTGATCAAGAGTGACCAATGCATACTTGGTACCACTTTCGATATAGATGTAATGGAAAGAAAAAAAAAATACTTTATTAAACCTGCCATCATGTTCCTCAGTACTTTCCCCTTTAATACAGATTCCAGAACATCTGGTGCAGAATACCTTCTTTTACTGAAACAGTTAACAGACAAGTTGATGGAATATTGACTTTAAAGCATCCTCACCGCCTGCCCAGACTAGCTGTCTGCTGACTGGAGAATTTCTAACAATGTGGCTTCTGTAGACAACCCTGCCTGCACTTGTTAAATTATTCACAATCTCAGTCCTATGAGAGGTAAAGACGCGAGAATAAACTCTCAGAACATTCACATAGTTCAGCAAGAACTTGTCGCTAATTTAACCCCTTCTGCTCTGTAAAGGAAACCTGTGGTTAGGCAACACAATCGCACACGCAGTAAAATTAAAATATTCAGAAACATACCAACAGTCAACGTATTAAAATCTATAGCGGTGTTCATACGAGCAACTGTTTTTCTCAGCACACAATGGCAGATACATTCATCTTTTATAGAGTTCCATGAATAAGAAACACACGTTTACAGAAGACCAAATAAGTTTACCAAAGTGTAAAAATAGAGTTTATTGAATTCCCCAAGGAGGAAAAGGGTAAAAGTGCGCTAAAACGCTCATAGATTATTTGTAACACATACTAGGGAGTTCTAACAGAAGGTATACCATCCTTAGCCCAAATTTAAATCGGACCTTACTTAAGGTGATGCTGGTGGTTTTAAAACACACTATATAATGCTTTTAAAATAGGTTTCAGTTTTGGATGGATTTACCAGGATACACTGCAGTTTGTCTGATACAGCTGTTTCCGGGAATCTGAATCGAGGCTTATAAAGTATATACAAGCATTCCATTGCTGTCTGGGAAAGTTCTTTAACTGTCAGAAAGCTTTGCTCACTTATCAAACGAAAAAAAAAAATGATATTCATAGGCATGGCCTGGGGATCTCCTGACCACGTGGTGTGAAACAGGTGTTCTGTCTATAAATGACATGAGAAGAACAAATATGTATAATAAAAAAAAGTAAAAAAAAACGTAAACATCTCTTTCACTAATGGATAGCAGAAGTTTAGTGACATACACTCATGCTACATGCTCAGTCCTAGCAAGGTAGATCCCAGGAAATAGCTGCCACACTACTAGTTCTAAATTGTGCTTTAAATCAATGTATCAACATTCCTGCTAGTCTTTATGATTAAAACTACAAGAAATATTTAGTGCTTCAGCTACTGCAGATTTTGTAATCCCCAAGCACTATAGAGCTTCATGTCTGGAAAAAATTTTTTTGGATATGAAAGACCAATGATGCAATCCCCTAGCTTTAGATCAACTGCAACTAATGTTCTAAATGTAGTAGCTCAATAACACTAGTGGATATACTGGCCGGCTAAGAATGCTGGGTGTTACCGTTGAAAGCAGTTACAAAAGCTTTGACTTTGGCATCACAGATTGTTTTTTTTTTTGATTTTTTATGTTAATCTGAAATAAATGTTGCTTCTACATGAATGACAATGTTGTTTATAGGGAAGTATTCATATTTTGACAGAGGCTTGTTATATCTGAAATAGCATGCTCTGGTAAAATGGGTTACCTTTGCATTCCTTTGATATTATGGATTTTCTCAGCAGGAGGTCACTTGAATATGCATGGTGTTGAGAAGGCAAGCAATGCAAGGGAAATGGCTTCATCGGCCCAGGATAGGCATTAGAAGGCTTGATTTTAACTTATAGCAAAGGTACAGTTATGGGAATCCTGCGTATTTGTAGTGTATATATATATATATATATATATATATATATATATATATATATATATATATATATATATATATATATATATATATATATATATATATATATATATATATATATATATATATATATAAAAAACAGCACGGGCAATGAGGTATTTCAGCAGACTCAAGGAAATGCTCATGGACATCTGTACTTCCATTTTTTATGATTAATGTCTGAATTTCCCAGGCGCCTTTATTTTTGCAAGCAAGATAGGTAGGATAGAAAGATAGAAATCGATGCCATGCCCATGACCCTGATTAACGGCAGAGAAGGATCTCAATGCATTCAAAGGGTACTGTAACATTCCTGAATTGTCCCTTTTGTTTCCACATTCTTACCCCCATGACTGGACAAAGAATACTTGAACTTCAAAAGCTCTTACTACACCCTGTGCGCCTGAGTACTCTCTAGTTTACTTTGCATACTCCAAATACTGGACTTCTCCTCTCCTCTGATGCTTCTCAATAGAATACTAGCTGTTGGGGTGGTTAGTGAGCTGCTTATAAGAAACAATAAAGCATAGGGGCAATTATTTCAATTTGTCATTATAACACAGGCTAGAATGTTTGGAAAAAAAAAAAAAACAAACAAACAGTGTTTCTAACAAGTTTTAAACAAAGCAAATTTGCTTTATGTGGTACCCAATGACAAAAAAGTATTTGTGCTAAGGAACTTTCCTTAAACGACCAGCCCTTTCTTTTAGGGTAAGGACACACATGCAGTTTCGGAAAGATTAGTCGCCCCAGCGCGACAAATCACCTCTTCTTTGGGGCGATCTCCCAAGAAGTGCCTTCCCCTACCTTCCCGTCGGCTACAATGAGAAGTCGCAAGCGGGATGGCACTTGCGGAGCTTGGTTTTCGGAAGTCGAATGAAGTCCTTACCCTTACTGGCAGCCATCTATTACAGCAACCATAACAGGAGCCACAGAGGTCACAAGTGCTCTCGCTTTTTTTTTTTTTATTCTTCAAGTCGATTGTAGAGCACAAAAATTCACAGTCTGCATACATTCTCAGAAAAACCAAAAACATAGCAAATTAACAACAAAACTGTGAAAAGTGATTAAGTTGAGGCACTTCGCACATGAACTTAGAACTGCTAATTAAAAAATCTCCCACTTAACGACTGAATCTGCATACTACTCAGACTGAAAAAATATAATTAGAACGAGGCACCACGAGGTAGGAATTGCGTATATACAACAGCAAAACATTTGGAGGAGAAAAGAGGGTGACTGTCACGAAGAATACAAAATTGACAGTTATCCAGCAGGACAATATTGCTTACCCCTTCAAGAAAATCAGACAGTTAAAATATAATCCTTATAAGTGCCAGGTAGGAAACAATCTGTTAGGGAGGGCTTTAGGAACTAACCCCCAAATGTAATAAATGGCACTTAGTTTGCCCAGGAGCAGTAACACATAGCAATCAAAAAGATGGTTGCTTTTAAACAGGTGACCAGTAAATGCTACATTCTGATTGGTTACTATTGGGTACTGCCCATGAGTAAACGTAGTGCCTTTTATTACATAACCCCTCATGTGGTTAAATTCTATTGTGCATAATGAAGCATTTAGAAGAACCCTCAGTTCCATAAAAATGCAGTGAATAGGCTGAAACAGTGGCAGAAAGAAAAGGAGCAGCACATTTCCAAATTCTTTTTTTTTTTTTCCAGACCTCATGAAAAGAAGTTCAGTTTCTGACCTGCTGCCTTTCACAGAGCTGCTCTGGAGACCTCTTAACTCCTGGCTTTTCGGACCCCTGCAGCTACCCCTATTAAAAGCACGCAGGCCAGGAGTGCATCCTATTAAATAGCAAGTTAAATGCTCCTTTTTCAGGCTCACTTTTGTGCACTTCACAGGGACACAATGCCAACACCACTACCTTATAATAATGGGAAGCTCCAGCAAAATGTACACAATCATAAAAAAGACTTGACAATGCCTACAGCTGGTCTATCGGCCACGGCACCCCTGTGTTTGTGCAGGGAGATCCTCTCTCTCACTATCCACTTGGTCTCTTTGAAACTGCTGTGCTTTGCATATAAAACAGGACACCCCTCCCATCCCCCTCAATCCTACAGGGAGCTCACTTCCTCCCCCTCAAACAAGCAGCCCATTCAGCAGAAATGTAAATCCCACGATGCACTGCAGCAGAACAACTAGAGAAGATAAAAAGTTATAATGCTGCAGTAAGGTGGAAGCGCATCCGATTTGACAGGACGCAGACAGAGCAGCCTCGGAATAGATTTTCTTTATAGCGAACATTAAGCTGAATGGGTCACACCTTGCTATCATATGTCCAGCTACGGGTGCAAGGTTTAAAAATAAGCAATATAGAAAATGTAACGTTTGGAACCGCACCTAAAAGAGATGGGGGGGGGGATACTATCATTGCATTGCATTGCTGCCATATATTTCAGTGTGTGTCTGTGTGCGACACTTCCTCTAAACAGCAAGTGTTGTGTGCGGAGGCACACCCTTCCCCCTCCCTTCACAAATATGCTGAATCCATCAAGCTTTCCAGGAGATAAAACTTAAATATCAGTAAATATCAGCTTCTAACAGCAAGTAGCCTCTTTCCAAAGGTTACGGAGGTGGGTCTCAAGGTGAAATTTGCTCAAGTCTTAATATATCAATTCGATAGACATACAGCCAACCACATTACATCCACAAGTACACTGGAACAGAACTGGACTACTTTAATTCTTAAATAGGTCTGTGTTGTCCTGGTGACCTAACCAGTTAGCATAGGGAGCCTTTGAGCAGGGTGGGTAGCCAATGCCCACATACATACATCATACATCCTTGGTTGAGGACAAACAAGCTGACAAGGATAGTATTCTCTGTCCCGCCGCTCATCCTCTGCTGCGAAATCCACCGCACCTGCCTGCACCCAAACGGAGATAATGATTCCGGGTGCAGGAAGTACCCAGAATCAAGGGCAGCGGATTCTGAGAAACAGGGATCCGAGTAGCATGGCACTAGCCTAAGGCAGCATTTCTCTGCCACCAGATGCTCACTACCTCCAAAAAGCCACCTATGACCACATGAGGTGTTCCACTGTCCACAAAGATTCTAGTTATGACACAAGCCTAATTGAATTTGTTTTATGGCTGTTTTTATTGTGCCTTACAAGCAACATATACATGCAAGAGCAATTCTCTGGCATTTATTCAAGGATGAGCAGGCATTTAGCATCAAGCATAATTTTGTGAGGGATTAAGCTCTGTTTCAAATATATATTGGACAGGGGAAAGCTAGATCCCAAACAGGCCTCCAGGGCTCAGAGCCACAACAACACAGTCCAACGCACTTCACCACTCACCTTCCCTTCAGACCCTTCAATGATTATATTTTTAATCATCAGCCCTCTCCCTATGGAGATAATTAACTAACATAGGTGCTGAATTGCACCAGTGCAGTTACCAACTGTTGCTTTCATTTATTAACTTGCTTATTATAGGTTGCTATGGGCGCCCACACCGGTGCAAATAATCCGGCTATTACTTTTAGGCTCATGTTTTCTTATTCTTTTAGGCTACATCCAAACGGCCCAACTACAAGCTGAATATTGTCCGCTTGCGTCCGGAAGCCTTGTTTTATCTCTGGTGCAGACTCGGTGGATTTCAGAGAGACTTTGTATTTCGAGTGAAATCCACCGAGTCTGTTTGCGCTAGAGCACAAAAAAGGCCTCCGGATGCAAGCAGATTCTGCGAGAGGTCGAGGGCTAAAATCAGCCTGCGGATTTAAACACAGTCCCACAATAATGCATGCGGTAGTCATTTTTTGGGAGCCATATTGCTCTTCTCAGAGAGAGATACAGAGTAGGTTCCATAATTATATCAGGGTCTATAATTCCATCAGGATTAGAAACAAAAGAATTGTGTTTAAATAAAGGCATTATACTGCAGTACAAAAAAGGCATGCGAAATAAACACTTTTTTTTGTTTTTGTATTTTTTATTTTTAAACTGGGAAGTCGAAATATAACAGACACAATTCATATGTTTTGTTTTCAAGATGTAGCTTTGCAGATTAAAATTGCATGTACACATTCCATGTATTGCATGTAATCCCCCTACTTTATTTTTTTTTTTTTTTAATAGTGGACCACCAATGTTTATTATTAATACTATTATATATGCCCTGTAGAGCTTTACAAAGTAAGGGGAAACAAGACCATATCATTTACATATACAGACTAAACATTTCACCAAACTTGATACACAATCGGACAATTGGATATTGTTAGGAGACATTATTGGGAGGGTCTGGCTGGCAAGAGCTTACATTGTAATGACTGTAAAGTTCACTTAATTATTCTATTGCTAATATTGGCTGTGTTCTGCTCAACGTGCAAAAAAGGAAAATGATTATATGCAAATTTCTCTTTACAACAACTGATTTTAAGGACTAGTAATGAAAGAATGTAGTTTCCATGTTGTCTTTTTACAGCTTATTTCCATTCTCAAATGGGTCTCTCACACCCTGTGGTGAGAATTGTACCTGACCTGTGAGCAAAACAGAAGGATTTCATTAACACATGAGGTGTTACAAATGGCTAGGAAAGAAATCAAGCCCTGCAGGGGCTGATTAGCATTCAACCTTGCCCTCTTAAGGCAAATGGCCCCATACCACAAGTATACAGACAAGAACTGCAGCAATTCCCAGTTCTAGGGACTTGGCCCACTTCTGCGAGAGAGAGAGAACACACTGTGGGGCGTGCTTGGCAGAAAAATTAGTAAATTTGTTAAGTTGGTACAGAGTTATTTAGTCTGTTGAGTCAGTCATGACCAGACATGAATGAATGGGATCTGCACACCTGCTTGATATTAAATCAATCATTCACCGCTTTGTGGCTGCAGCCTGAAATTCAAGTTCCTTTAGTCACTCTCCAGTTCTTTTGTTTGGGTGTTAGGCAAAAAAAAAGGAGTGGTGTAAACAGCCTACAGCGAAGAAATGTAAAGGATGAATGGATTAGAGGGAGGGGGAGAGAAGATGAGGAGCGAAATGTTGAAGGATTGGCAGTCACATTTACTTTTGTAAGGTTTTCATGGGGATTTACATTTCCTAAGGGCTAGGACACACTGGGCGATTTGGGGAGATTTAGTCGCCTGGCGACTAATCGCCGCGACTTTCCACGACCAATCTTCCCCGAATGCCTCCCCTCGCTCTGCGCCTGGCTAAAATGAAAAATCGCCTGCGCTAATCACACGCGGCGATTCGTTTTCCGAAGTCGCCCGAAGTTTCCTCGTGAGGCAACTTCGGGAAACGAATCGCAGTGTGTGATTAGCGCCGGCGACTTTTCATTTTATCCAGGCGCAGAGTGAGGGGAGGCATTCGGGGAGAAAAGTCGCTGCGATTAGTCGCCAGGCGACTAAATCTCCCCAAATCGCCCAGTGTGTCCCAGCCCTAATGCTTTCACTGATTCACTGCCTATAACTCAAGATTAGTGAAAAATAAACTATGAACATTTGCAATGCACTTTCTGGGTCTGCAGGGAACAAGGGAGGTCCCACTGACATTTCTTGTGTTGGATGAAAAAAATCCCATATGCTTATATAAGAATGTCTACAGCATAATTAGCAATGTACTACTACCATACATACATAATTATTATTATTAATCAGTCAACAAGCTATGTAGCAAAGTGAAGCTGGCTATACACTTCTGCATATTTGCCAGATCTGGCCACCCACGTGCTGGAACAAATCAGGCCGATATGATCATACTGGGGGCCATGGAGACCGGTTGGGCGAGGCCCACAACATACCACATCTTGTCCAACAGGATTTGTATTGGCCTATGAATGGCCAACTTAAGCAATAATTTTGGGGTAAAAATAATAATAAATGAAGTACTTGGTTTTCAGTGCAACCAAGGTTGCAATTAATATCAAGCTCAACCAGACCTAGAATGCGACTTCTGAGGAATGTCTAATCACCTAAACCCCATACAATCTCAACAGTCTGCAGGCTTCCGGCTCTGACTGTGATAATTCTATGGTGCAACAAGTATTTGTTGAATGACCACTTAATATTCTGAAAGCCTCATCCTGCTGACAATGATTGATTATTGGGCAGAGTTCCATCACTACAACGCTTCTTAATGTGCGAATTTAGTGCTCATGTGCGCTTGTCAATCTTCTTTCCAGTTCTGAAGCATTGTATGCTTGTGCTCAGCATAGCTCGAAAGACCAATGTAGCAGTTTTATATCCAACCAAACTACAGGCTCCCATAGTGCCAAAATGCAAATTTACAAGTCCCTAAAGACACCAAGAGCAGGATAAATGTGTCGATTGGAGGTGCAGTTCCTAAACAGATCACAGCCCAAAATAAAACAAATAACGAAGATCAGAATAGACATCATCGAGACACATTATTTGCTGAAACCTCAAAGAATAGGTTGTTTCTGTTTTGGCTTTCACAAATCTATGAAAGTACATAAATTAACAACACTTGGTCACACTTGGGGGACAATTTTGGTCTTCAGTGCTAGTGCTCCCAGGCATTTTGCATTCACAAAAATGCAATGAAAAGCCTATTCATGGGGTCTATTTAACTAACATAACTTTTTACCAATTCCAAAGTTTACAAAACTTCAGACACATCAGGGTAAAACATTTTAAAAGGAGCTGATAAAGGGATCCATGTTGCAGCCAAATGTGCAAAATAACAGATGATTTAGGAAACAGAAGACAATACATTGGTGCAAATCAGCAGCCTTGGGCTGTATGCACACTGGCCAACTACTAATCCAAAAGAATCTCCTGCAACTCTAGTCTGATGCAAATCACGTCATATGTCTGCTTGTGATGTTGTGAGTGGCCTTAAAGAGGTTGACAACTTTTAGTATGCTATAAAGAGTGGTATTCCAAGACAGTGTGCAGTTGGTTTTCATTTTTTTTTTTTTATTTGTACTTTTTGAGTCATTTTGCTTTTTATTCAGCAGCTCTGCAGTTTGCAATTTCAATAATCTGGTTGATAGGGTCTAAGCTACCCTAGCAGCCAAGCATTGTTTTGCAGCTCAATCTTAGACAGTCATAGCAGAGAAGCCACAGTCTCTGCTCTAGTTAACCCAGACTTCCTAACACTTAACTTCCTGTCTGCTCTTTCAAAGCCCTTACTTAAACATTACTAAAAGAATGCTGCAAGAGGAGCAAATCAGTTTTTTTACCGTTAAAATATTCATTTTAGCTTCAGTAAGGCTATCTTCTTAACATGCACTGGGTAAACTGCCAACAACAAGACAGACAAGAATGTTATAATTACACATAAAAAGATGCAGGTGTCCTATATATCTAGATACACATCCTGGTGTAACATGTTCATAAAAAAATGTAAACAAAAAGCAGTAACAAGACCAAGTGTAGGACATTTTTCAGAGGTCAATTCCTCTGTAGCCCAGCCAATCCAAATTTATGGAATTCAGAGCTGCAAGCTACGAGCTAGCACTTTCCCCAATGCGCAGGATTAAAAAAAAAAAAAAAAGAGGATGCTTAGGTTTTTAAATCTGGTTGGTTAGTGAAGTCTGTCTTCAGAGATTTTTTTTTCTTTTTTCCTCTCTCCATTGCACTCCTAATTAACTGCAGACCGTGTCCTGAACTGAATAGCTGGCTTTCTTCTGCCCGCTTAGAAGAGGGGGAAAAAAATACAGGTCTCTGGCACAATGAGTTTCAAGCAAGACTTGCACACACATTTATTTATACAATCTCATCCTACCAATCTGTTTTCTGCAAAGTTCCGTCGTAGTCTCCTTAAACTATTGATCCATTTACAAAGTTGTACCATGGATTGTGGCTTATTGGCAGTGACAGCTGCTGGAAATCTGCTTTTGCTGCATTAGTCTGAAGTGTTATAGAGCGAGCTGTACAAACAGAAGATGTTGGCTGGGTAAGTGCCTCATACTGCATCTCAAGAGCGCCTGGCTAAGTGGGACTGGTGCTTTATACACGAGATATGCGACCTTTCACTGGGAAAACTGAAAGAGATGGAAATGGAGTGGCAAGGGGGAAAGAAATGCCCAGAGGGGAAAACGTCCAATGAGATTTAGATCTTTGATCTGCATCTTTGCAGATGAAATGAAAGTTTAAGGGGGGGGGGTGACAGAGAGATAAACCGAGGTTGTAGGGAAAGAAAAAAAAAATCGGGATCCCAAAGCACTGCTAGATACAAGAAGGATTAACAACGTATTCCATAGAAAGATCTTCCACGTGTGGCAACAAAATGCACGAAAAAACCCAAGAACAGAGGAATGAAAGCATTTCATATTCCCATACATAGCACTACCCAATGCCCTGGTCGGAGAGAAGTTTTTAAATAAAACACTGAAAGCTGAACTGGTTTGGGAGCCTGCCACTCCATTAGCCTCAACTTCAGAGAAAGTATATACAGCCTGTGACTTATCGTACCAGAAACATTTCTCAATCTTTTGTGGTCGAGGAGTCTGCAAGTCGAAGATATCCGCACAAATTGCAGCCCAAGCAGGTTTTGAGGCAAGCAAGGTAGAGCGATATTACAATGACACAGCCCACAATAGGTCACAAGTTGCCTTGGGAAGACTAGATACACCAGGCAACGCAGATTCTCACCAACGAAAATAATAGCAGAGATGTACAAAAGCAAAAACACAAATAGTGGTTGTTGTGGGCAAAAGAAAATGTGCAAAAATACACCAAAACCACCACAATATAAGAGTTAAAGTCACACTTTTAGAACGGGAAGTGCCCATTTCACCAATAAACTGAAGGAAGGCTGCAATACCCGATCAGAATTAGGATTTAACTGTGGTCCCCCAAGCCTCCTTAACAAACGGCTCTATTCTTGCCAGACACAACTATTCAAAGCTTCCACCTCAATCCTTGATTAGACGGGGATAGACAAGCCATTAAAAATGCATCCACCTCCAACTATCACAGATAATGTGCCTCATTACAGTTAACATTGCCACAATAGCTCTGACACACAGTTGTAAGGAACTCCTGGGGAAATAGGGAAGGAGTCTATTCAGTGATAATAAGAGAGGGAAAAAAGGTTTAAGCAATAATGTGGTTTAATTGGCCTCCCAAGAAGAGATCAGTAAATGCAACTTTATTATGCACCAGGAATAATCAGCTGGGGGGAATCAAGTTGCACGTTTTATTAATCCACTGAATAGTCAGAAATCAAATTGGTTAAATAAAAAAAATAAAATTTACACAGCTGGAGGGTAAAAAAAAAAAAAGCATTATTGCTCCGGACAACTTTTAACCCTTTCACTGTCAGACAGCAGTAGAGGAAAACAGCAATGTTTAATATCAAGAGACAGAAAATGTAAAAGTCCGTTATGAAGCAGTTGCTAAAAAGCTTTCAATTCACTACAATAATACCACAAAGGAACTGTTTTTGTTTTATAAAAAGTAGTTGTTTTTTTTCCTCCCATTGGTGGAAAGCAGTGATGTGCTTTGAAAAATCTCAACATAAAATGTAATGGAAATAAATAGGATGACGTTTTTACAAAGTAAAATAGCTCACTTTTTTTTTTTGGTGTTGTCTTGTCTACCCACAGAGAAGGATCTATGCCAGAAACCAACTTGCTTTACACACACACTGGCATCCACAGATGGCTCAGTCCAGACGCCTAAAATAAACCGCTACAGTCTGGACAGGCAGTCTGGGTGGCATGCCTTCCATGCGACTGTCCCAGTTATGTATACACCACCTACACATTACCACCAGCCTGGTGCCGTGTCTACAGATCACAGGGCAGCACATAATATATACACCGACATTCCTGGAAAGAATTAATTATCCAGCACATAAAGATTAATGGCAACGTAGCCAAATATAGTATGATTTTTATCCAAGCACCTAGGCTACTGTTATTCACTAGCAAGGAAGCAGGCGTTCTAGATTTAAAATACACAAACTAATGACACATTTCCAGGAGTAACACGGGGTACAAAGATCAAGGCTGCCTGTGAAACTGCTCGTCTGCACTTGAAGCCCAAGTTGACATGTCAACACTCTTAAAGCTACATAGGCAGGACAGGGGGACGCAAACTGCCCGCACCTGTTTGGTACATATTAGTACATACATAAAAAATGGTCGGATCTGCAATGTACGACTTATCTCCTCAGACTGCTGTAACCAGGAGATGCAGCTATATAAAGAGCACTTAAGTATCATCTGTGGGATCAGCAGTGAACTTGAAGCAGGGTTACCATCAGGTCACTTTAAATGCCACATACAGGGTGATGTTCTCTTCCCTGACTCCTTATTACCTTTCCATGCATGGCCATGAATCTCCTCGCCTCGTGTTAAAGGTACAGACGCTAGCGTAGCTATGGAGTGCCCACAGTGTGATTCCTGTTCTACTCTGTATGTAGGTTTTGTCTTCATCTCACTATCAGCTGGAAATGGGGGCGACATACAGTAATGCCAATCAACAATTCCGCTGGCGAATGCCAGGAACGCTCACATGAATTATATAAATATATATATATCACAGAGAATAGAGGATTACAAACAGTCCCATAGGCAGGGTGGTGTATACAATAAAGTGGTACATGCCCTCTAGTATACTTCCTGTACAAAACACGGTCACTTGGGAGGGTACACAGTTAAAGGCAAGGGCACAGTGATAACCCAGATTTGGGAATAGCTGGGGCAGAAATACTAGTTGTACACCACACAACAGCTGGAGGACATTGAACACAAACCATTATAACCCTGCAACTCCCATCACCCTTAGTGGGATAAGGTTTTTAACTCTGGAGCTCCTGGGACAAAACCTTTAGGAGCAGCGACTTTTTGGAATGAGCACTGATTGGGAAGGGAATAGTAATTGCTGCTATAAAAGGCCAGGGGGGCAATATTGGCATTAATATCACATGTATGGCTTGGCCCTTAGGCAGGACAAAGTCACAGCACAAAGTAATTAGCCAGGTGAGTCTCAGACCGTCACTTACCCTGACTGCTTTCCTCTTGTATTTGTTGCTGTAGTCGAACTTCTCCTTCATCTCATCCAGCAGCCGACCCAGCCTGGCCTGCTCGTCGTCTCCCCCGACCCCATCCCGGGCCAGTAAGATGTAGGCCCTCCAGTTGGCCGAGTCGAAGCCCCAGTGGCAAGTCCGGTTCTCCAGCGCCTTATGCGAGTGCACCACGAACTTGTGCGGCGGGTACATGAGGCGACAGTCCAAGCACTGGATACAGGGGGCGCTGGGGTGTCCGTACAGCTCGGGCACGAACAGGCCCCGACACTTTCCGAAGCACTCGTGATACACCTTGAAACTGCTCTCGGTCAGCTCCAGCTCTAAAGGTCCCGGCGGGAAGTCGCTCTTCTTGGCGCAGCGGGGCGGGTAGCTTCCCCCGTACAGCAGGGCGTTGCACAGCCGCTCGGCGTCCGTCTTGGTGATGAGGCCACAGGAGGGCGCGGAGAAGGGCAGGATCCCCATCACCTTCAGGATCTCCAGCTGGTCGGCCGTGCAGCGGGAGCAATACACGTGCAACTCGTCGCACACGGCGTTGATCTGCTGAAGGCTGAAGTCCCGCAGCACCGAGTTGAGGATCTGAGGGAGACACAGTCGCTTCTCGCCCCCCACCACAAAGCAAGAGATGGTCTCTCCCTCCAGAATAGTCTCGCACCTCTCAGTGGAGCGGTCCGACGGCATAAATAGGGGACCCCCGGGGATGACTGGAGGCGGCTGGCTGGGCAGATGGAGGATGGGCTCCGGGGGCTCCTTGCCGCTCTCCTTCTTGTACAAGTCCTGAGCCCAGCGGGCGGAGAAGGCGGCCGGGCCGCCCAGAGAACTCATGGAACTCAGATGGAACTGTTCCAGGGTCTTCTGGAGCCCGGGATGGGGCTGGAAGCTGCTGCGGCTCACGGTCTCCATGCCTAGAAGGTCCCGGCGGCAGCAACAACAACTCACTCACTCACTGGGCAAGTTCCGCGCTGATCAATCACTCGATGGCTCGGGGCTTTACTTGCAATCCGCACAGAGCTCAGTCCATACACGTTACTGTCTCACTGTCCTGTCTGATCCCCTGGCCAAAGCTTCAGTCCAGAGATACGAGGAGGCTGCCCATAGCGTCCCACTCAGTCCCTCTCACTCAGTCCCTCTCTCTCAGTCCCACTAATGTGTCTTTCCGCTGAGGAGTCACAAACGCGCCTGAACTTCCCCTCAGTACAAAGCGTCGGTGGAGGGGTTCGTGGGAAGTTGCGGGCGGGACAGACTCACGAGTTCCCCGTCATGTTCCACTGCTGGAGGTTAGGGAGCGAGCAGGGCTCTTTCTCCCAGACACACAGACTGCTGCCTTCCCGGTGCTGCTCACTGCTCGAATGGCTCCTGCACTCTGTCTGCACTCCCCCTCCCTCTTTCCCTTCTCCACCCCCTTTCTCTCTGTTTGTTGGTGTCTGCCTCAGTCATTGAATCCCAGCCAAGAATGTGACCAACTCCCCAGGCTGTGGCTCTTCCAGGAACAACCTCCACCCCCTTCCTCCTCCTCCTCCTGCTGCTGCCGCTGCCTCTTTTTTTTTTCTACTGCAAAGCGGAAAAAAACTTGTCTGTCGAAGGCAAAATAAAACTCGTGGTTCTCGTGTGTGAAACCGCCGGCTTCAGAAGCGGGAGGGTGTTTTACTTTCTCCTGTCACTAAACACGCAGTACAATGAGGTCATGATCAGCAACAGGTCAGGAGACATTTCTCACATATTATTCCACTAAATACTGCCATTTCCCCAATCATATTCCTCTACAGTGTCCACTGGGTCGTTTACAATTTCTGTGAAAAATTCTATATATTTGTTTTCAGATGCAAATGTATATATAAGTTGGACTGTAATTGCACAAGCTGCAGATCCGTACAAGGTGCAGGGCCACACCATGTCCATGTCTGGGAACTCGAGGTATAAAACCCTAAGGATGAATAAAAACACCCATATGAAAGATTCCCAGAGCTTTAAAGCCACGTGACATTAAAGGCAATAGCACATGGGACATTTCAGTGCCCACAGGCAGGTCCAGACTGGGATTCAAAAAACAGACCCTGGTTTATCCAGTACACAGAAGCCCAAAACAGCCCCCACCAGCCCAATAAACAGTCACTGTCCCTTGGCATATTACAGCAGCCCCTCTTTCATTTGCCAGAACCCACAGATTGCTAGTCCAGGCCTGCCCACAGGCAAAAAACACCTACCTATTGACAACCATTAGAATTCTGGCATCCTTGCGAATACTTTATTTCGAAAAGATGCTCCTGTTTGTGATTTCATGTGTAATGCAACTGTACTGCAGCAATGTAAATGTTCATCTATAGGAAGTTATTTTCAGACTTTTTTGTCGTATGTGAGTTGCCCAAGGTGGTGGGATTCCGTGCAGCCTGGAGCTGAGTAGATAGGGAACAAGTGGTGGCGTTGCATCTGCAGGAAGGTACAACACACGGATCATTGTGAAGGTGACCATACACACACAGATGTTATCATACGAAATAACGTTTAATGCGATATTCGGCGGTGGGAGGCAAGGCGGGCGCCCGAACATTAATGCTGAATTCTCAGATAGAGGTAGAATTCTATTGTTTCTACCTGCATATCTGATGATTCAGCTCTTAAAGCGGTGGTTGGCCTTTAAGTTAACTTTTAGTATGTAATAAAATGGCCAATTCTAGCAACTTTTCAGTTGGCCTTGATTTTTTTCTTTTTTACAGCTTTTGAATGATTTGCTAACTTCTGACTTTTTCCAACTGACACTGACTCCATCTAAAACACAAATGCAATGTAAGGCTACAAATCCATTGTTATTGCTATTTTTTATTGGCTATATTCCTATTTGGGTTTTCACCCGGACAGCCCGGTTTTCAGGATGGCTGTCCGGGTGAAAAGTGCCTGCCCAGATCACCAAATTAGGAAATCCAGACGTCTTTTAAATAAATGGCTTGGCAATTGCAACGTCATAACCCTGTACCTGACATAACGGACACACCTCTAAAAAAAACTTCCCCCTGTCCAGTCTCCCTGCAAAAGGTGGCAACCCTACTTCCTATTTATATCCCATTCTCTTATTAAATTCAACACAGGGTTTCTAGGGTAATTTGGACCCAAGCAACCACATTTCTAAAACTGCAAACTGGGGAGTTGCTAAATAATTCAAAAACAGCAAATAATAAAAAATGAAAACCAATTGCAGATTGTCTCAGAATATCACTCCCAGCTTAATTCTAAAGGGCCCATTTATTAAACCTCGAATTTATCTGGTCGAGATTTTTAGGAGGGAAACAAAACATTTTTGTGGAAAAATAAAAACCTTGAATTTTTAGATATTTATTATACCCCAAAGCTGCTAAAAATTCGATTCCAACTCAAATCTGTTAATGTCATGTAGAAGTCAATGGCAGATGTCCCTGAAGTTGTCTCTTGACATCCAAAACTGCCCTGGATAATCTTATAAAGTTTTCACAGTGACTATTCAATAAAGTCTTGTGCAAAGATAAAATAAATGTATTGAAGCATGCAAGAAGGGAATTCCACATGAACACAGTGTACTGTGGCCTTATATTGTACTCACTGTTATATAAATAAACATGTAATAGACATAATAAACTCACAAACTCATAAATGAAGACCTCATAAAGACCTTCAATTATGCACACACACACAAGTGTCTGTATGTATATATATACTTTTTCCCCTAACTGTACTGCATTCAGAAACTGTGCATTTGCCAAAACATGGTGAAATATTTGATGTACCTACACATACAATATATTCTGGTCCGGTCTTGGGCAAAGGATGGTCTGGGTCAGCGGGGCCCATGAAGACCTGGGCCCACCGGGTTTTTCCCCTGTGCCGGCCCAGTCTGAAACGCTATGACAGACTATAAAATGGTATTCTACATTACCTTGTTTTTTTAACAAAAAAAAAAAGCTAAATATCATTACATCTACTATAGAAAGGAAAATGTGATCCAGGCCTGAACTGTAATCTGTACCATATTAAACTAGGCTATAAAGGAGGCACAACAACAACACTAAACAGAGCGCTCAGGTCAAACAGATGTATAGTTGTAGTGCCCATGGCCAATACTATATCAATTATAAACCTTGCCTTTCGAAGAAGCAGTACAATATGAAAACATATGTAAAGAAACATAAGGGAAATAATCACAGTCACATGTTGGCTACGTTGCAGATAATGGATGAAGTTGACTAATAATGCTAATGGATGGGTATTATCATTGCTGGACAGGAACATTTCATAGAAGCCATCAGTTACTCAATACAATTCATTTTATCCTCCTTTAAACATAACAGAATCACCATGGTCCCCAGCCTATTGTTCTATATTGCTTCAGACCTGTTCATAAGGATAACCTCTGTCCCACTCATGACAATTACTATATGCTAAGTTCCCCAAAAGGAACATTTTACCTTGTGTGTGCAGCCTAACAGGGGCAGTACCTACAACTAATTCAAATCCTTGCTCCCAGTGCAAACCAAACACACAGAAAGGACTTGGACCATTATTTTCCTTGCTGGGACCAAATTTATAAATAGGAAACCGATCGGTGTAATTTTATGAGTGGTATTCATCAATATTGCTCATAAAAATATATGGATTGTTGCTAAATCAGCCCCTTAAGCTGGCCATAGATGTAAAGATTTTTAAAAGATTCAATCGTTATCGTGAGACCACGATTATCTCGATATGATCGTTTAAATGTACGATGTGTCCATCAACTAAAAAGACCATTTCAGGCGATATTGCCAGCAAAACTGAAGAGTAGCTGCCTGCTTGGCCCTGCAAATATAGATAGATTGCACTGGGACCGATAAAGATTTTTAAACCTGGCCGATCTATTTTCTGACAGATGTCAGCCGAAAAATCGGAAGATGTACGATCGTCCACTAACTGCACGATAATTTGACGGATTGGTCAGTCTGCACTGAAATCAGTCGTTCACCAAAGAAGAATCGTCTAGGGACCATTAGTCTTTGGGGATTTAAGAAAATGATGTAAAAAAAAAAAAAAAACAACAAAAAGAAGAATTAGCGTAAAACAGTACTGACTCTATTCCATTTAGCAGAAATAATGAATACACAAATGTTTATATTTGTGTATTAAGTAGTGCCACAAATTTGCTTGGAGGACATCAATGGAGTCTGGGCCCACCAGTGCCATAAAGTGTTCCTGCTGCTTTATTAACTAGACTCGAAGAGTGTTACAGTTACTACTACCTATTAGACTTCCATAAATGCAGCAGATAAAAATTGCTTTGCTTACATCTGTGCTATAGCAAACATATGGATTACAGAAGAGTTTACCAAAAGACACAGCAGACTTTTCATACATAAAATGTAGGAGAAATGAAGCAAGCCAGATGCAGACTTGAATAAATCCCCGTTCTTCGCAGCAGACAGGAGTAGACAAGCAGCTTGTTTACAGTAAAACATAACATGCAGTAACTGGGATGGGGGATTTTAGAAAACCACAAGTATTTAATTCTGAGGGCTCATACAGGAATAACATCTCGGCCCCCGAGATCTATCAGTGTTCAGAGTTATATGGTCAGTTCCATATACTATTACTCATGTAACCTGATGGGTAAATGGAGTGCTATTGTGCTGTAGCAACTCCCAGTAAACTTGTAGTGTTGTAGTGTTTGCCCGTCAAGGACTAGTCTGCAGATGTCAACCTGCAAATGTCTAACCGCATCAGGCTCTCCAAGTGGAACCTAGGCTGGAATATAACTACCCCTTAAGGTGGCCATAGACACACAGATCCGATCGAACGAATCGAGGATTCGTACGATTTTCGGATCGTGTGTGGCGTGTCCCGACTTCTTTCGTCCGGCGGAGATCGGTCGTTTGGTCGATCGGTCAGGTTTGATTTTGACCCGACCGATCCCGCCGGAACCCAGGGCACATCGTAATCGGATCGTTCGGCCATGCGGCCGAACAATCAGATTACACCCGATATAGCCATGTTTGTTAATGGCATATCGGGGAAATATCCGCTCGTTTGGCGATGTTGCCAAACGAGCAGATCTTTGCATCTATGGCCACCTTTAGTCCAGTGATCCCCAACCAGTGACTCGCTTGCAACAGGTTGCTCACCAAGCTCTTGGATGTTGCTCCCAATGGAGTCAAATCAGATGCTTATTTTTTAATTCTGACTCAAAGGCCAGTTTTGGAGCCATAAAGACCATGTGAGCTGCCAAAATTATTCTGTATGTTTTCTGCTAATCCACATAGGGGCTACCAAATGCCAATTACAGCCTTTACTGGGCACCCTAGGAGCTTTTTTACTACTTGCTTTGCTCCCCAACCTTTTTTATAGTTAAATGTGGATCATGGGTAAAATAGTTGGGGACACCTGCCTTAGTGTATTGCCGATCGTACGATTTTCAGAGGGAGACTGTCACTAGTGTTGTCAGACATAAGTATTGTACGATTGCTTTCAGGGGCAGAACATTGGGTGATCTGTTCTATTTGATCGGAATGGTAAAGAGTTTGATCTGAATGGTTAGTGGAGGGTCGGGAGATGGGAAAGTCCGATCGTACGTTGATTCATACAATCGGATCTTTGCGTCTATGGCCAGCTTTAGTCTACACTTGGATCCCTACTCTGAGGTTGGATACCCAGGACTCTTATCCTTCTGCTTTCCTTGTAGGAGCATCAGGCTGCTTACTTAATACCCTGAACTTAACTCTCACTCCTATAGCAAGCTATGAAAATACATTTCCTTTACTGGGATTATTTCTGTCCTGGCTCTAATCTTCTCCTGCCTTCCTACCCAGGTCGAATTCAAGCGATAACAGCCTCAAAAGCGTCTACCTTTTGAACAATAGAAAAACGACCCCTCCTTGACATTCATGGAACTGCCAGAAGCACAAACACAGGATAAGGAAAAAATTTTACCTCCCAACTTTGATTTAGGATCACTGCCTGTCAACATAAAGGGCAACTAAATTATCGGTCCCCTACACTAATTTTATGCAAGCAGTGCCGTGTATTTCCCACCTAGGTCAGTATTCCTTTGTGAGGTATTATCTCCCCAATAAACCTCTCTGCATACACATATTTCATTCCCTACATAAATTCTATGGTAGAAATTCTACATGCACGGAGTATTATACAGTCCACTAAGGCCGGCAATAGAATTGGTTCAAGCTGAGCACACTTCTAGATGGCTATATTGCACTGATCTGACTGTCTGCATGCTTATTGTACAGATCACTAGGGGGGGAGTGAGGTGAGTGGTCATCTGATGATCCTACACACACACACCAAATTGGGTTATTGGTTGACCTTGTGTCACGGTCGGCACCCAACACCAGAACAAATGCCAAGCACCCTGGTCTCGGCTCGTGCTTCATCTGTAGTGTGACCGCCTTTGGCCTCGGGAGGAGCCCTCAGCTACCTGGATGCCACCAGGACTTAAACGAGAGGTGCAAGGCTAGAGGTCCTGGATAAGCAGAGGGGCACGACTGTTAGTCTTTGGGCAGAAGTTCGTATTACAAGGTGTTAAATGGAATCGTAGTCGGAACTGGCTGGGTCGAGGCAGGCAATGAGAACCAGTGGAATGGCCCTTTAAATATTTGAATTTTTGCGCCGTTGTGCGCATGCGCCTATAAAGCAGGAGAGGCGCGCCCTTAACGAACCAGCGCAGGAGGAAGAAGACGCGGCAGGCGTCCCTGCCGTCCCCCCACTAAACCATCAGGGTAAGCCTTTACACCTTGCTTTCCAATGTACTCATCTGTACTAAAGAATGTTGACAATGCCAAGTAAGCATAATGCAGGAAAGATGTAAGGATGCAATTAGTAGTACAATGAAAACTGGAAATTATTCCTCAGTGATCCACCAGTAGCTATAGTGAGTCAGACTCTTCCACAGACCAATGGAGTAGCCATCTCCACTTCAGTAACATAAAATAACAAGAAAGTCTGGAGAGTCTTTGCAAGTGTGTAGTTTTATTATCGCACTACATGTTTCGGACCCATCTGGTCCTTCCTCTGGTGCCAGAGGAAGGACCAGATGGGTCCGAAACATGAAGTGTGATAATAAAACTACACACTTGCAAAGACTCTCCAGACTTTCTTGTTATTTTAAGGATGCAATTAGCTCTGGCCTACACTGTAGCCTTGTAGTTACTTAAAATAGAATAAACGTTTAAGTGGCCCAACTTGAGTGATTAACAGTGTTCCGGTGACTCCGTTACCTGCTCATCAAGGGGTTGGATTTTGCTCCGCTTGTGCACTGCCTGTGATCTGTTCTCAGCTGTAACTAACAGGGGAAGAAAAATAAATGGGCCCATATCACTAATAGTGTAAGAATTGCTTATAGATCCTTCATATTATCTGACAGCAAATAAATCACTTTGCCTTTCCAGTCGGCACATATTCCTTTGTGCTTTGTGTGTTATTTCATGCAGTCTTGGGAAAGCCCCATGCTTTGCTTAACATTGTTATTATGTGTAGTTATATAGGCCATGCTGTGACTTTTTCCATTCAACTAATATCTGTACACTGTAAGCCAACATAGGTTGGGCCCCGTTTGTGTGGTTCACTGTGTCACAATGTTTACATTTATTATTTTTCCTTTTTGTGTAGCACCGAAGAACATTCTGGGGCTTTCTAAATAAAATCTTCAATAAAAGGCAAAAAACCCTGTCTGGGCCCCAATGCAGCAATGACAGAGACATCTTAAAGAGCAATATCCTGTTAACCCTCCAAACAAAGCAAGTAGGCCCAGGAATAAACAGGATATACAGGCTGGTTATGCAATACCAAACCTCTCTGTGGTCAGTTCCATGCTATAAATAACTCAAGAGAATAACAAAATGCACAATATTGTCCAGAGCTTCTCACTGCACAGACCTGCAGAGCCTTACTCATCTACCTTGTTTTCATATTTATTATGTATAGGTAATGTACCTCAGAATGACTCCTTTATCTTTAGTTTGCCCTGCAGGTCAAATAATTTCTATGTACAGGAAGGGGACTTGTTATCCAGAATGCTGGGGACCTGAGGTTTCCGGATAATGGATCCTTCCGTAATTTGGATCTTTGTACTTTAAGTCGACTAGAAAATCATGTTAACATTAAATAAACCCAATAGGCTGATTTTGCTTCCAATAAGAATTAATTATATCTTAGTTTGGATCAAGTACAAGGTACTGTTTTATTATTTCAGAGAAAAAGGAAATCATTTTTTAACATTTGAATTATTTGGATAAAGTGGAGTCTATGGGACACAGTCTTTCTGTAATTCTGAGATTTCTGGATAACAGATTTCCGGATAACGGATCCCATACCTTTAATTGTGCGGTACTTTTGCATGAAAAAGCCGATCCTGTACGGTTCCCACCCAATGGGTCTACTGGCCACATGGACCTATCAATTATTGTGTTCATTCAGGCTGATAGCCCAAACAACTGGAACTGTAGGAAGTGAGCAGGAGCTGTTGTTCTTAAATTCTTCATCTGCAAATACACGTACTGTACTGTATGTACTGGGTGTCATGGTGCATCACAGATCAAGTTTTTTAAACCAACCTATATCCATTCATAATCATATTGGCCCGGGATTATCTGGCTATCGTATTTGTAGCAAAAATCACACAACCAATTAATTCAGCAATAGGAAACCTTCAAATCTTCTGTTATTAGTGTGAATTAGGCTACAGAGGCATATTAGCCACGAGCTTGTGTGATGTATACCTAACAATTGTTATTTCTACTCTTTATACTATTAGTCTTGTTTTTCATCCAATGAACCCATGAACTCCTTGTGGCAGATTCCGTAAAGGGCAAAGTGACTGACGCTAGCGAAAATTTGACAGTGTGACGTAATTTCAGAACTTCGCCGATTTCCTAACAGGTGCAGGCGTCACTTCGCTAGCGAAGGAGTTAGACGCTACCGTTGCTTCGCACTCTAACGCCAGGCGAATTTTTGCTCTGGCGAACTGACTTAACTCTGCAAATGGAGTGCATAGGACTTCCTCAATTTTTAGTGCAAATTTTTTCTAAGTCCCAAAAAACGCTGGTGTCTTTTCCTTTTTTCTAAGTGATAGCCTGCAAAGGTCCATAAAATTTCACTTTAGTGAATTGACGCCTAGCGAAGTGTTGCGATGGCATGCAAAGCCATCACTGACGATTTTTCGCCTGTTAGGGAATTTGCCCCTTTGGATGCTTAGAGCCTAGGATAAGTGTCCTACAGTACAAATACCGAACCAAATACTCCCATTCAATATATGTTAAAGGGGTTGTTCACCTTTAAATTAACTTTTAAAATGATGTAGAGAGCTGAGACAATTTGCAACTGGTTGTTGTTTTATATTATTTGTGTTTCTTCAGTTATTTAGATTTTTCAGCAGCTATCCAGTTGGCCAGGAACCAAATTACCCCGGCGACCTTCAATTGGTTTGAACGAGAGACACTCCAAAAAACATACAGGCAGCTTAATTGGCTCCTGATAAAACTGACCATAGTGTGTGAACAGAGCCACTATCAGGGGGCACAAGGCTAACTGTCATCCTGGCCTGGGGAATTTCTGGGCTTGGCTTGGCTGTGCTGCAGAAACTGCTGCTCCAGAGAAGAGCAAATAAGCCACTCCAGAAAAGATGAAAAAGCCACTCCGGAGAAGAACGAACAAGCCACTCCGGAGAAAAACTAAGAAGCCAATCCAGAGGAGAATGAAGAAGCCGATCCAGAGGAGAATGAAGAAGCCGATCCAGAGGAGAATGAAAAAGCCGATCCGGAGAAGAACGTAGAAGCCACTCCAGAGAGGATCGTAGAAGCCACTCCGGAGAAGAACGAAGAAGCCACTCCGGAGAAAAACTAAGAAGCCAATCCAGAGGAGAATGAAGAAGCTGATCCAGAGGAGAATGAAGAAGCCGATCCAGAGGAGAATGAAGAAGCCGATCCAGAGGAGAATGAAAAAGCCGATCCGGAGAAGAACGTAGAAGCCACTCCAGAGAGGATCGTAGAAGCCACTCCGGAGAAGAACGAAGAAGCCACTCCGGAGAAAAACTAAGAAGCCAATCCAGAGGAGAATGAAGAAGCTGATCCAGAGGAGAATGAAGAAGCCGATCCAGAGGAGAATGAAGAAGCCGATCCAGAGTAGAATGAAAAAGCCGATCCGGAGAAGAACGTAGAAGCCACTCCAGAGAAGAACGAAGAAGCCACTCCGGAGAAGAAAGAACGAAGAAGCCTCTCCGGAGAAGAAAGAATGAAGAAGCCTCTCCAGAGAAGAATAAAGACCACCACAGAGGAGGAAGAAAGCCACCTGTTGAACTTTAAAGTTAAATTCCACTGAACCCCTTTATCTATCCCTGACTACCAATTAATCCAATAGGTATCTTCTTCCACTGGCCACCAATGTAAAGTATTTGGTATCTCCTGGCCGTGAACAATAATGTATTTTTTATGTGTAGGGGACCCTGTCACTAATGGCCCTTATTCAGACTGGTTATTTTTTTACCATATGTCTGTGTGGCCTTTGAACTGTGGGGTGAAGGTGGGGGGAGCCCAGAAAATGTTGTTGTGCAGAGCTGCATGATTTCTGATGGCAGCCCTGTGTGTGAATATGATAAACTGGAAGCTCAACTGGAACAGGGACAAATGAATGATGTATAATCTCTGCTGCAGAATATGTCGACTCTGTATAAAGAATAATTTGTATGTATGGTCGGATGTTTTTTATTTTTATCCAGTGTGTCCAAATAGTGAATTGAAAGCCAACTCAAACCCCCCCCCTTGCAACAATGCGCATGTAAAGCTGATGAAAAGCAGCTTAGCAATGATCTTGGATTTCACTGTAGACACTGTAGACACATTAAAAAAAATAAAAAAAAACCTCTGCACCTGAAGTGAATTCATTAGTCATGAACCTGAAGGATGCAGCAGAACAGAATCCTTGTTCTCCCACAGTGAGACTCTCTATGTTGACTTATGGTACTTTACTCATTGACTTTGGAAGAGACCTGATTCTTTCATAGGAAAATTTTTCGTTTTCTGTGTCTGAGAGCCCTCCTTTGCATACTTTGGCGGGAGCGTAATAGACTAGGAATTTCAGCTGGCGCAGTAATCTCATTGGTCCGATGTCCCATGTGATTTCTAATACGTGAAGGAGACTCTTTTATGGCTTTATTAAAACAAACTACTGCTTGTCGCTGCAGCTGCATGTAACTACAAGATCTGATGGATACACACAATTACCTAGCGAGCAGCCCGCATACAGACAGGGATTTTTTTTTTCTTCCCCTCTGCAAATCTATGATGGCTCAGGAATTTCAATAATAGTAGAAAACATACAAGATAAATCAGGGAGCTGCCTTGCCTAACACCTAACGGCTGATCAAGATATATGGGCTAAATCACTGAAATATTACATCTGCAGAAAATAGTTTATTCCCTATAAAGGAAAGGGATACAAAATCTACTACATGTTTATATAAATTATCTTCTCTGTCTTTTTATCAAGTCTGCTATTTAGAAACCTCTTGATTATATTTAAGGGGTCGGCCCTCGAGTGCCTATATAGTAAATAACATTTTCTGCAAAATATAAAATCTGCCGCCACCGCTGGATACTTCTTCACTAAATGCGCTGGCAGAGGAGGGGTGGTGGTGGGTAGCTTGTGTTAATTAGGTATAACTGTTAATTAAAGAGCGTTGGAACTATCATGTCCCTACTTGCACACATGCATTAAAGCTTAACAATGCAGCATTTTTGAGCAATGAAGTACGGGCTCTGGCAGGGAAATGGCAATTCCAGTACTTTAATTGACAGGTATTTTCAGGCATTTTGGCACCTACCTGGCAGGTGATTACATATATGGGCAACAAAACTCCCTTGTGTCATTGCATTTAAAAATCCTGGTGGGATTCTGCTAAAATGTTTCAAAAGTCAAACATAGAGACACTGCTTGAATTGGAGGGAAAAAAGTGGAGGGATGCTCTGTGTGGCGAGCGTAGCGTGGCATGCTAACACAAGCCCCTCTCATTGTTATAATAAGCCTCACACCCCAATACTTTCTGGTTTCACCCACTTTAATAGAAAACCGTTTTGGTATTTCCTTCTAATGTACAGTTTAATGCCCAGTATGCATAGATTTACCAAAGTAAAAATTGTGCATATGACTTTTCTTGGCTGCCAATAGGGATGTAGCGAACTGTTCGACCGGCGAACTAGTTCGCGTGAACTTCGACTGTTCGCGTCCGCCGCAAGTTCGCGAACGTCGCGCGACGTTCGCCAATAGGCGCTCGCGTCAAAATCGTTCGACCATTCGATCGCTAAAATCGAACGATTTTCGTTCGATTCGAACAAAAATCGTTCGATCGAACGATTAAAATCCTTCGATCGTGCGAATTGAACGATTTTCGGATGTTCGAAGTTTGCGAACAGTTCGCGAACTGTTCGCATTTTTTGCCGGTGTTCGCGAACGGCGTTCGCGAACACATACTCGGCGGTTCGCTACATCCCTAGCTGCCAATTCAGATTCTGCAAACACAGCCCCTTGCCTGTGTATTGTGCGTCATTACATAGCACAACCTCATCATATTCTATATTACCCAAGATTATTGCAAATAGTTTATATAATTCTCTCACTATTCTGTAACCTGCTGCTGCTTAATACCTTAATTTTCTATTTTTGTTTTCCCTGTTTTCTTTTTCTCTCCTTTTCGCTATAACCCTTTCTGCTGCTCCCACCTTCTTTATCTGTTTAACACTTCTCTATCTCTCTCCCAGCAATCTTTTCTCTCCTTTTATCTTCTATATATTTAACTATATTTTATTTTACCTCTGTATTTTATTTGCATGCAGAAGTGGAGAGGAGCAAAAGAAAATTCCGGGATTCAAAACTCTTGCATCCCCACTGAGGGAATGCTATTTCTCAGAAATAAAGAAGTGAAGGGATGTCATCCCTGTGCATCCCTCCCCTATTCCAGCGCTGCCTAGAGAACAAAAAGAGACAGGTGCTGCCTTCAGCACTTTAATTTAATATGTGCAATGTATATTGAAAATTTGCTTAAAACTATATTTTCTTTCATTTTCTTTTCCTGCCAGGGAACTTTGGTGCGAAAGCCACCAAAGAAGCTGCCATTGCACACAAACTTAAGGTATGTTCCACTGAACACCATTTTTTTTTATTTCATTAAACCCCTGGCCACTAATGTTTTTTTTTTACATCTTCTATGGGGTCATGACCACCAATTATTTTAACTTGTATGGGGGACCCTTGCCACCAATGTTTTTTTTTTAACTTGTAGGGGGGACCCTGGAGGGGTGGGGCCTCGAAAATGTTGTTATACGAGCCCCCATGATTTCTGACGGCGGCCCTGGGGCCATGTAAAATCAGTACAAAGACTCAAGCCTCGAATCTCAAAATCCCAGGGGTTCCATTGCCCTATACAAGGGTTCAATATAAAGCTGTGCAGCTTGGTGCAGGTATGGGACCTGTTATCCATAATTCTCAGAATCTGGAGTTTTCCAGGAAAAGGATATTTTTGTAATTTGGGTTCTCATACCTTAAGTCTACTAAAAATATTAAATGTAAATATTAAATAAACCCAATAAGCTGGTTTTGCCTCCAATAAGGATTAATTAAATTTTAGTTTGGATCAAGTACAAAGTACTGTTTTAATAATTACAGAGAAAAAGGAAATATTTTTTTTAAATTTGCATTAAAATTTTTTAAGATTTTGGAGTCTATGGGAGATGGCCTTTTTCTGTAATTTGGAGCTTTCTGGATAATGGGTTTTCAGATAACGGATCCCATACCAGCAATTGCCATGTTTGACCACATCACATACTATCAGAACCTCTATAGCTATCAATGCTGAGCTGGAGCATGCATACTGAAACCAGAACCAAGTTGGCTGCTAGTGCTCCTTACTAAAATTCACAACAATTTGTGTGAATTATGATCTCAAAGAATATTCCATAAAAAGCCCCAATGGGAAGGTCGAGAGACAGAATAATAGTAAATTGCACAAGAACAATTTTTTATTTTGCGGCGACTACAAAGGAAAACGGTTGAGCGTTGGAAAATTGTTTTTCCTAATGTTAGTAAATCAACCTCTTAGATGCAGATTTTCTTCTCTGTTGCACATGAACAAATATTTATGCTTCGTGGCACTGTAGCAAAATTCCATCAATGCGCTGCAGCCTCTTAGTGAACAAGTCTCCATAGTTCTTGTTTATTTGACGGCTCATGTCCATGAGAAACAGCAATGTTACTAGCGTAGTTTATCCTTATAAAATAATTGTTAAACCACAAGCATTTGTTCATGGATTCTAAAAGATATTCAGGATGTCCCCTTGCTTTGTCTGATCGTGTACAGGCAAAGAATTTATTGGAATCTGAACATGGTGTGAACATTTTAAAAACCCTCCAGGGTGTTGGCAGAAATTAGACTGGATTTACCTGTGATGTTTCTTCAATAGGACGTTCCTGATTGTGCAACATTATATTAGGTCCTGTTCTTTCCAGGAATTCAAAACAAACACACAGGTGGGCTTTGCTGAAAATGAAGTGTAGTGATTATTAGAAGCACTTTACCCGGGGGGCAGCATCTGCTGGTATAGCTCACTGCTAGCTTCTGGGTGGATAGAAGCAAGAAAATTGTCAATCATATGTCAAAGCTTCTATGAAGAATAAAGCTGCAAATCAACCAGCCAATCAGAAGCACTTGTATGAAAGCAACATCTCTACAATCCACACAAGTGAGAAGAACCTACATGCTACCTATAAAATATAGTAACAAAATAATAGAATGACTGGGTCCTTTCTGAAAACTGCTGCTTTGGTGGTAATTTAAGTCAGAGTTCCAAACACCATAGTAGGCCAGGCTTGAGCAAGTTTGTATAACATTTTGTAGAATAAAATGCAGGAACTACTTGCCGGCGGGCCCTGGTACAGAATGAGCACCCTGGCCCCCTGTCAGGCCCACCCACCTATGAATCGCGTGCGCTGTAAAATTTCCCCCTGCCCAGTCACCCACAATAACTGTTATTGCGGCTCCAGCTGGCCCCAAGGGGGTGCGGGCCTCGGTGTGATCGCACCCCTGGTAGTTACACCACTGATTGAACGGGAAGGTGTGTTATCCTGAAACATTATTGGAAGTATTAACAAAACTAAAGTTTTCCCTTTTTTTTTTAATAAAACCAAGTTGACCTAACTCGCATCCACGAAGATACCTCATTTATCCAAAAATAAGATTGAAAAAGTCAGTGTGGGAACAAAATTCTGCGACAATTAAAATAATATGAATTCGAATTTGACACGCAAATCGAATGACTTTTTTGAATTGTCACCTGAAAACCCCTACTTTTTCGGATTATGATACAAAAACCAGTGCAGATCACAATGTCAAGAAACCTCTTCAAATTGCAAAAGGGATATCTGCCATTGACTTCTATATGACCTTGACAGGTTTTAGCAGGAGTATTTACGGATTTAGATTTTTAGCAGATTTTGTGACCCCTATGAAAGAGAACATAAACAATTTAGGAAAGTTAATTTGAATTTGTTAATGATTATATTTATGTAGGGGACCAGATAACCACCAATGGATGCCGAAGCTGCCACTCATTTACAGTTTTAAGGACCAGTAACATAAAAAAAAAAAAAATATTGTTGAAGGGATACTGTCATGGGAAAAACATTTTTTTCAAAATGAATCAGTTAATATTGCTGCTCCAGCAGAATTCTGCACTGAAATCCATTTATCAAAAGAGCAAACAGATTTTTTTATATTCAATTTTGAAATCTGACATGGGGCTAGACATATTGTAAATTTCCCAGCTGCCCCAAGTCATGTGACTTGTGCTCTGATAACCTTCAATCACTCTTTACTGCTGTACTGCAAGTTGGAGTGATATCACCCCCCTCCCTCCCTCCCCCCCAGCAGCCAAACAATGGGAAGGTAACCAGATAACAGCTCCCTAACACAAGATAACAGCTGCCTGGTAGATCTAAGAACAACACTCAATAGTAAAAACCCATGTCCCAGTGAGACACATTCAGTTACATTGAGAAGGAAAAACAGCAGCCTGCCAGAAAGCATTTCTCTCCTAACGTGCAGGCACAATTCACATTACCAGGGGCAGCTGGGAAATTGACAATATGTCTAGCCCCATGTCAGATTTCAAAATTGAATATAAAAAAATCTGTTTGCTCTTTTGAGAAATGGATTTCAGTGCAGAATTCTGCTGGAGTAGCACTATTAACTGGTGCGTTTTGAAAAAAACATGTTTTCTGATGACAGGATCCCTTTAATATACATAGAAAAAAACTCCACCAAGACAAATTAAACTTTAAAATCGTAAAGCTTTTATTAAGAAATAACTTATAAAAACAAGTTTAGAATCTTGATTCAGGTGGAAGCACACCTCAGGTTACAGGGGTGGCAAAAGCAAAAAGAGCCAAAATACCTTTTTTTTTTTTTTTTTAATACCTTCTTGACCTGTTTGAAGCTCTGAAAGGTAGGGGGCAACATTGGAAAGGTCACCTCAGGGAAGCCAGAGGTGCAGGAGAGATGGAGGTCCTTTCTGGGCCACCCTGTCCCCCCCCCAGTCCCACCTGTGGTTGCAGTGTCTGCTGATCAATAGTTACAACATTGACAGTATAATATTTTGAGAAATCTTTCCTATTGTGATAATTTTTCACATTGTTTCACAAGGTTTTCAAGCACAGTCAAAATATCTGATTACAGTTCTCGTGTCCCCTTATGACAGGCAGAACTTCTATGTATCTGAACATAGGAGCATGACAGCTGGAGGTCCTCTGATTTTATGTAGGGAAGTTGTCGGCATACCGCAGGCAAATGACCTGTAGGGGTTATTTATCAAAGTTCGAATTTATCTCAATATTTTCTGCTACAAACTCCGATGAAATCCGCTTGGGTTTTTTATGATTATTTATTATTAAATTTTCCGAAAATTTGCTTTGCAGTAAAAAATCTGATTTTCAAAAAAAAATTCGTATTTTTTTCATCCGATTTTCACGTTTCTGAATTTTCACCCAAATGAAACTTAGCGCACATAAAAAAATCATTGGGACTTCTCCTATTGACTTATATGCAACCTCAACAGGTCTGAGATGCCGGATTTTCAGATTCAGACTTTTCCATCCTCGTGGTTTAATAAATTCAGAAAAATCATGATTTTTTAAAAGTCAGATTTTATATAACAAAAATCACAAATTTTCCGTGATTTTTGCATTCAGAGTTTAGTAAATAACCCCTAAGTGTTACAGTTTGTATGAGAAATATAAGTATAGATAATACTCATAGTAATATTTCTTTGCTAGGCTGCAGATCTAGGGCATGGGTATGTTTAACTAGAATTCAAGGGACAGAATCTGTCAAAGGCTGCTGGGAGTTGTAGTTCAGACCTATACTTTTTGGTATTGGTTTAGTTTGTCTTGGATGATGATTCACATTAGATGATCCATATCATGGTACAATTACAAAGGTTTTAAATGCTTTAAAAAAAAAAAAGATTTTTTTTAAAACATATCCCATAAAGCACTGCATGGGGGGGCGCTGAGTGACATACAAAAGTAGGGCAGGAATGTATGAATATGAGAGGCCAGTGCCTATTGTCTATAATAATATCTGCAATGAGTACAGCGCACATCTGTACTTTAGTAGCGGTATTTGCGATTTATGTGCTGTTGTTGTCTTCTTATGTTACAGCAGGGATCTGCAACCTGTGGATCTGCAGCTGCTGCTGAACAACAATTACCAGCGTCCACCAACAGCTGTGTGCTGTTGGAGCATGCTGGGAGTTATAGTACATCAACAGCTGGATAGCCACGGGTTCCACATCTCTGACCTATATTGTCCATAATTTCATGCTGCCGCCTTCTTTTTTTTTTGCCTCATTAAAAAAATGTTCCTATCAGGAATTGGACAGACGTACATGGTGATGAGAGGTACAAAGGACAGAGGCAAAATAGAAGAAGGACTAGCATACTTAATATTGCCACCCTAGTTGACTGAGATTCACGCACTAAATACTTCATGCTAACCTCTCTCTGCTCACAAGACAAATATGTATATATGAGGAATAAATCACAGCCCTTGTGGCTTTTTTTTCCATACAAAGCCCTGTGAGTGCGGTCTTTTTTCTTTGAATATATATATATATATATATATATATATATATATATATATATATATATATTCAAAGCAGTCCATGAAAGCTTTTCGCTCACCTGGAGCCATCGTCAGGACCAGGTGAGCTGAAACGCGTTGATACACCATGCACCAGAGTGCTTTCATGGACTGCTTTATATATATATATATATATATATATATATATATATATATATATATATATATATATATATATATATATATATATATATATATATATATATATATATATATATATATATTATGCAAAAGTGACAGCATGAAATTCTAAGGATTGACTTTCCCTCTATCTAGCTAGTGTCTGCTAACATGTGCTTAAGGGATTCATCACACAAGTGCATTTTTTTAGTCTGAACAGATTTATACACATTTTGTGGGGGGTTTTCCCCTTTGATTGATATATTAAAATGTATTATATACCCAGTCAACAATAATCATGCATAATAAATGTAATCAAAGAGAATGCAAGGTTATTCCACACCAAGAAATACTGCACAATCACCCCTGTCCGTATTTAAAAGACTTGTGAGAAAAGAATCAATATCGGAGGTTTTACAAGTAACCAGCCACTCACAGTGATTGACAGAAGTGGAGGACTGTATATCATCCTTGGAGGATGACCTTGACAAAGCACAAACCATCATTGATACGCTACAGAAATAAATTTCTATCTTAGCAGATAAAGTTGAGGATCTTGTAAACCGCAGCTGGAGGAACATCTTGAGGCTTATAAGAGTCCCAGAAACAATGGCAAAGAATTGGAAGACCTTCTGACTCACTGGTTACCCCAAGCTCTCCAACTACCTCTCTCACCGCCACCATTTCAGATTGAACGTTATCACAGGATTGGCCCTCCCTTAAAAGATTCTACAACTCGACCAAGACAAGTGATTTTTCGTATACTCAACTTTGCAGATAAAAGCAATGTCCTAGAAGCATACAGGAAGACAAAAGAATTGCAATATGCCCTTTTCAAGACTATTCAGCATCAGTCTCTGCAAAAAGTTTTCACCAATATGTAAGACCCTGTATTCTGCTGGATACAAATTTTCTATACTTTACCCGGCAAAATAAAAATTTATCAATAAAACAGATGGCAAACCACAATTGTTTGAGGACCTGAAAAAAGCGCTGGACTATGTTAAAACCCATCAACATACGGAGGAGGACTGATTCTTCATATCCAGAAAAGAGGTTAACCTTTATATAGAATCAGATCGTCACTCATATGTTGGCTCCTGTTTCACCTAGCTACAGACATCCCTCCGTTACTGACAATTCCTCTACACAATTTGAAACCAGGGGTCTAGCTACGGTTGGACTTTACCATAAAGATCTAAACTAGCTAATCAGGAGAACAATAATACGAATTACCTTGGCTTACTTGGATGAACTCGCAAACATCTAGCTAAAGTCAGGTAAAGAGCTAGAGCAACAAGCTTGGCCAGATACCTCTCTTTTTACAGTTGTAAAGGTTGGACCTACTACAGAAGGTTGGTATTTTCAAGGGGTAAACTCACGCTAGTTCATTTTCTATGGACTGGAAAAATCAGATAAACAATTCAACATGTTACACTAACCTCAATTATAGAGAAATGTTTTTCTTGAATACTAAATGGCATAGTTATGATAATTTGCTTCACTTTGTTTACTTTTATTCACTAGTTTAGCACATATGCGAGCCCACGGGTGTGATAAAGTAGTGACAGCTGAGAATGCTGCCACAAAATTCTGAGTTATGTAAATTTTTCAATTATTATGTTTATTATGTTACATTATGGTTTTTGGAGGATAAACTTTACTTAGACCAAATATATTTCCCCATAACTTCAATCTACCCCGGAACCTGGTCTGCTCGCTGGGACAGCCAGACTGGGAAATCTATCAGAATAAAGACATATGTATTCTTTAGGAAGGGAATAGGTTAATTTAACATGTCTTCGACACATGATAGTACAGAGCCTACATCCGATAAATATCTCGAAATTATTAAAATCATCTCATGGAATGCTGGGGGCTTAATCACTCCTATTAACAGACGTAAGGTACTAGATCATCTTAAACGTGAAAAAGTACATGTAGGCCTCTTGCAGGAAATCCACTGGCGTAAACAAGACACAGTTTCTATGCGTGACAGTTGGATAAGTTCCATAACTGCGACATCTTATATGTCGAAATCCAGGGGTGTAGCGATTGTGTTAAATACCTCTTTAAATAGCAAGTTTGGAAAAGGATAAATTGGGTAGATATTAATCATTATTTATACATTCATGGGACTATATATACCCATGTAAATATATATGCTCCTAATACTGATAACCAAACTTTCTTTACAGAATTGCTTCAGCGGTTGGACTCCTGGGGGGCATCGAAACTGATTCTGGGTGGTGACATGAACACAGTGAGCGATTCATAAATGGATAAATCAGGTACATCTTCTACACATACACTGAGAAGAATCAAACCATTACACTCTCTTTGTAATCACTTACAACTACAAGATGTTTATAGATATCTGTTTCCTGATACTAGAGACTATACTTTTTTACTCCGCAGTACATAATTCTCACTCCAGAATAGACTATATCTTTCTCTCCACTAATCACCTAGCCTCGATAGAGGATTCTAGCATAGGTAACATCGATATCTCAGATCATGCCCCCATGAAATTCATATTAGGACTGTCCAAACCACAACCCTTTTCACATAATTGGAGATTTCCAGTATACCTGTATCATAATGAAGATTTTAGAAACTACCTTAAACAAAATTGGGCCAATTATATTGACGATAATTTAGCACAATGGGATGATAAAAATTTACTATGGGCCGCAGCCAAACCAGTAATACGGGGTCACATAATATCTTATTTGATTAAGCAGAAGAGATCATTTGATGAAAGCTATCGATTATTACAAAAGGAGCTGACTCATTCATATAAAATCTTTAAACTCACCAATTTACTGACAGCAAAAAAAAACACAGAAATGAAGGCTCTTTTTAATACTTTATTGACGGAGCAAATGCAACATAAACTGAGTCGTACAGCAAACAGATACTATCGCTGGGGGAATAAATCAGGGAAATTGTTAGCAAACATAGTTAAAAGACAGGATGCCAACACATTCATCCAAAAACTTAAAACACCCACGGGATGGGCGCGCGATACATTAGATATAGCTACAATGATGACAGCTCATTTCAAAACACTTAACCAACAAACTCCCGATTCCCCAGAGAATGGTCTCAGATTTCTCCAAGAAGCTCACTTGAATAAACTTACAGGCCAAGATAGGGAAATCCTGGATGCACCTATAACAGAATCAGAAGTCTCAATGACTATCACAAAATGTAAGAACGGGCCCAGATGGATTAGGTGTAGAATTTTACAAACTACTACTTCCAGAAATGACACCATTGTTAACGTCCCTATATAATGAGATTTTACAAGGCAACCCATTATGGGATAAAGCGACCGACGCCAGAATCATTCTAATACATAAAGAAGGTAAAGAACCCACAGAACCATCTTCATATAGACCAATATCCTTACTAAATCAGGACTTAAAAATCATGACAAAAATAATGGCTGACTACAAAGAATTCTACCCTCCATACTTACCTCAAATCAGATGGGCTTCCTCCAGAATAGACCTCCGGTCCAAGCCATTAGAAAGGCCATAGCCATGACTTATCACTGTAACCTAGAAAAAAGGAGACAAGGACTATTAATAAATCTAGATGCAGTCAAAGCCTTCGATAGAATTTGACATACACATATAAGAAGTAGGGATGGGCGAATTTTTTCGCCTTGTTTCGCCGAAAAAATGACGCCCATAGACTTGTATGGCGTCCTGCGTCATTTTCGCCGGCGGCAAATTTTTGGCAAAACAAAATGGGTCAAATTCGCCCATCCCTAATAAGAAGACTTATAAAATTTCAACATTTTGGAATACATATGCTTAACCTTTTCAAAGCTTTATACAATTCACTCCGATCTTTCCTCACGGTCAATGGCTACAAGTCCGTAATATTCGAAAACCAACAAGGGACTAGACAGGGATGCCCTCTTTCTCCTTTATTATCTAATATTGCCTTAGACCCCCTTATAAAACATCTTCTCCTAAATAAAACATTTGAAGGCATCCCTCTAGGACATACAAGACATAAGATTACAGCTTTTGCTGATAATATCTTATTATTTATCAACCATCCTCAAACGGAAATGCCCATGATACTAGAGACCATTCAGCTTTTTAGCACGTTCACAGCTTTCCAAATCATTTGAAATAAATAAATCTGAAGCATTGGAACTTGGAGACCGGGGAAAAACAAATAGGATCATCGACTCTTCCTTTAAGATAACACAATCCCACATAACATACCTGGGAATTAAATTACCAAAACAAAAACGGAAATATATTCACTTAATATTCAACACAGCATAGATAACATGCAGCAAGACAGCAAGAACTCAAGAAATGGGAAGCATTAAATTTAACTTTTTTGGGTAGAATTCATCTAATAAAAAATATTTTATTCCCCAAATTACTCTATCAATTTTCATCTTGAAAAAGGGCCAATTGAGGCCTGAAACATTGCAGTAATGCCCTATAAGTGTGCAATAATGGCATTTTAAATTTCAACAAGATATTGTGGTGCTGTTCACATCGAATCTCTATCAATTACAGATGCTACCTTACAGCATAAAACCCTCAGATTATAAAAGATTACTTAAAGTGCTCCATAACTTCATTTGAAAACAAAAATGACCAAGGATAAGCCTGTTTAAGTTGCAACAAACTAAAGGAAAAAGACCTGGGAATGGTAAATTTCCCAAATATAGGGGAATATAATGAAGCATTGTTATTACGTTTTGCAGGGGACTGGATACATAACAGTAACATATATATACCTCAACACCCCCTATTTATAGACACTTACAGAACTTGGAATTCAGTGAGACGCAGATTTAAATTGACACCCGATCTCTCCATTTATCTTACATGGCTCGGTAATCCCACATTCCCAATAGGGAAAAACAACAAGACATTACTGGACTGGCAATCAAAATCTGAGACTAGTCAAATATATCATCAATGATAACTTTACCATAATAACTAAGGAAAATCTGGTACAGAAATTTCCATTTCTATCCAGTGATCACATGCTTTTTATCCAAATCTTTCATTATGCTACAAAAGTCTTAAAACACCTTTCCCAGGCAGACAAGAATAATCCAATAAATACTTTGTGGCCCAGAAATAACACGGACAAAACTACTTCTCAAAAATATCGTTTAATCAGGACTGCATTGTCAGTCAAAACACCTGATACCTTTCTAATCAAATGGACTTCTGCAATTCCTTAGGCAGATGCTTACAAAATACTCCAATACCACGCAAAAACCATGCAAACTCTATCTGGCAGCAAATATCAAGAAATGTCATTACAGATACTACACTATTCATACCTTACACCACTAAGGAGACATCATATGGGTACCCAATTGTCTAAGATGCCACCAACCCTGGGCTGACCTCGTATACTGTCTTTAGCTCTGTCCTTGTATCCAGCAATTCTGGGGAGAAGTTCAGGAATATTGGAAATCTCTAACACAACAGACAAGTTCTTTTACTTTAACGTGGGCAATTTTTGGAATACCTCCCCCACAAATAAATCTTACACGTTCTGAGAGACACCTAGCAGAAAGAATAATGGCAGCGACCATGGAAAACTACATCCTATATCACTGGCTCATCTCCACCCTTACTATCGTTAGTTAAACAAAAACTCCATCACATTTTTCATATGGACTGGTTGGAATCTACAACAAATAAAGAACAATACACAGAAAAGTTTTTTTCTACCTGGATGAGTTATATATCCTCACTCCCTAAACATACCAGATATCTCACAATACACACATTCAGACACATCACGTTGTATGACACCAAATTACTATCCAATAACAATATAGTACAAGAAACAGATCAATATATCCACCGACCACAGGAGCAGAGTCCACGATTACCCCCCAGGAGTCACCAACTTAACCGGATGTTAGATACAAATTGTTATGTTTTCTCAAACTATGCATATGGGAAATATTGTTATGCTGATTTATTCTGATAGCGGCAGCCACGTTGAAATCACTGCTTGGATTACACTCAGTAATTGCTAAGAATGCATTGATAATGGAACCTATATTTTGTACCTCCAAAATCCTTTATGTTTGTTTATTTTGTATTGTTATGAAAACTAAATAAAAACATATGTTAAAAAAAGACTTGTGAGAAAGGTATAGCCAGACCATTAGATTAGACTTCCTTCCTTTTGCCCTTGGTGATTGAACTTCACGATCATCCTCTTGCATTTCTAAAGGTTCTACACATAGTTATTGATTGATCCATATATTTCATTTATAGGAAAAGAAATTTTACTTGAACGTGTTTTTCCTATGTAGGAGGACTTAGAACAAGATATGAACAAATATGGTGTCATGTAGTGGGCCAATATTTAGTCTTTCACAGGTAGAAGTGAATGTAGAGATGTTAGTCCTTTTATTAGTTCCAGCGATGGTGATGCGCTAGTGAGAAATATTGATTTGGAGGAACAAATCCTGCCTTTCTTTTTTCCTTTCTTCAAAAAAGGCACAGCTGCCCTTAAACTATTGTGATCCTGATGTGATGAATTTGTCTACCCGAATTGTTGTTTTTTTGCACTCAATGATAAATGCACCAAGAGCCATTGCATCAGTGAGTAATTCTTCAGTCAGATATAACTGCACATATCTAAAGCTGACATAACGGATGTTCAAATCTGATCTGTAAATTACGTGAAAAATTAGCCGTGCAACATGACTGTGAGTAGTGTGGTGAGGTCACTACTAGGATACCTGGGAAAGTCCAGGACGGAGCTTATTTATGCCCCAGGTTCCTAACAGAGTGGTTCTGGGACTGCTAGTCCAGCCCGGGTGTTTTGAGTTGTCCTGAGGTATCTCAGGTGGTTAATTAAAAAGGCAGCTCACGCCAGAGTGGAGAGTTCCTGGCTGGGAAAAATATACAGGAAAGCTGCCTGTGTGAGAGGGATTGAAATCGCCAAAAGGTTTGGGATTTTATATATTCCTGTATGTTCTTTGTTATGGGGAGACAGGTGGTAGGCCTTCTCCTGGTAGTTAGGAAAACTGACCTGTATTAGTTAGAAGCCCATTAAGTGGCAAGGATTTTATTTTGAATTGTTTTATGTTGTTTTGCTGCACGTGAAAATAAACTGCCAGAAAGAAACAACCCCCTTATGAATTCTGATTGTGCCGTGGGCTGCTGTACCCCCAAGTCCTTACAGTAGGTAGTGTTGCATAAAATCTGATGCAATGTTCTCATTGACATTATTCAGCAGGCATGGATTCGTGGCAAATTTCCAGATTTCACAGATGGTGAATGTTTTGGCGAAAAAATTCACTGCAAAAAAAATTTTGCTTGAAAAATTGTTGCATGTCAAAATTATTCTGAATCCTATTGACTTTAATGCATTTGGACAAGAGTCGCAGATATAAAAAGTGTTGCTCGTGTCAAAATTGTTGCATGTCAAAATAATTTTGACGCCCATTGACATAATTCACAATTTTCACCGTTTCACAAATTTTGTTCCTTTAGAGGTAGATGCATGAAACCAAGAAACCATCTGACTTTATCTGATCTTACATTTCATATTTAATGCTGCTGGGTGCAGTCGAATGGCAAGATACCGTGTGACATATAAGTGTCTGACCTAAGTTTCCTGTATAGTTCTGCACTTTATGGCGACACCAAGCAGGGCCAAGACAGAGGCAGCCTCCTAGGGCACAACTGTAGTGGCTTAAATATGAAAGTACAGATATGGGATCCATAATCTGTAAACCCTTTATCCAGAGAGCTCCGAAGGCCATCTCCTATCGACTCCATTTTAATGAAATAATCCACATTTCTAAAAATGGTTTCCTTTTTCTCTGTAATAATAAATCAATACCTTGTACTTGATTTCCACTAACATATAATTAATCTACATTGGACACAAAACAATCCTATTGGGTTAATTACATTTTTTAAATTTTTTTTAATATATGGAAATCTGAATTACAAAAATATCCCTAAGATATACAACAATCTAAGATTTATTTTTTTTCAACAGGCAGTGTTAAAAGTTTGAGAATGTTCTGTGTGAACATGTCACTTACAGTGGAAAAAAGGTGACAGCAAATTAATTTTAAAAACCTCATTTTGAAGTAAAAGAAAAGTTCATTCTACTACCAGCAGCAAATTGTCACTGATCTGATCATTTTCCCCAAGGCTTAAAGGACCAGTAACATCAAAATTTTTTGGTGGAGGATCAGCGTGGGAAGCAGGGCATCAGCAGGTCCCCATCCTCTTCTTCCTCTGCCCGCCGTTCGTCCTGCATGATCTCCTCTGCTCCTCTGCTGAGCCTAATGGACCGATACAGGTGCCGCGCTCACTAGTGACCGTCATGCAAGTCATCTCCATGCGATGCGCTTGGGTTCCAGCTGGACAGGAATGCAAGATCGATTCCAAACAAAAGCGTGCGGACACCAACGTGCAGTCTGCAGGGGGAGCCGAACCGGTGCCGATACCAATTCCTGCGAGAGCGCAGGGTTTGCACAAACAGCTGTCCAGCGCATCGCATGGAGCTACTAAATTGAAGCAGCTGCAGATGACTTGCATGATGGTCACTAGTGAGCGCGGCACCTGTATCGGTCCATTAGGCTCAGCAGAGGAGCAGAGGAGATCATGCAGGACGAACAGCGGGCAGAGATAGAGGAGGATGGGGACCTGCTGATGCCCCGCTTCCCGCGCTGATCTTCAACCAAAGACCCATACAAGGCGGGGGGGTCGGCAGGAGCACGGCGGGGTCGTACATCGCGCTGATACACATACAAACACAGGGCCCTGGGGATATTCGCGTGAAGATCAGGGACCGGCTGCAGGCTGATGGAGTGTGTGACGACCAATGTGCCCTCAGTCAGCTCCATCAGTCCCATCCTACAGAATAAGAATGGAAACTTGTCCCAGCAGAACCAGTATGAGAACCACAAGCATCAACTCCTCCTCTAGCAGCAAATAGAAGTAGAACAGGCACCGCTAACTGACTGTAGCGAAGGACGGATAATGTACTTGAAGCACTGGAAGAGGTATCGGCACCGAGAGCTGGAGAAGGAGATCGGGCAGAGGACACACTGTCAGTGAATAGCCAGGGAGAAGAAATCAAGCGCTGCAGTATGGATGGTCGCCGTGTCGCCTCTTCTGTAGAGGACAGGAAGTGGAGTTTCGGTAAGTTATTTCTTAATAAATGCTTTGCTATTTTAAAATTTAATTTGTCTTGGTAGGTTTTTTTTTGTTGTATTCTAACTAATTTTTGTAAAAATTTTTTTGATGTTACTGGTCCTTTAAGGGAGGGAGGCAGTGGGAGAAAATAAAATTTCCTGTGGGACCCAGTTACTCATAATTACAACCCTGCTCCAGTCAGATGTAGCCCCTGTAGCATGGCTGCACTTTGTATTGCTCCATGCTTCCGCCCTGCACCAAATGTAGCACAAAACTGCTGAAAGGTGTTTTTATTTCATTATATGCCCAGAGACTTTTGTTTTTACCTCAATTAATTTAATGAAGTAAACCACAAGAGCAATTTCATCAACTGCAGTTGTTTTAGAAGCATCACATTTGTGTGATTCTGTGGTATTTTTATACTAGGAAAATAGTCTATGGCAATTTGCAAGAAAATTGCATTAGCTAAAAATGTACATTTGTACTTCACTACGTACGTTTTCATCAAAAACCTGGATATGCTTTGGAGCACTATTTATACATTTTGGAACACAAAATATATTTTGTAAATGTTGTGCATTATATTTTTGTTGCCAGTGTTATCTTTGCAGCTTCAAAATACAGTTCATGATCACAGCATTAATTGTGCCGAAAACACAAAACATTTTGTAGTCCCAAAATTAATTATCTATACACAATGAAATGTGTAGTTTGAAAATGAATTTTGCCTACACAAATTGAACTTTGTGAATTAATACATTTAAATTACATTTGTGTGGCATAATTAAATGTGAAAACCCAAAGTTTAAAGTAAAAAAGTAATTCTGTCTGCTAAAATGTAGTTTATTTTTAAGAAAAGTGGGCTGATTTGGGAATCCAGAAGGATTCCCAGTGGTTAGATATTTTTCCCTTATAACAAATATTTCCTGACTGTAAAGAACATTTTTCTGACAGTTAGGAAAGTTTAAAAGAATTGACACAGTTATCAAATGTCATACCTGTCAGTTTGTCAGAATGTGTTTGGCTGCGTTGAGCACTCAAGCACTATTATGTTCTTTAAGTGTTGATTCCCCAATGTATACAGCAAGTGGGGAAAATGACCTGGGAAGTTATTTTGCACAATGGAATGATTCTTTTAATAATTTAACATAAGTTTTGTAAAGTCTTACCATATCATATTGAAAATATTTACTATACTGTATCAGTTCAGTAAAATTCACAGAACCTTCATATATTCATATCACAGAATGTATTTTGTGGTCACAAATTTATTCAAGTACTCATGGAATTAATTTTAAGATCACAGAATATAGTAAGGCTCATTTACTGGTGCTTAGTGTAAAGTGCAAAATAGTTCAATATGCAATGTTTATAACTAGGGATGCATTAAATCCACTATTTGGGATTCGGCCGAATCCCCGAATCCTTGGTGAAAGATTCAGCCGAATACCAAACCGAATCCTAATTTGCATATTCAAATTAGGGGCAGGAAAGGAAAAAGTGGAAAAAAAATCTTCTTTTATGACGAAAAGTCACATGATTTCCCTACCCCCCAAATTTACATATGCAAATTAGAATTCGGGTCGGCCAGGCACAAGGATTTGGCCGAATCTTGCTGAAAAAGGTCGAAACCTGTCCGAATCTCGAACTGAATCCTGGATTCATGCATCCCTATTTATAACCATAAGTATACCTTTCTTAGACAGCATTTGGACGCAATCTTGCTTTCTGCAAAATTTGCTTGAGATTAGGGATGCAACGAATCCACTATTTGGGATTCAGCCAAATCCTTTATGAAATATTCGGCCAAATCCTTGTGCCTGGCCGAACTGAATCTGAAAATGATACTGAAGCTACAAAATGATTTTTGCATTGACATTTTATTTTGGGACTTTATAATTGTTTCTGTGTTCACAGAATTAACCTTCTGCTGATTTCGGCTCTCAGAATGCATTCTAATATAATATTGTGTAAATATATTGTGTCATATGAGTAATTTTGTCAGCAATGCAAACATTTCACAAAAAACATTTGGTTTTATACAGTGCATGGATACAAACTGCGCCCTATAGTACAGAGGCCCAGAGATTTATTATGGTCAGTGAGTTAGGTGAGAATTATATGAAATGACTGAACCAGTTGACATAGGAGCAGATTTATCAAGGGTCGAATTTCAAAGTACAAAAAACGTCGAAATTCGACCATCGAATTGAAAAACTTAGAATATCGAATTCGAAGTTTTTTCACCGAATTTGGCAATCGTACGATTGAATAAAAATCGTTCGAATCTGATGATTCAAACGATTTTAGCATAGGATCGAAGAATTTTTATTCGATGTGTGAAGACTTTAAAAAAGTTTGTAGAAGGTCCCCATAGGCTAACATAGCACTTCGGCAGGTTTAATTTGGCAAAGTATTGAAGTCAAAGTTTTTTTTCAAAAGACAGTACTTCGATTATTGAATGGTCGAATATTCAAACGATTTTTACTTCAAATCGAAGTCTAAGTAAATTTGAAGTCGTAGGGGCACATTTACTAAGCTCGAGTGAAGGGTTCGTATGAAAAATACTTTGAATTTCGAAGGTTTTTTTTTTGGGTACTTTGACCATCGAATAGGCTACTATGACCTTCAACTACGACTTTGATTTGAACGATTCGAACTAAAAATCGTTCGACCATTCGATAGTCGAAGTATTGTCTCTTTAAAAAAAACTTCAACTTCCTACTTTGCCACTTTAAACCTACCGAGCTTCAATGTCAGCCTATGGGGACCTTCCCCATAAGGTTTCTAAGCTTTTTTTGATCGAAGGAAAATCGTTCGATCGATGGATTCAAATCCTTTGAATCGGTCGATCGAAGTATTCGCGGTTAATCCTTCGACTTCGATATTCGAAGTCAAAGTATTTTACTTCGAGGGTCGAATATCGAGGATTAATTAACCCTTGATATTCGACCCTTAGTAAATGTGCCCCGTAGTATCCTGTTCGATGGTCGAAGTATCCAAAAAATTACTTCTAATTTGAATTTTTATACTTCGAAAATTCCCTCGAATTCACTTCGACCCTTGATAAATCTGCCCCATAGTCTCATCCCCTTTATCAAACTGTATGTTTTTGTTTTCTAATAGGCAAATCAGGTTTGAAATCATATTTAGTCACACAAACACACACAATCCTAACGGTTCCTCGATATTTAGTTCTGAGAGCCTAGTTAGTTAAAAAAATACGTTTTATTTGGTTACTCTGAAAAAAAGTCAAGAGGAAAATGTTACTATTCATAATATAAAACAAAGCTTTCTTTTCTTGGAGTATAGCTTGTTGGTTGAAGGCTATAAAAAGCTAAAGTCCTACTGTCCAAAGAGAAGGAGCTCCTTATTTTTTCTAGCCACACTGACCTGTCATACCACAAGTCTTTAAAAAGAACAAGAAAGAAGAGTGTTAGTCAGGATAGGAACAGGAAATTCTCTTTTTACTTTTCTGCATTTTAAAGAGATACTCACACAAGGGAGTATGGTTTATATTTACATGTCTACTCAATCTATGGCCTTTTATATGCTGTTAATATAGCAACAGCCCAAGGCTGTACATTGACCTTACCTTATTTCAATGGACCCATACACGTCTTTCTGCCTTTCTAGAACCTAAGATATGTGTTATGTCTTCAGCAGCTGGGGGGAAGCAATTTTCCTTTGCATCTTTCACATCCTTGTTCAAGATGCAGTAACTACAACTAGAAAGACAATCGGAAGAGATAATAGAGTAAAATTGCTAGCTGTCCACTGCCAGACTAATGCAAGTGGATACTGCTGTGAACAAATCTAAGAGAATTTATGTCCCAGAAAATTGCCAGACATGTTGTAATTGTCTTTGACATGCCAGGGCTCAGGACAATTGGGATTGCAGTACACTCGGTGCCAGAAATAATATAATAGAACATTTTCAGCGCAGTTTGGACGGACAAAACTCTGCATTCTGGGTGGCTTGTGTCTGAAAATGCACTTCGCTTCATGCACTAAGTGGCCCTAAATTACTAAAACGTGTGCATACCTTGCAGTGGTTTCTACATTACCTCTAACACTTGCGGCAAGTCTAGTAACACTTAAAGGAACAATAACACAAAACAATGAATGTGTTTTAAAGTAATGAAAATATAATGTTCTGTTGCACAACTGGTGTGTTTACTTCAGCTGCTGGGTATCCATAGGGGCAGCCATTCAAAGCTGAAAAAGGAGAAAAGGCACAGGAGACACAGAAGATAACATATAAGCTCTGTAGTATACAATGGGATTTGTCAGAACATATCTGCTATCTACTGTGTATCCTGTGCTTGAATGGCTGCCCCCATGGCTACACAGTAGCTTGTTTATATAAACTATAGTTGTGTTTCTGAAGCAAACACACCAGTTTTACCAGTGCAGGGCAATATAACATTGTATTGTCATTCCTTAAAAACACTTTAATGTTTTGGTGTTACTGTTCCTTTAATAGTCCAATGATTGCGTTCAAACAGTAGACCAGTAAATATTATCGGCTAATTGGTTGCTATGGGTTCCAAAACCTGGAGCTAACTTTTCAACTCTTACATTACCCACATTTTTATATGACAGCTTTCAGACTTACAGCTGCAGGGAGTAGTGTATGTGTGTTTAGGAAACTAATTGTGATGTCAAAGGAGGATTTGAAGCATTTGTTGTCCTGGAGAAGCTTTTAATTGAAAGTTAATAGAGGGGTGATTAGGAATGGTTTGTCCCCTGCCTACAGAGCTACAAAACACAGGGGCTAGAATATACTTCTTATCATCCTCTGTCCTAGGAGCAGGGGTGCTCCGCCAATGAGGCGAGTTGAGGCTGTTGCCTCAGGCGGCAGCACTCCGCTAGGTACCATGGGCAGCAAAAATGCTGCTCCTGGTACTTTAAAGGACCAGTAACATCAAATTTTTTTAAAAAAAAAAATTCGTTAGTACACAACAAAAAAAAAAACACATACACAAATTATACTTTAAAAAAGCAAAGTCTTTATTAAGAAATAACTTACAGAAACTCTGCTTCCTGTCTTCTACAGAAACGGCGAAAGGGCGACCATCCATTGAGCGGTGCTTGATTTCTCCTCCCTGGCTCTCTGCTGCTGGATCCTTCAGCTGCCACATTCTGTGCTTTCTGTAGTGCAGCGGCGCTTCCAGCAGGAACTTGAGGCGGATCTGCAGTGCCGGTGTTCCTATGGGCCATGTTCTCTCTCTCATGTGGCAGCTGAAGGATCCAGCAGCAGAGAGCCAGGGAGGAGAAATCAAGCACTGCTTTTTTGATGTTACTGGTCCTTTAAGAGCGAATTTCCGGGGGAGGGGGGGCAGCAGAAACTGCTGCTGCCTCAGGCAGCAGAGGGGCCAAGATCGCCCCTGCCTAGGAGTTACTGTATAAGATGTTGTTTAGTAAATCCTGAGGACTGATTCCACATGAGGAGTCCTGAACGTTTTCAAATAAAGGTTTCAATAAAAGGTTTTGTCTTTAAAAGAACAAAATACCTTGTAAACAATATTGTCATAGGCTAATTTGTTCAATCAAAGCAGCCATGATTGTACCATCAAGATAGAATCATCGAAAGGCTCTACAGTGTCTTCCAAGGAAAATGGTGAGATGTTTGTACATAACAAACTTTTTATTATCATACTTTCTCTAACGCTGACATATTTCACAGATCAGAAAGCCCTGGTTTTTAAGTATGCAGGAACCCATGACTAAACACCCTGAGGGGTGTGAAACGCGTAGGGTGGATGGAGATGGAGCTATAATTTTACCTTTTCTACCAATAAATTTATTTTTTAACTGAATATCTCTGGTCTTTTGGATCTGTATGAGTGTCGTTCAGCCCTGCTTCTTTATCTTCTGCTGTACCGCTCCCTGAAGCTGGGGGTCTGGGGCTGGTGCACATGGACCACCTTCACTGTTTGGTGAGTTACTTTATAACTAATTCTGGAGCACCTTGTCCTCCTCTAACCATTTGAACAAAATTATACTTTACCATTTTAATAATATAAATACTTGGCAGTTGGCAACAAATTTCTCGAATCTGTGTTGGCATTTCACAGGAAAATGAATTGTGCAAAGGCAAGAAAGAAACACCCATTGACTCAAATGCATTTGGCACGAGAAAAAACACCCACTGATTTGACTTGCCAAAATTTCCCATTTAGTGACTTTATCTGCATTTTAGAAAATTTTTTAAACTTCTCTTTATTTATTTCACGGTATATCTCCATACAAAATAAAGGCATATCTAGTACATTACAATCTTATTGTCACATCACACAATGTCTTAAGATATAGCATTATCACATGTACAATCAATACCTGAGAAGACAGTACAACTAGTGTCTGAAAGTAGAGTGACAACTAAAAGAATTGGTCAAGGTAGGTCAAGCAGACCAATGAGATTAACTAGGTCAACTAGGTCAATTAGAGCAACTAGGTCAACTAGGTCACCAGGTATGTCCGCCTATTACATGTTATGGTTTTGCATTTTAGAAAATTTTTTATAAGTCTCTTAACCAGTGTGGTAGCCATAATTACCATTTGCTGTTGTTCCATTGCTTTGTCTGTTACAGTGATAATTTATAGGAATAATCAGGAATAATATTTATACATAAACATCTCATAGAAGGTCAATAAGGAACCCTATGCCAGGTGTATCTAGAGTGTCAAATCACCCAATCACCTGGGTCCACCACTTCATTTATGGAGTATGAAGTGTTACAGGTATGGGATCCGTTATCTGGAAACCCGTTAGCCAGAAAGCTCCGAATTACGGGAAGGTCATCTTCCATAGACTCCATTTTATCCAAATAATTCACGTTTGATAAAACAATACCTTGTACTTCATTCCAGCTAAGATATAATTAAACCTCATTGGAAGATCCCTTATCCGGAAATCCTCTGTCCGAGCATTCTGGATTACAAGTCTAATACCTGTACCTCTATTAATGTGTCATTATAAAGATTTGTAAATACTGGTGTTAAAAGATGTATTTGAGTAAAAGCTGTGTAGAAACTTATGAATTTACACCACTTTTTACTCAAGAATTTCTTTTGTCTGAACTTGCTTTGTTGACCATAATGGGTTACACCTAGGGTTGCCACCTTTTCTGGAAAAAAAATACCGGCCTTCCTATATATTTATCTTTTTTCCTTATTAATAACATTGGGATCAACCATCATTTTTACCAGCCAGGCCGGTAAAATACCGACCTAGTTACACCAGGTCTGAGGTGGAGTAAAATGATTCTGTAAAACAAGGTTCATAAAGAAATCAGGAAAAAAGAGAACAATGCAGATTTATAATTGTGCCTTTTATTTAACACATCGTTTTCAAGTATAAATATTATACATTGCCCTAAATAGTGAATTCTTAATGGAAGGATTATACAGTGCTCATTAAAAGTGCTATGTATAGAGTATATGATGTAAGCGTAATTTGTTCCCCCACCCATAGCACAATGCTACAGACTTTGATCTAATTACATTTGTCCTTGGGCTGGGCCTTTACATTTATATTAAAGGCTGATAAGTGTTTGGAGTTTGAGATCTTGCCTGATCCACTTTTACCAGTGGCATTTCAGTTGCTTCAAGTTCCTGCTTTTTTTCCAGCTTCATGTGGTGGATCACATACTAGGACAGTGGGCCCAACCTTTTTTAGCCACTGTCAAATATAAAAAGTCTCTGGGGATGCCAAATAAGGGTCGTGATTAACTATTTGGTAGCCCCTATGTGGACTGGCAGCCTACATGACGCCAGAAATTCAAAAATAAGCAGCTGATTTTGAGGCCACTGGGAGCATACATGGATTGGTGAGCAGCATATTGCTCATGAGTTCCTGGTTGGGGATCATTGCATTAGGGACTAGTTCATACTTAACAAACCCCTATCTATGAGATGCAGTTTAAAAACAACTTATTTTTATTATAATGGGGTTCTCCATAGAAGGAAATAATAAGCATACCCCATACCTTGGCTTAGGAAGTGTTGACCCACCTATCATGGGAATTGTACCCATATTCAGTGTATAAATCATATTGGTTGGGCAATGTTGATTGTATACCATCACTTTAAACTGAAAAGTCCCTTCTAACCTCTTCTGCTCACTAGCCATAAACACCATCACCCCATTAAATATTCCACACAGGCACCTGTATTAGCCCAGTGAAAAAATGAAAACGTGGCTGTTTATAATTTGTTTGTTATTAAATCTAGATCTGTGGCCCAATCCATTAGCCATTATGTCAGCAAAGCTCTCTACCCCCAGCGCAGATGATAAAACTGACACGATGAGAAAACTAACCATGATGTCTGTCTTCCCGTAAAAGTTATTCAATTAGCTCATCACTTGTGGGACAACAAATCCCTGTTATTACATCACACATTTCTGTCTCGTATTTTGCGTCTGTGACCTATATCTTCACGTGTTTCACATGTAGAGAAATTGCTCCCTTTGTTCCTGTCAACTTCTGAACGACGTTTGAGATCCTCATACGAAATATAGTGGCTCTTATTTCATGGGTACATTAACCTTGTTGAATTAAAATACATATATGTGCTGCCCCAATTGTTGTTGAACTGCAACTCTTTTTTATCCTTCCAGATATGGTGGTTGTTAGTAGATAACCAGCAGCTGCATACAATATGTGCAGGTTGGGTTAGCATTAGGTCAGATCTACTATAATAAGGGTCCTAAAATACATCACCCATCATTGATTTGCAGAAATAATAAATTAGGACCTACACATATGTCCTTGTATTTTCTGTGTCCTTATCAAGGTGATGTTGTCCCAGAAATATTCTTTATAACAATTTCAACTAAGCTGTTTCCCGGATTCATTTGCCCTGAGGCATTTTTTTTGCATTGCAGATCTAATAGCATAGAATTGCTGGAACAAAAGCTATCCTCCGCAGTACATACAATCTACTATAATAAATAACTGTTTGACTGCCAGTTGGGTCTCTGTTGTATTGCAGAGTCTAGCTTCCAAGGTGTTTGTCCTATACTCATAATATGTTGGTTAACAAATGTAATCTGAAACAACTTGATTCATTATAAATGTATATCCTCACACCTAAACCGGCAGCTTCTAAATTGGGCACACAGCACACCACATATTTATCACATTAATCAATTAGGGGTTGTTCAACTATTTTGCATTATTTAGCTTTTTAGTCAGCAGCTCTACCATTTTCGATTCCACAAATCTGGTTGCTAGGGTTCAAATAAGCCTAGAAACCATTTATTGATTTGAACAAGTGACTGGAATGTGAATAGGAGAGAGCCTGAATAAAAAAGATGAGTAATAAAAAGTATCACTAATAATAAATTTTAGCCTTACAGAGCATTTGTTTTTAGATAGGGTCAATGACCCCCTTTTGGTGTACTTTATTACTAACGAAGGGGGCTTGAGGACTCTGAAACGTTTGATTTTTGTACTCCGCACCAATAGAATATTGGAGGTACTATGGGTACACCGCATCGAATTGGATGAGTGCATTTTCTTTTTTCTCCATTTCCAGTTAACAGTCACGCAAACTGAAGGTAGCACCGACAAGGAAGTGTTTAAACTTACAACAAACCGTGAGTGTATTGAATCCTTACTGTATTGACCCCCTTTTGAAAGTTGGAGAGATAGAAGACGAAGAAGGCAAATAATGCAAAAACCAACTGAAAAGTTAGCATTAGCCATTCTATAACATATTAAATTTAAAATTAAATTTAACCACCCTTTTAAGGCTCATTTACATAGGGGTGACAAAGCACAAAAAAAGAAGTGCCTATGAGTTCCATGGATATCAAGGGTCAATGAATTTAATGCCCACACAACAGAAGAGGACCCTTGAGCCTTGATTAGGCAAATGTCACAGTATCCCTAACTATGGGCAAAATGTGTGGGATCTCAAGGACACAATTGTGCACCCCTTGAGGCTCCAACACTTGCACCCCTGCCTACATTAAATTAGCCCTTAAGACTACTTGTGAGTCCTATAAGCAAGACTTTAAGGACAACATTCAACCTGGAACCTCACAGGCATTTTCATAATGGCCCAGCCTAGTGGAAAATGATTAGAAATGATTTCATGTAGCCTCGTTCCTTTTCAATGCTTACGTTTAACTTCAAAGAACAGACCATCATGGCTACACACCCACCTTGCTCTGAAAAAAACCCAACATATACACAATAGAAATAGGATTAGTGAAGCATATTTGTCTGGCTTTCCACCCACTTGTACAACAGGAAAAGCTGCAAATGCAGGTGATGGTGCTAATCCTCGAGTGCCTCGTTACAATAGATGTGTTTGCCGATTTCTCCCTGTGTTACATATTTGAAGAAATGTTTCATGCGTGAATATAAAGAAAACACAGAAGACTATTTTGCTGTTCGGTGGTGCTCTTTAAAATGCCTTGGAACAGGGAAAATGTTGAATGTTACAGAATGCTGACGCGCACAGAGCTTTGCATATATGCTTTGCGTTACAAACAGACATATATATATATATGCGTAGGGTCCTGGACTACAGTATGAAGGTAAATAACCAGACTGTTTGCTTTTAGTTATGGTAAATGATGCAATAACAAGGTGAACGTGTAGTCATGTGCTCTCTTTAATGGCCATAAAGTCAATGAGTTCTTGGAAGAATAGGATAGCTGTAAAAACATGTACATAGCAAAATGCTAAATAGATAAATGCTGCCGAGTGTTTTGTTGATCAATGGAATGATTGACAGGAAGATTTATTGGTGGCCGTTTGTTGGGGGCCACTGCATACACTCTGAGTTAAACCAGTGCTGTTTCAGGATTGGGAGATTTGGGAGGATAGGAATGTGCCCTTAGTCATGTGGGTCCACAAGAGAAGAAGACTTAGATATGCTGTTGCATCATGAATTTGATATAGGTCAGTATGTCAGGAGAAAGCAAAGACAGTTTTGATTAGAGGCCCTCCTTTATAACTATATAAACCTTTTTCTTCTATTGCTCAGGACCTCAATCTTAAAGTAGCCACATTCTTCTTGCACTCAAAGTGATTAGTCCTTTTAACAATGGGCACTGGTCATACACTACTAATGGAGCTCCTAGCCATATGATTTGCAGTGTAAATCTAGCTCTCTCTGGGATACAGTTACCACAGGATATAGATCCATATTTATCCAGAATGTTTCTGTAATCTGGATTTTCATATTTTAAGGCTCCTAGAGAATCATGTAAACATTAAAAAAAAAAAACAATAGGCTGGTTTTGCTTCCAGTAAGGACTAATTATATCTTTGGATCAACACTTTGCCAGGGAAAATTCGCTCAGACAACGCTAATTTACTAAAATGTGAAGTTGCGTCCAGGGCGCTGAACGCTGGCAAATCTTCACTATTGTTACTTCGGCAATCAAATCGAAGATGAGCTATCGTTCAATTATGCCTAGTGAAACTTCGTTAGAGGTCTTGCGCTCAGGCTAATTTGCATACGGCACTTAATGGACATATATGTTGCAGCAAATACATTACAGCATTAGGGAACTTGGGCTCTGATGTTGGGGGATCAGGCCTGATTTAGGCATTTGAATGCATCTTATAAGTGTTAAGTTAAAGGGGTTGTTCACCTTTCAAATAACTTTTAGGGGCAGATTCACTAACTGGCAAAAAGTCGCCAGTGACCGCTTCACAGCCATTCTACACTTTGCCAGGCGAAAATTCGCTCAGACAACGTTAATACACTAAAATGTGGAGTTTCCCAGGTGTCGAATCCACTTTTCGCTTAATTTCTGCCTTAAGCCAATTCGCGAAAGGTCTTGCGCTCAGACTAATTTGCATACGACAGGAAATTTAAAGTTGAATGGACGTCTTTATGTTATATGTTGCAGCAAATACATTATATTTCCACTGTTAATTACACAAGTCCAGGGAACCTTAATAATAGAGTTGTTATAATGCCCTACACATGAGCCCAGTGTATAGTTAATGTTCCATATGTAAGAAAATGTATGGGGGAACCTGGTTACCCAAAAAAAACTTTGCAGGCTATGAATCTGAAAAAAGGAAAAGACGCCAGCGTTTTTTGGAACTTAGAAACCTTTTTCCACTAAAAGTATGATGTAAGTAACAGAATATTGAGGAAGTTCTATGCACTCCAGTGCACTTCACCTGGTCTGAGGTGGCGAAGGCAATTCTGGCAAAAGAGCTAACGTTCAGTAAAATCCGCATGTGAGTGAAATTGCAGAGTAATGTCCATTCGCCAGAGTGAAAATTCACCTGGCGATAGCGTGCGAATGACCGATAGCGTCTCTCTTTTTCGCTATCGAAGTTACGCCTGCACCCATTAGGAAATTGGCCTGAAAGCAGTAACGCTGGCAAATTGGCCCATGGGAGATGGCCTTTCCATAATTTGGAGCTTTCTGGATATTGGGTTTCTGGGTAACTGATCACATACCTGTGTGTGTATGTATATATAAAGTATATATATATTCCTGAACTGGTTTCTGTTCATCTATACATTTCCTGTATTAATAAATTGCTACTTAGTCAGACAACATGTGACTAAGTGGGGCTACTGTAAGATTCCATAGAGAGTCACTATTTCTTAGACTGGTGGGAGTCTGTTTGGGCCTCTGTGTACGTGAAACGTTGGACTTGGTGGTAAATGACTACTGACTCAATATTTTAATGGGAAGGAAAGATCAAGAAATAGTTTCTGAGACCTATACTGTGCTGTACTTAGCAGCTACACTAGTGTTTAATAATCAGTTGCAGTCTAGACAAGTTCATTATGAAAGGATCCAGACAGTGCAGGAGTTCATACATTGGCTAGAAAACCACAGTGTATGTTAAGTCAGCAGAAGAATCGGCACTGAGGTCACAAACATGTTTTTCCAGGTGCCCTTAAACAACACGGCTCTAATTCTTTTCCTTTCTCCTGCAAAAACCACAAACGTGTTACACATACCATGTAAGCAATTAAGAATCCTAAGCCTTAAAGGTAGCGCCCAAGCTTCAAATTGATACCATGACATTGCACAGTTTTAAGTGCAAAGCTCCACATGTCACTGAATCCTTATTATATGGGCTGCCCAACTGGAGGTGCAGAGGTTTAATATAAGCTACAAATGATTTTTATGGCCATTCAGCCTAATATCTCTATTGACTTCTCTGTATGAGAGCATCACTTGAATATATTTGTAAAACTAGCTTCATGTCATTACGGTGATCACGATTTAGTCCTGGATTTCAGAACCTAGTTACTTTTCACTCTAACAAGTAACATAAAAGAAGGTCTCAAATTACTGGAGTGGATCATTATCACAATAAGGACATGAGCTTTGGTATAAACTGGCAGATTAAACGTGACTGTGTATGGCCAGCGCTAACATTTGTCCCATTTCTCTGCTTTCTCTTATACATTCAGTATACACTCACCGACACCCTTTCCCTCTGAGTATGGCTTGCTGGACCTGTTTCAATCTGGCTTTGGACATAACATTGAGACTGTTGATCAATCTTTCCTCCTCCAGTTCCTTCCATTCTCTTTGCCTTTGTTACACCACCCTGCCTACTACCTATTGTAACCTTCTATTAATTGACCTTACCCTCCAGAGACTATTACCTCTCCATCCCATATAAATGCTGCTGCCAGACTCATACAACTCACATACACACTGAAGTTGCACCCTTCTCTAAAATACCCTACCATGTTCCATCCAAATCTCTCCCAATCTATGCATTTCTGTATGGAATCACCTCCACCTATTGTACAGCTTTGCAGAAAAGGTTAGCACCTTATAAATAAATGTGAATTGTAATAACAATTATAACAATAATAACAATAACGGGGTTAGATGACATCTGCTATATCCCCATTGTGCTATTACCCCACTATGTGTAGAGGTAAATTATACTGCACACATCAGTAATTTGCCTTCCTTCCCACTATCCTCTGCTTTTCCCTCTAATTACCTGACCTGAATGAATTAGGAAGGTAGGCAAGCAATCAGGGAATTCTTGTATGGGTATGGGGTCTGTTACGCAGAATGCTCAGGACTTTGGGGTTTTCTGGTTAAAGGGGTGTTTCACCCTTACGTTAACTTTTCATATGTTATAAAATGGTGAATTCTAAGCAACTTTTCAATTGGCCTTCATTTTCTCTTTTTATAGTTTTTGAATTATTTTCTTCTTCTCTTTCCAAATGGGGCACACTGATCCCATCTAAAAAAACATGCTCTGTAAGGCTACAAATGTATTGTTATTGCTACTCTTTAACAGGACCGGAACTAGGGGTAGGCAGAGTAGGCACGTGCCTAGGGCGCAAAGCCTACCCCAAGTTCCAGTCCCGTCTCTCCCCAACCGCGGCTGGGTTTTTTTGCGCGAATGCGCGCAAACCGTTTCGAGCATGCAAGCTCAATCGCAGTTTCGCGCATACGCACTTCAGAGCCTAGGGCGCCTGGCCAGGTTGGCCCGGCTCTGCTCTTTAATACTCTTCTTCCTATTGAAACCATCTTCTATTCATATTCCAGCCTCTCATTCAAATCAATGCATGATTGCTAGGGTTATTTGGTCCCTAGCAACCAGATTGCTGAGAGAGCTCAAATCTCAAAACCTACCAATAATATAAAATAATGAAAACCAATTGCAAATTGTCTCAGAATATCACTTTCTATACCATAGTAAAAATTCATTTAAAGGTGAACAACCCGTTTTCCATAATTTAACTACAACTACCTTCTTTCACCACTGATCTGAGTACAGTGTCGGACTGGCCCGGCGGGACACCGGGAAAATACCCGGTGGGCCCCGACCCTCATGGGCCCCCGCCGGGCCAGAAACCGTCTCTAAATATTTATATTTAAAAAAAATAAATAAAAATTATCGGCGCTGAGCAGCGCCGCCTGCGCATGTGCGCCAAGCGGCGCTGTTGCGCATGCGCACCGAGCGGCTTCCTTGCTCGTCCCCGGCGCGTCACAGTGGGGGGACGGGTGGCCGGAGGGGGCCCTCGGCAACAGTCCCGGTGGGCCCCGGTCCCCCCAGTCCGACCCTGTCTGAGTAAGGCTGTGTGGATTGGCATTCCGAAGCCAAAAGTGTTTAGTCCCTGTAGCGGTGGTGTGAACTAAAGGGTTAATTTGTTATTATTATATTCTAAAAGATATACAGCTCCAGGTGACACAGTGTTATAAACCCTTAGGGCATAAATGAAGCCAGCTCACTAAGGGTAGGAACACACTGGGCGATTTGGGGAGATTTAGTCGCCTGGCGACTAATCGCCACGACTTTCCATGACCAATCTTCCCCGAATGCCTCCCCTCACTCTGCGCCTGGATAAAATGAAAAATCGCCTGCGCTAATCACACGCGGCGATTTGTTTTCCGAAGTCGCCCGAAGTTTCCTCGTGAGGCAACTTCGGGCGATTTCGGAAAACGAATCGCCGTGTGTGATTAGCACCGGCGACTTTTCATTTTATCCAGGCGCAGAGTGAGGGGAGGCATTCGGGGAGAAAAGTCGCTGCGATTAGTCGCCAGGCGACTAAATCTCCCCAAATCGCCCAGTGTGTCCCTACCCTAATGCTCTTGTGGATGAAAGCAAGCAAACACCAACAATGTTCCAAAAACGTATTGATATTATTTGAATATAGCGCAGACACATTCTGCAGAGTTTTACAGAAATTATACATCATTCACATCTGTTTCAGTGGAGCTGATAATCTAAAGTCTCTGTCACATTCACACTGGAGAAAATCCATGCCCACAGAGGCAGAACATAAGAACTCCTTGCAGGTACTGCCCTGGCCGGAATCAAACCAAGGACCCCAGCACTGCAAGGCAGCAATACGTTTCACTGCCCACTTTGAGAGAACCAACTTCATATGGACCGATGTGTGCAGATATTTATTACTATATAATGTATGATCAGTATAAGCCCAATAAAAACAACTGACCAGTTTGCCTTTGCTTTAAAACTAAATTTGCAAGAAAGACTCCCTCTCTCCAATCTTTTTGCTTATGTAAAGTAAAATGTCATCTCAATGCAGCCTAGAGAAAGAAAGTGATAATCATCGGTGTTTGCAAGGCCGTAGAGTCACTTGGGATGTGCTACCTTCCTGAGTAAACAGATATACAAGGTGCAAAAGGAAATCAAGCTTGCACTTTCTAATCTGATATATGCGGCTTAAACCAGCAGATTTTAATTTAAGTGTGCATTTCCTGGAAATCCATCTGGCCAAAAAACGACATTTTGTGAAACTAAGCCGACATTCTACGTCTGGTAAAAAAGGGTGGTGGCTGGATCTGGACAGAGAGAGAAGCAGCTTCAATTATGACTAAGTGTTGTCCGTAGGTCATTCATGGCTGAATTCAGTTATTCTAGTGATACATAGAGCAGATTTTTGGGTGATTTGCCGATATCTGTGGGGCTCATTTATAAACACTGGGCAAATAGCAACCAATAGTGATTTTTCTTGCAGCTGCAGGATGAACACTGAAAGCAATTGGTTACCATGGGTTACTGCCCAATAGCAAATTTGCCCAGTGTCTTACTGAGTTAGAAAATGTCAAAAAAAAAGCAATGGAACTTTCAGTGTGAAAAGGTTTCCCAACTCAGGGGCAGTGGTGTAACTATAGAGGGGCAGGGAGTGGGCCGGGTGGAAGCAGGATATGGGCAAGGCAGAGGCGGGAAGTGGGCGGGAGGAATGGAATCGGAGTGTGTCAGGCCCTTTTGATGATTTTTTTGCAAGGAGGCTGGCGCACTCTAGTTACATCACTACTCAGTGGGAGGCTACATAATCTACCCCATGTTCCTTAGACTTTAAGTGGAAAATATCCCTCCCTTTTTGAGCTCATTCAATTGGGTTTATTTAGAAAAGGTCCATAAACACCCTGTTCCATTATGAAGTGATGGATTCTGGGACTTTCTATAATGAGTGTCTGTGTGTATACTGTATGTACAGTATGTGACTGTGTGTGTATACTGTATGTACAGTATGTGTCTGTGTGTATACTGTATGTACAGTATGTGTCTGTGTGTATACTGTATGTACAGTATGTGTCTGTGTGTATACTGTATGTACAGTATGTGTCTGTGTGTATACTGTATGTACAGTATGTGTCTGTGTGTATACTGTATGTACAGTATGTGTCTGTGTGTATACTGTATGTACAGTATGTGTCTGTGTGTATACTAGCGCTTGATGGGCAAATTGGTCCTGTTTCTCTTTGCAGAATGTGCAGATTCACATTGAATTCAATGGGTGTTTTTATGCGGAGAAATCTAATGATAAATTTCGCTCATCACTACAAGCGATCCAATGCGCACATTAGGAATAATGCCCTTCAATGCACCAATGGCATGAGTGTCTGTTTGCACTTTTCACCATGTCCCACTTTAGTAAAAGAGCGTTTATATGGGCAAGTGTGTGAAGTTTGTGTTCAAGTGAGTGTGAAAGAAAAAAAAATCTGCAATATGCAAGTATGAAACAACTGAAATTCATATGGTGCAATTAATATCACTTTTTCTTCTATTATTCTTTACTGTTCAGCTTGAATTTGTTCCACATTTACCAGCATGTTGTATTCCCTTTTTCCCACCATTTTCTATTTTCAATGCAATATAACAATCTTATAATTCCCTTTTTCCTGACTTTTTCCTTGTTTCCCACATTCCCTGCCCCCTTGTGTCTCTCTACCTCCCACACTGAAGCTGCCACAATTGTAAGCAAAATGGTTAATTAGATCGGTCTTTTTCTCCCCTCGTGCTTTTCTCAACTGATATATTTTTTCTGTTTTAGCTTTATATGGCTTGCTGTATTTCTTCCCAATCTAATAAATGTCACCAGTAAACAGAAGCAGGAAGCAAGGGCCCTGTAATTAGAAAGATAGGCCTCCCTCCCCCTCAGCCAGATATACTGCAGCTCTGGGAATGCACAGGGGGTAAGACAAAGGCAACTCCTTTCCTACACATAACTGTGAACTAGAACTTCACATCCCCCATGTGAATCGTGTCACCAGCAGAGGTGAATGCAGCATATTGTATATTAAGCAGCTCGGAGAGCGTATAGGGTGGAAACAGAAACAAGAGTACTACATACGAGAACAAATAGAGAGGTTTGTATTTATGACATACCATATTGTATAAATCGCAGGCATAGAAGCAGCGATTCTCGAGGAAATAACACTTCATTATATCGACATTTTAGTTTGCATGGCGAGGACGTTTCTCTACAGACGAGTGGAAGCTGCCACACTGTCTCCAGCTTTAACAAGGTCTCTAGGTCCTAGTGGTGAGGTCTGTTATTTGCAAATCAGTATCCAGAAAGCTCCAAATTACAGGTAGGCCATCTCCCATAGAGGCCATGTTAATCAAATAATTCAGATGTCAAAAAAGTAGTTTTCTCTGTACTAATAAAACAGTGCCTTGCACTTCATCCTAACTAAGATATAATTAGTTATGCTTATTGGAGGTGAAACAATCCTATTGGGTTTCTGTTGAGGTATGGTGCCTGTTGTTCGGTAGAGGAACAAAACATTCATAATTTTCAGGCCCGGATTTGGGCGAGGCCACATAGGCCCAGGCCTAGGGCGGCAAAAATGAAGGGGCATCATGCCGCCCAGCCGCAGGGTTAATCTCCTCTATCACTGAACACTAAGTGATAGGTGCTTAGCGCTCCACTAATAAAATATGCACATGCGTGCAATCTTGCTGGAGGGAGGGGGCAACGGAGGACACTGGCCTACGGGCACCCTCTGGGGAAATCTATACCTTGTATTCATCTGAAAGGAAATCCCCTGAAAGCAGCTCACCCATTGAAATGAATGCAGGGTCAATTTTAAGCATTTTGTCCCCTGTCCAATATGTTCCAAAATTTCAAGGAGGCACAATGTTTCACCTTGTGTGCAGTGTCGGATTGGCCCACTGGGATACCAGGAAAGCTCCCGGTGGGCTCAGGTGTCAGTGGGCCCTCCTGCTTCTAAACATTTGGCCTATTTCATGGTCACTCCCTATTTCTATGAGAAGAAGCTAAATAGGTGGAATAATAGATTATAGTATGTAAAGAAAACAAACTAGGAGAATAGAAGCTGATTGAGGAGATGAAGAACATAAGTATTGAGAGTGGGCCCCTGGTCTAAGGTTTTATGGTGGGCCCCTGGTCTAAGCTTTTTGGGTGGGCCCCTGGTGTCCCAGTCGAACACTGTGTGTGCCATTACTTTAAGGCAGTTGTTGTCAAACAGTTTCAGTGAAGTCTACTTTAAAGCCCAACCTTTGGTCAGGGCCCACAAAAGCTCATTAAATGGGTATAGATGAAGTAAAATATTGGTATCATTCTACCATAGTTCCAAAATATCTGGCCTGCAAAGACATAATCCCTCCATATCTCACTCTAACTGACCTTTATGCTGGGGTTTTTGGTATATCTAGGAAAGTAAATTGCCTTCGGGCTTAGCCCCCTGCAACTTTTCCAAGCCCTCCCAGGGGGACAGCTGACAGTTGGGGGCCACTGTTCTAAGGTGCCATTAAAATCATTCTGAAGAAAAAATACACAGAAGAATCAGTATATTTCAATATACAAAAGAAGAGGTATGCATAGTATGCCAAATGAAAATACACAAACCCCATTTGTATACGTCAGGGAATACCCTTTGATAGGTAAAGGCTTATGTTCACACAACTCTCTGTGATACCTTTTGATTTTTTTAAAAAAACTTCCCCCATAAATTTGATTTAAGCTTCTCCTCCCAGTCTACAAACAGAGTATATTATTTTGAAGAAGAAAGTAGGGGGAGTTATTAAATCATTTCTAAATTATGTAAATTTCTTGAATAGAGGGATGGGACATGTTATCCAGAATGCTCAGGACCTGGGGTTTTCTGGATAACAGATCTTTCTGTAATTTGGATCTTCATAACTTAAGTTTACTAGAAAATCATGTAAACATTAAATAAACCCAATAGGCTGGTTTTGAATTCTATTAAGGATGAATTATATCTTATTTTGGATCAGGGTACTGTTTTATTATTACAGAGAAAAAGGGAATCATTTTTAGAAATTTGGATTTTTTGGAAAAAATGGAGTCTATGGGAGACAGTCTTTCCATAATTTGGAGCTTTCTGGAAAATGGGATAGGGTCTACATTGTACTGACGAGTGTCGACCGTCTAGAGAGATCTGCACCACCAGGGCAAGAAGCATCGTGGAAAGGGTGAGAGGTGCGGTTCATCTACACACATAGGGTCACAGGTCACCACACTAGCTTTTGGGGGGCAGCAAAATAAAATGACCTACAGTGGCCTAAAATGTAAATCCAGAAGACGACAAATATGTATATAACATAAAACATTTTGCTTTGGCATTGTCTTAGTGGCTTATTCTGCATACTGGGTGCTGTTCATATTGCACTGGGAGGATTTCTTTAAATATTGTGCAGGTTTTGACTTCTGTAACCTTGTTCTATACAGGGGAAATGACAAGCGGAGTTGTGTGCTCACAATAACCCTAGCATAGAATGCATTTCAAAAACCGGGTATGCGCGGAGTATTTAAACACGGCTTAGCTGGAGTTAAAAGCCTTTTTGTTTTTCTTTTTTAAAGGTCTGATTTCATTCACTTTCACAGTTCACAGCCACTTTCACCTCAATATATGTTAGCACAGGTGGCTATCTTTTACAAAATGTGACATTTCTTTAAAAATAAAAAATATATATATGGGTGCGTTGTTGTTCAGCACACTTCTATGGATACACCGCAGCTCAAAAAGACTGGTGCAGTGTGACGTTGTGTTCTGTGATCACACCCAGGCTATTGTACCAGAAGGAGAACATTTCCGTTGGGAAGGGGGTTACACAAATGAGTTCATCAGTACTGCTAAGGTGTGAATGGGTGGTGGCCAAAACTGACCTTTTACTACCTACACCACACTTGTCATGGTACATTTGCTTGAAATGGACTCTATAGGAGATTGCCTTCCTGTATTTTGGAGCTTTCTAAATAATGGGTTTCCAGTGAATGATCTTGAGCAGTTCATGGGAAGTCTAAATCATACCCACAGGCCTCCAGATGGACAACCCTGCTTCAATTTATGAGCAGACATCATTTTTCCAAAGATTTCTTGTCTTAAAATTATATGTGGATGACATGAACTATTCGGTCATACAAACCTCAACTTTATTTACCAATTTTGAAATATAAGATGCCAGTCTGTGATTTAGTGCTGAGCATAATGTCTGAGGGAACCGAGGTGTAGAATCTGATAGCTGAGCATTAGTAGAAAGAAGAAGAGAGTAGAAACAGTATGCTAAATTTGTCACAACAATAAAATCTAAATATAGAAATCTCAGACATTCCTTATTATTCCCAAAGTCCCCGTTGGATGTCGGCTGAAGGAACAAACTAAAATCTACAGTATGTATTTGCGTTATGAGCCACCAAAGGCAGAATGAGTTGCTCCCAGTTGCCTGCTGTGCTGCTGGGGCTTGGGTTCATTACCTACAGGGTGCGCCTCCTAGTGGAATAATGATTTTGTGTGGATGAGGGTGGGGTTTTAACTTATTCCCATATTACATTCACAGGAGCAAAACATTCTATAGACTCTTATTTTAGAAAATATTCTCTTAGTTGATTGTGTGGAAACAGGTGGACTTCAGAAGGTAAGTTAATAGGTCCTCAAGAGGACTCGAGGAGTTGGTGTCAGGTGTTAACTGGCAGAGCAGGGGGTAGTGTTCACTCATTTATGGCTGTGGAGCTTTAGGGTACGATCACACCTGGAGATTCGGGGAGATTTAGTCGCCCGGCGCCTCTTCTTTCGGGCAACTCATCTCCCCGAACGGCTTCCCCCTGTCTTCTGCCAGCTATAATGAAAAAACACCTGCGTAGTGGCACTCACTAACCGCGCTTCGTTTTTCCATAGTCGCCCGAAGTTTCCTCGTGAGGCAACTTCGGAAAACGAATCGCCGTGAGTGCAACGGCGCAGGTGTTTTTTCATTATAGCAGGCAGAAGCTGTTTGAGGAGATTAGTCGCCCGAAAGAAGAGGCGATTAGTCGAAGGGCTACTTAATCTCCCCGAATCTCCAGGTGTGACCTTACTTTTATGTCTGGGGTTTTGAAAACATGTCAAGGGATTAGAAGCATTCTGTAGGTATTGGTTGCTAGAGCTCTATCACCATTTCCATACTTAAACAGTTACTTTAGTTAAACAGTTACTACCCCCATCAAATGTTGATTTTGTAGGTGAATTCTGCCCCTCTTTGCCTACTGCTTGACATTCTGTGTTGGGCCAGTAATGTTACTGGTGGGGGCAAAGCAAATAAAGTGCCCTGTCACACCCGCAGTCACTTTAAGCAAGAAATATGGCAACGCTTTTTTTCATGTATATAAATGTAAATGTCTCGGTGCCATTACTATATAGTAAATAAGTCTTTGCTGTTACTGATGTGTCTCCTTTTCTGACTTACGGTTTCACAGAGTCAAATTTTCCTGCAAGAACATTGAAACCCAGTCTCCAATGGGGAAACGATTATATTAGAAGTATCACGACATCATTTGTGTTAGCGTCACACCATGTGTTCTATTTCTTTTTTTTTTTAATTCTCTTGTTTTCCATTTAGAACAAAACAATTGTATGAAATAGTCCCAGGGAAGAGGAATACTGAGGCACACTGCAGAAGAAAGGAGGTTGTTTGGGTACTTGTAGAACCTTCATGGGGGAGACAAATGTGAAGGACTTATGAAGCTTTTTCTTTTCACTGAATGCAATGTGTTGTACTAAACTGAGCTCTCATGCCATTCATCTTGTTTACAACCAGCTATGTCTTATTATGAGTAGATACTATGATAGGCTTTCAAGGCCACTTGTTGATCCTCCGGCAAGTACTACAAAGATGATGTTTAACAGGAAGAATCTTGTCTACACAACATGGCACCATACAGCAAAAGCATCAATTAAGATCTTAACACAATTCCTGCAGTGCAGCTATGGGATCTAACAATTGCACAAACGTCCAGAACAAGGGAATGCCATTTCATATATATATATATATATATATATATGCTTTTAAAATTGGGCGTTTGTTTTGGGAATATCTCTCCTTTAAAAGCCTGATTGCTGGCTGGGGAGGATTTAGCCCTCAGGGAAAAAACAGCGTTCAACGGACATTGATTACAGGTAATGCTAAAATGCACATAAAATATAAAACAAGTTAGGGACCGCCATTCGGGGTTTACCTTGACGTGGTATGGTGGCTTATCAATTTTATGATCATAACTTTGTAACAAAATAACCCCTGTTTTGGGTACATATGCAATAGCATTTATTATACTTATATATATACTTTAAAGCCTTTAGAGTGCTCCCACAACCCCCCTGTTTTGATATTGTATATTTCGCCAGGAGCTGTGGCATAGCTTCAGTGGTTGTAGCACCCCATACCCCCCCTTTGAATTAGTGGTGATCCTATGCTTTTAAAATTGGGCGTTTGTTTGGGGAATATCTCTCCTTTAAAAGCCTGATTACTGGCTGGGGAGGATTTAGCCCTCAGTGAAAAAACAGCGTTCAACGGACATTGATTACAGGTAATGCTAAAATGCACATAAAATATAAAACAAGTTAGGGACCGCCATTCGGGGTTTACCTTGACGTGGTATGGTGGCTTATCAATTTTATGATCATAACTTTGTAACAAAATAACCCCTGTTTTGGGTACATATGCAATAGCATTTATTATACTTATATATATACTTTAAAGCCTTTAGAGTGCTCCCACAACCCCCCTGTTTTGATATTATATATATATATATATATATTATAGAACTGTAGGCAAATGCCTTAATTTTTGGCGGTTTTGTTTTTTTTTCTCTGTAATTATAAGATATGTTCACACAGCTAGCATAAAAAAACACATTGATAGCAAAACATTCCCATTATTTTTTTTTATGTTTGAATGTTTTTTAGTAGACTAAAACTGATAAAAAAAACCCTTATCCAGAAAATCCCAGCTCCCAAACATTCCCGATAATAGATGCCATACCTGTACTAGAAAATCAGCGGATTCCCGATAATAGATCACGTACCTGTACTAGAAAATCTGCGGATTCCCGATAATAGATCCCGTACCTGTACTAGAAAATTAGCGGATTCCCGATAATAGATCCCATACCTGTACTAGAAAATCTGCGGATTCCCGATAATAGATCCCATACCTGTTGTAGAAAATCTGCGGATTCCTGATAATAGATCCCATACCTGTACTAGAAAATTAGCGGATTCCCAATAATAGATCCCATACCTGTACTAGAAAATCTGCGGATTCCCGATAATAGATCCCATACCTGTAGTAGAAAATCTGTGGATTCCCGATAATAGATCCCATACCTGTACTAGAAAATCTGCGGATTCCCGATAATAGACCGTACCTGTACTAGAAAATCTGAGTATTCCCGATAATAGATCCCTTACCTGTACTAGAAAATCTGCGGATTCCCGATAATAGATCCCGTACCTGTAGTAGAAAATCTGAGGATTCCCGATAATAGATCCCATACCAAATTTGCCTGTTTTGCAGCCGGCAAATAAATTTGCGAATTTGCCGCAAAAATCCGCCGGCACCAAAAAATGTTGACGCCGTTGATGGTTTAGATGCCGGTGTCAAAGTTTTTTCGATGCCTGCGCCAATTTTGACGCTGGCGATTCGCAAATTTTTTGCCAGTTTCAAGAATTTCACGTGAAATTTGAGAAATTCGCAGCGAAATGAAACAGTACAAATTTGCCCATCACTACCCATAATAGATCCCATACCTGTAGTAGAAAATCTGCGGATTCCTGATAATAGATCCCGTACCTGTACTAGAAAATCTGTGGATTCTCGATAATTAGTGATGGGCGAATTTATTCGTCAGGCGCAATTTTGCCCGTTTCGGCGCCAGAAAATGTTGACGCTGTCGACGTTTTCGCCGCCGGTGTCAATGTTTTTTTGACACTGACGTAATTTTGACGACGGCGAAATGTTGTAGGCGTCAAAATCGATGTTTCGAGGATTTCACTGGAAATTTGCGAAATTCGTGGTGAAACGGGACAAATTCGTCCCCATCACTGCTGATAATAGATCCCATACCTGTAGTAGAAAATCTGCGGATTCCCAATAATAGATCCCATACCTATAGTAGAAAATCTGTGGATGTTTGTGACTGCAAGTTAAAAGTCTCAGCTTCATGTTTGCATGGCAGATGCCTTTAGACTTGACATTGTTCCAACTAAAATACACACAGGGGATGTAATAAGCAAAGACAATCATTTCCTGTTGACATTAATATTTCTTTCTTTTTAACCCTTCTACTGCCGTAACCAATGGGCATCCTCGCAAGCTACAGAATTTGGCGATGCACTGGCACTGATCTAAATATACTTATTCTACGTTCCACTCAGATCTGAAAGATATTAAGAGATGAGTGATAAAATTGTGACCCTCCATCTTTTGTGAAGTACAACTTCTAACAAGCTCCGGGAGCCGAGGATGCTGGGAGTCGTGGCTGGCAGTTGAGAACTGTCACTTTTTCTTTCCTACTTTAGATCTATACCACATGAAGGTTTTGGGGCTGCACCAGCTAATCAAATACTTTCCAGGCAGCCCATGCTCCTGTTGAGTTTTAATTAGAATACTGTGCTCCGGAAATAGCAAAAGACACATCTGGAAGTGTATCGTTCCTTCCCATGGCTCGTTACTGCCGCACAAATTCTGTTCCTATGGAGAACAGACCTGTGTATTTCTGGTTTCACAAGAGGAGTCTGTTTAAGAAAGACCTACAATGAAGCCGGGGACAGAAAAAAAACCAAGATTTCTTTGTTTATCGTGTTTTGCAATGGCAGTTTCTTATAAAAGTACATTTTTTAAAGGGGTGGTAGTATGTAATAGAATGGCCAATTCTTTCAAATATATGTTTATTCGTTAAACACAAGGTCATACAACATTATATTGCAACATAGTTTAGTACCATCAAGAACAATTTACGCACGTACAAGTGTCGCTCATTCAAGTAAACAATATAACAACAACCATGTCACACAATGGGGGATACAGGGGGTGGGAGGGGAAGAGCGAGGAAAGGGCAATCAAGACAGCTCCAAGGGTAGTGATATTATGCATTTTGTGCATCGTGTACCATACTAAACATCCTGTTCAGGTTATTTCATAATAGGTGTTGTTTATACTCCTGTTCGCTTTTAAATAAAATCCATGATATCCACTGGGCAGAGTATTCCCTAAATTGCTTTTCCGTGCGAGCGGACCGTTCCTCAAATTGTTGAATTTCATTCACTGTACTAATCCAGTCCCTGATTGTCGGTACCTGCTGGGTGTTCCAGTGTCTGGGAATCAGAAGTTTGGCCGCGTTCAACAAGTGAGGAAGGGCTGAGTTAGTGAAATGCATCCTGTCTTCAGGAGACATGTGAAATAACAAGGTAAATGAGGGATCATTCAGATCTCTGCCACAAGCAAAATGAGAACACAATTGGAGCACTTGCCTCCAATATTGTACTATCAATGGGCATGACCAGAAGACATGTAACATAGTACCAACCCCACCCTTACATCTCCAACATATACAGGTAGCGTTCGGGAACATTCTGTGCAACCTGGAAGGTGTATAATACCAATTAGTTAGGATTTTATAATTAAGTTCCTGAATTCTGGTACATCTGGAGCTTCTCATTAAAGTGTTAACCATGTCTGCCGATTCATCCCCTGTCAACGTCAGATTCAGTTCTCTAGTCCACTTCTTAATAAATAATTGCTCCTCTAGCTGACAGTCATCTATTAGATTTTTGTAGATAGCCGAAAGGGTATGTTTAGGTGGTGTACTAACGTGACATAACTTCTCAAAATCCGAAATTTTCCTGCTAAATATTCTGTCCCCACCTAAAGTGTTATAGAAATGCTGAAGCTGGCCGTATTGTAAGTGTTGGAGTGGGGTGAGAGGCCGGAGCTCCGCAATTCTCTCTTTCGAGACCAGTTTACCCTTATCCAGTAGGTGTATAATCTGTAGATGGCCATCTACTAGCCAATGTTTAAATTGGTCTTTATCCATAGCGGGCGGAAAGGCCGGGTTGTTGGTGACCGGGGTTAGAGTAGAGGGTTGTGTAGTGATGCCAAATTGTTTTTTATCAAGAGAGTCCCATATCTCCAAAGTATTAACCAAAAGTGGATGACCCTTAGTCAGAATTCGTCTATTGATCTTAGTGATCCATGGGAGATGTAAGAGGTGCGTTGAGGTAGCCTGCTGCTCTATTTCGATCCACAATTTATTATCCAAATGATGAGACCAATCTAAAACCCTATTCAAGATAGCTGCCTTATAGTACTTATGTAGGTCCGGCAATGCAGTCCCTCCCAATCTTTTAGGTCTAGTGAGGATATGCCTGCCCAGTCTGGGGTGCTTATCCGACCAAACAAATCTCGTGATGGATGCTTGAAATTTATCAATCCACCCTTTAGGATATTTGAGTGGGAGAGCCTGAAAAAGATACAACAGTCTGGGAAGAATATTCATTTTCACGACATTTATGCGGCCGAACCATGAAAGCGTGTTAAGTTTCCAACGTTTCAAGTCTGAGTCTACTTTCTTGTATAGATTCGAGCAATTTAATTCGCCCCAGTTGTTGTAATCTTTTGTAAGTGCAAGACCTAGATAAGTGATACTATGAGACGCCCATTTGTAAGGGAAGTTCAGGGACAATCCTTGTATCGTCCTACCAGGTACGGAGATGTTAAGGGCATACGATTTATTGTGGTTTATTTTAAAGTTGCTCACAGCCCCGTACTTGGATAAGACATTATTAAGATTCGGAATTGAAATGATAGGGTTTGTTATGACGAATAACAGGTCGTCAGCATAAGCCGCCGTTTTATGATGCCTGGTACCAATCTGAAGTCCCGTAATGTCCTGGTTATTTCTAATCGCATGCAGTAGAGGTTCAAGGGTCAAGATAAACAGCGTGGGGGAAAGGGGGCAGCCCTGACGTGTACCATTTTTGATAAGAATGGGTTCGGATAGGATATTATTGACTTTCACCTTAGCTGTGGGATTGTTATAAAGGGCCTGAATCCAGTTAAGGAGGTTGGGTCCAAAACCATAATGTCTCAAGGTATCAAACATGAATTTCCAATTAACGCGATCAAACGCTTTTTCTGCGTCCGTGGAAAGCAGGAGTAGTTGTTTAGAGCGTGTCTGTGCATGGTACAGTAAGTTTATTAATCTGTTAGTGTTGTCCCTGGCTTCCCTGTTAGGCACAAAACCGACTTGTTCTGGATCTATCAATTTTTCCAACACCTGCTGCATTCTTTTCATTATAATTTTGGCTAGCAATTTCACGTCATTGTTTATCAACGAGATCGGCCGGTAACTGCCCGGGTCAGATGGATCTTTGCCAGGCTTAAGTAAAAGAGTTATTTGCGCCTCTAATGATTGGGGGCTGAACGCAGCATCCGTTTGTAAGGCATTAAAGGAGTTGCATAAGTGGGGGGACAAGATATGTTGGAACTCTTTGTAATAGGACATTGGGAACCCATCAGGTCCTGGGCTCTTGCCGGTTGGGGAAGAGGAGATGGCTGCCTGTAACTCTTCCAGAGTGATATTTGCCTCCAGCTGTTGGCTAATGTCCCGAGACAATTTGGGTAAATTTTGTTGAGTCAAAAAAGTGGTGGCTAAGTTATGGTAAGCACTACCTGTGTTATGGGGATTCCGGTCAGTTTGATAAACTTTAGTAAAGAATGCTTCAAATTCTTTCGCTATTTTCTCACTAACAAACTCTATCTTACCAGTGGTCGTTTTAATTTTGGGGATATAATTTTTGGCAAGTTTTTGTCTCAAGGCATTAGCAAGCAACCTGCCGCATTTGTTGCCGTGTTCGTAATATGTATGTTTGATCAGCGTTTGTATTCTGTTAGTATACGCATTAAGTAAGCCCCCTAACTCCGCCCTAGCTTCAGCAAGTTCCAGCGCAGTTTGTTGGGCCAATGAATGCTTGTGCTGAGTATCTAAAAGTTTGATTCGAGACAACAATTGTTCGATCTGATGATTCCGTGCTTTTTTAAGTCTAGAACCAATCTCAATAATGGAGCCACGTATCACACATTTGTGTGCTTCCCAACATATTGTGGGTGAGACGTCTGATGTGGCATTTGTCTTAAAATAATTTTGTATGTTCGTAGCAATTTCTTTCACTATAGTTGGGTCCCGTAAAAATGATTCGTTAAATCTCCAAGTGGAGTATGGTTTGGAAGAGGTTGGTATTACAATGTTAACAGAGACTGCCGCATGGTCAGAAAACGTTCTAAGATGGATGCGACTATGCTGTATTTCTGTTAAAGCATACTGAGAAACAAACAAATAATCAATACGTGTGTATGAATTATGTCTAGCGGAATAATACGTGAAGTCTCTTTCCTGAATATGTTGAGTTCGCCACACGTCAACTAACAATAAGTCATGTAGCTGTTGTTTGATTTTTAAACATATAGCCCGTGCAGTACTGGTTTTCCCTGTTGAACAATCCAGGAGAGGGTCCATGGGGACATTAAAGTCTCCTCCAAGGACAAGGATCCCTTCCATAAATTGTTGTAAGACCTGAGTAATGCGCAGGAGTTCCCTATACTGGTCAGTATTGGGAAGATAAACCGTTGCAAATGTGTATAAGCGTTGGCCAATACGACCTTTAACAAAGACAAATCTACCTTTAGTGTCCACTTTGGTATCCTCAACTGCGAGGTTCAGACCTTTTGAGAACAATATGGCTACACCTCTAGTTTTTGTGTCCTGGGGGGCACTAGCATAGAACTCAGGATAATATCTGTTATTCCATTTGGGGACATGGCCCCTTTTAAAATGAGTTTCTTGCACAAATGCAACATGGGTTCTATGCTTTCTTAATTCCGCTGACAAGAGAATCCGTTTTTGGGGAGAATTCAAGCCATTAGCATTTATGGAGACAACGTTTATAGAGTGCACCGAACTATTCATGCCCAAAGCCTGAATGCCACTACCCTTAGTCTCAATCATAATCGGAGGGGGGGGAGCAAGAAACCAGGAAAATAACAAAGACAAAAATACAGGGGGGTGTTGTGGCTAACTCTAGCCGGAAAAGGTGAAAAAAAAGACTCTGCTATCACCCGGTGCAATACACTCCGGGGTAGCCCACAATGTAAAGTGAGTAGTATGAGGGGAGGTGGCGGGAGACAGGCAACAGTAACGTGAGTCCCGCCCCGGGACCTGGAAATGCCTGTAAGCGGGAGCGACGTTTACCCGTATAATACAAGTCAAAGGCCAAAAGATCATATTGACAGCCTGTCTGTTTTCTCGTTTATAGATAACTTAGCAATATGCATAACCGTTAATGTACGATATAGAGTGAATAGTGCAGGGGAAAGGCCCTGTATAGTCCGCTGAAATATCAGAACTGCAAATTTGTGGAACAGGAACTTAAACGAGAAAGCAGAAACAAATGGACATTGAAAGATATAAAATAATCGTAACAAGCATAACAATAGCAGTGTAGGAGGCTTCAAACTTTGTGCCTAATGACATTAATATCCTTCACTATACCATGGCCTGGGAGCGGCAAAAAAAAAAAAAAAAAAAAAGGGGGGGGGAGGGAATTAGGAATAGCAGGCAGATATTCTGGCTATCACAACAATGACATTTAAAAAAAACAAAAATTGACATGACTCATAAAACAAATAATGCGAACCCATCCACGACGTCATCCAAAGTTTGAAATGCCGTGCAAGTTCAGTGGGAGAGTCCCCAGAGCATATGGCGAAACCGAACAGTCCAAATTCTGTACTGGCAAAAGAATTTTGTCTTCCGGGGTGCGTCAGCGGAGTTGTCCAAGATAAGAAGCAAAATACTAAACACTCCCAGTAGCGATGAGTCACTCCCACCTGAAGCAAAAAGCCCGGATCACAGAAGTGGCCAAATGGCGGGAAGGGAAAGGAGTGATCAACCATTCCAGCCAAGAATCGTCAACTCCGAGAAAAAAAAAAAAAAAAAAAAAGGGGGGGAAAAAGTAACTGCTGTCCCGTGCTATCATTGTTACATGTGGCAAACGATGATTCCAGGCAACGGTATGGATCCTACCTTTAGCATAGGGGAAAATTAACCCTCACGTGGCTGGTCTTCTTGCTGGTCTTGTAGCTGTGGTCCATAGACGTAACGAGCCCAATCCGATAGGTCTACCGGAGGTAGCCCCAGACTGCGAAAAAAGTTCTCACCTTCATCAGGTTCTCGTAGTAGTTGGCTCTTCCCGTTGTGTCTGGCTATTAAGGAGAACGGAAAACCCCATTTGTACGGGATATTTCTATCTCGGAGCCTGCCCGTCACCTCTTTTAATAACCGTCTTTGGTTAACAGTGGAGGGTGCCAAATCCTGAAAAAGCTCGATGTTATCCTCCTCAATTTTCATGTTCTTAATGTCCCTTGCCTTAGACAAAATCTGTTCCTTGGTGGTAAAGCTGTGTAAACAGCAGAGGATGTCTCTTGGCTTACCCGGCCTTCCTCTCGCCACTCTGTGGAAGCGGTCAATCGGGATATCAGTAGTTTTATCCTGGCCCAATAACTCGTTGAAGAGCTCAATAAGGAGCCGTTTGGCCTCCGCCGTTTGTACATCCTCTGGTAGCCCTCTTATGCGGATGTTATGCCGCCTGCTTCTGTTTTCGGCATCTTCCAGACCTCTCCGCAGGAGGTAAATTTGCCTGGCGTGTGTAGAAAGCGCCGCGCCATGTCCGCTCAGACTGGAATCGACTGCTGTTTGGCGCGATTCCAGATTAAGCAGCCGCGTGGAGATGGCCGTCAGTTCCGTCTTGAGAATCTCCGTTTCGGCGTGCTGGGCGCTTTTGATATCCGTCAGTAATTGGAGGAGGTCATCTTTAGTCGGGAGATTGGCAATCAACTCCGATATGTTACTCTCCGCAGGAATCCGGCGGCAAGGCGAGTCCTGAGTGGAAGAGGTTTCACCATCCTCCGCCATATTGGGATCTTGGGAAGACGCCTCGGGCGGTTTTTCAAAGAAATCAGCTATTTCTTTTGTTTTTTTGGGAGCGGGGGTCTTTTGGATAGCAGGGGTATTAGAAGCTTTATTTGATTTACCCATGGTCGCCCGTATTCTCAATTTAGCTGCTAAATCACCAGGTCCCGGTGCAGAGAGCCACGAGTATGCGTCCGCTCACCCCGACATCCGGCCACGCCCCCCAGAATGGCCAATTCTAAGCAAATTTTCCATTGGTTTTCGTTATTTATTTTTTATAGTTTTATAATTATTTGCCTTTTCCCTCTGACTTGTTCCAGCTTTACGAATGGGTGTTGCTTGATCCAATCTAAAAAGCTGTGTAAGGCTACAAATGTATTGTTAGTGCTAATTTTTTTTACTCATCTTTGTAGTAAGGTCCTCTCCTATTTATATTCCAGTCTCTCCAATTTCAAATCAATGCATGGTTGCTAGGGCAATTTGGACCCTAGCAACCAGATTGTTTATAATGCAAATTGAATAAAAAGCTAAATAACTCAAAAACCTTAAATAATAAAAGATGAACACCAATTGCAAATTGTTTCGGAACATTAATCTCTATATCATACTAAAAGTCAACTCAAAGGTGAACAACCCCTTTAAGTGGTAAAATATATCTTTGTCAAACATTTTACAATATACACATTTTATACTTTAAATCACATCATTTATTACTAGTGGGGAATTTAGTCAATTTGTGTAGGTTTAGGTGCCAGGCACATTTCAGGAATGACCTGATTCTTTTGCCCATTGTATATATTATATTACCTTATTCTGAAAACTATTACTTAAAAATTGGGTATGAGTATTATTATTCTTTATTGATATAAAATCAACATGTCCCCCAGCACTTTACAAACATTATACCCTACATGCTAGGGTCAGTTTCATCAGGAACCAATTAACTTTGCCTGAATGTTTTGAAGTGTGGGAGGAAACCAGAGTACCCACAGGAAACCCCCATAGACAGAAGAAGAATATACAAGCTCATTGCAGAGGGGAATTGAACTCAGGACCCCAGCAGTGCAAGACATTTACAATACATTGCTACCCAACAAGGCCAGAATTAGGGCTAGGCAGAAGTTGTATGTGCCATGGGGAGGAGCTGAGCACTTACCTCTTCTGCCTTCATTCACTGTTCTCTCACCTGGGAGAAGGTCAATGACTGTTCACCTACAACGGCTAGCTAACTTATCCGACCAGTCAGATTTTGGCATTCCATAGTTCTAGATCAAATGTGAAAAAGTATATACTTATGAGTTTGCAAACGTACTGAGCTTTAATCTTCCATCTCCTCACCCCAAAATCATATGCCTGCCCATCTGAAAAATGAGATTGTGCCATGCATACCTCCCAACTGTCCTGTTTTTAGAGGGACAGTACCTGTTTTGAAAGCTCAACCCACAGTCCCTCGTTCGTACTGGAAAGTCCTGATTTTCTCTGCACTAAACAGGCAGAAAAAGAAACAATGTTTCTAACTTAATTGGCTTTTGGAAGAAAGCCCAGAACAGCCTCAAGGTTCAGATAAGATACTTTTGTAACAATGTTGAGATAAGCAAATAAGTAATTGTAACAATATAAGATAACAGTTCTCTTGGGAGAAGTTAGACTCACAGCTTTAGGGCAGGGGCACACGGGCAGATTCGGGAGATTTAGTCACCGACAATCTCCCCGAACTGCCTTCCGCCTGAAAGTTTGAACATATTTCTGTTTTTTTTTCAGTTATTACAGATTTGCTAATGAAGGTTAATTGCCCTTTAGGACAGGGGCACACAGGCAGATTCGGGGTAACTAATCGTCTCTTCTTCAGGGCGACAATCTCCCCGAACTGCTTTCCCCGTGCCTTCCACCTGCTATAATGAAAAATCGCCTGCGGCAATGCAGTGGCGGCACTTCAATTTCCGATGTCACCCAAGTTTCCTCGTGAGGCAACTTCGGGCGACTTCGGAAATCGAATCAACGTGAGTGCCATTGAGCTGGCATTTTCTCATTATAGCAGGCGGAAGGCAGGGGGAAAGCAGTTCGGGGAGATTGTCGCCCCGAAGAAGAGGAGATTAGTCGCCCCGAATCTGCCCGTGTGCCCCTGTCCAAAAGAGCAATTCACCTTCATTAGCAAAACTGTAATAACTAAAAAAAAAAGAGAAATATGTTCAAACTTTCAGGCGGAAGGCAGTTTGGGGAGATTGACCTTCATTAGTGAAACTGTAATAACTGAAAAAAACACAGAAATATGTTCAAACTTTCATAACATATCAAATTTTGTAAAATGAACATGGTAATTAGGGGGCGTGGCCACAAAAATGGGCGTGATCAAAAAAATTGCTGCACTGCGCACGGCAACTTTTTTGTCCCTCTTTTTATTTCCAAAATGTTGGGAGGGTATGTGCCATGTGATAATATTGGAAAACTACTGAGCAGCACACTGCAGGAAAGGGGAATCCACAGGGGGTTTTCAATGGTGATGAGTTTTGTTATGATGCCGATTTGCCTGCAAACCTGAATGGCTGGGTACAGACCTACCTACTTATATGATCAAAGGGCAGATTCATGTTCATGTGATTCACCTAAAGGCATACTTTGCTAATGTTCTTGTTAGTGGAGTCTCCTTTTTGGACGACTACTTTTACCACTGTCCTTGTACACAGAGCAATTAGGCACGGTTATGCTACAATGTCAGCCAGCAATTACCTGTTAATAGAAAGCAAAGAAATCACACTTCTGTTAGACAGACAGTCCAATATTTATCCAACTTTAGCGCTGTGCTGTAAGCTTTTTAACCATGCTTCCACTCGGATTCAGTTGCTTGTTACATTGCACACAGGGCAGAGCTATCCCAATAATTAGGATGAATTAGCTTTATATACAACTTTAATACCATGCTCATACTGTCGTTTAGGATCACAGAATTTATGCCAATGGTAGAAAAGAATCTAAATGCAGGTGCTTTAGATTGGACATTCCTAATTGAAAGAAGAGCAAATGGACGGCACTCTGGTTAAAAATTTATTGCCGCAAACTGCGGATAGGTATAGCCTAAAGCGCTTCAGGAACAACTCTCTTAATCATAGGCTTAAGGGATGTTTATACTGCACATGGATGTTTATACTGTAACGCATGACATAGATCAAAGTAAACTTTGCACTGCCATTGGTGCAATTGCACTTTCTGCAAAACAAGAGCTAATTTCCTTCTTAAAAAAATTAAAATTTGTCTTTTAAGGCCCCCATACATCAGCTGCGACAGACCAAGTTGGCTGCTTATTGGTACGTGTGTGGGGTACTCCGACGGGGTATCCGTATTACCTCTATTCTGATCCGATCGTTGGGCCCTAGGACCCACAATCGGATCAGCCCGATATCGCCAACCTCAATGTGGGCATATCGGATCTCCCTGTGTATGGCCACCTTTACACACACCTTAATACCTACATTTAATTCCCATTAACTTCCCATTTAACCATTTTAGTGCCATGCAACATAGAATCTATGGCACCTACATAAATGATCTATGGGAAAATGCAGTTTTTCTAAAAAGGTGAAGGGATACAGAGGAGCACATTTAGAGGGTTATTTGCTAAACTCCCATGCCCAATTTTAGCTTATTTGTTAATAAAAAAAACTTGATTTAATTGAATTGCGGAAAAACGTAATAAAAACAAGCAAAAACCCAAATCGTTCAAATTTTTCGAGTTTTTTCTCTCGAAAACCCCAAAAAAGTTGGATTTTTGGGCTAAACCCAGCGCAGACCACGAAAACTTCAAATTGGGATAGGTGCCTCTCCCATTGACTTACTGTATACAGGAAAAAAAAAGTTTTCTAGTGAAAAAAATTAGAATTTTTCAAGATTTTAGAACTCAACCTTTAATGAATAACCCTCTTTTTGTGTATATTATATATATATATACACAAAAAGAGGGTTATTCATTAAAGGTTGAGTATTTTTTTTTATATATACAGGTATAGGATCCCTTATCTGGAAACTCGATATCCAGAAAGTTCCGAATTTACGGAATGGCTGTCACCCATAGACTCCATTTTATCCAAATAATCCAAATTTTTAAAAATGATTTCCTTTTTCTCTGTAATAATAAAACAGTACCTTGTACTTGATCCCAACTAAGATTATATTAATCCTTATTGGAAGCAAAACCAGCCTATTGGGTTTATTTAATGTTTAAATGAATTTCTAGTAGACTTAAGTCATGAAGACCCAAATTACGGAAAGATCCGTTATCCGGAAAACCCCAGGTCCCGAGCATTCTGGATAACAGGTCCCATACCTGTATATATATATATATATATATATATATATATATATAAAAAAATTATTAATTTTTTTGTGTATATTATAGAAGAGCATGGATAGCACTAATATTTATAAACAGTACATATAAAAGCAAGAATCTACTGAATATAATAGTAAAAATCAGATTGTCAGGAAAGGGCAATCTGGAGACCTCCATAATCCCCAAACACTGTAAGAGTTACAGCTGCACAATACCAGAGATCAAAGAATTATTTCCACCCAGTGCATTTATAGCCACAGTTCCACTAACGTACGCAGTATAAAAATAATAGTAGTACAGTGCAAGTCCAGCTTGTTGTGCATGTGCCAGTTCTAGGTAAAATGAATGAGGAAGGAAGAGCACATTTGAGTCAGACACATAAATGAACTATGGGCAAATGCAGTTTTTCTATAAAAGGTGGTGGTTCTTTTACTGGATACAGAGAGGGCACGTTTAATGTATGAAACCAGTCTGATGGCTTGAAGGAAGATTATCAGCATGGCTGGCAAGAATAAGACATGCCCAGGTCCTTACAAGCCTTTTACAATGTGACTGTGTGGGCAGTTTGCATCATGGGTTGGTCAGATGTGAAAAAAGGATGAAACATAAGCAGATTTCAGGAACTGCAAATGGGGAACATATATCCAGTGTCTATTTTTATTATGCGGTGTTAACATTTTGCTCATCCCTCTTGAAATTAAAGAAGCTTTTTATGTAATACTGAGCCACCTCTTGTGTGGGTCATGGTCATGGGCACATTTCTGAAGCTAGCGCTGCTTTAGCACACGTTCCCATCAGCCCCCAAACACTTATCTGTGTTTTACTTCCTCAGAGGAATACAAATGAGACTGTACTGTATATAGACACACATTAAATGCCTTTCTTTTCCCCTTCTTCTCCTAGTACTGTTCCCTCATCAAACATTCCTGAGCCTTCGTTGGACTGTTGACCCTCTTTTCACTGCAGATGTTGGTGACCCTAGCTGCAGTTTCAGACTTGTGGTCGACTTCATTGTTCTCAGCTGGATGGTCACAGACTTTCTTACATTCATTTCTATAATGTATATGTCCCTTACAAGAATCCTACATGCCACCGGACTTGGTCTGAAAAGTCAAGTGATTTGAATGTCCCAGCATGGAGCCAGCAATAATTATTATTATTATTATTAACATGTATTTATATAGCGCAAACATATTGCGTAGCACTGTAAACTAAATGTGATTATACAACTAAATCACATGAATTCTATACACAGAACATATGGAGTTACATACATCACAATCAATACCGGTACAAAAGGTGAGGAAGGCTCTATGTAGAAAGAGCTTACACTCTAAAGGGAAGGGAGTAATACACAAGGTGTGGGAGTGGGCAAGATCAAATTAAGTGGGTGAGAAATGTGGTACTGTATGTGGTGGTGTTGCGTTTGGTAGTTAAGCAGAGTGAGGGTAGGCTTCTCGAAAGAAGTGCGTTTTAAGAGATTTCTTGAAAGCAGAAAGGTTGGGAGAAAGTCTGGCAGACCGTGGGAGAGAGTTCCAGAGGAGGGGTGCAGCCCTTGCAAAGTCTTGAATGCGAGCATGTGAGGAGGTAATGAGAGAAGAGTTGAGTAGCAGGTCAGTAGAGGAGCGTAGTAAGCGGTTGGGTGAGTATATAGAGATGAGTTCAGAGATGTAGGGTGGGGCAGAGTTATGAAGTGCTTTGAAAGTCAGTGTCATTAATTTGAATTTGATTCTGAAAGGTAGTGGAAGCCAGTGCAGGGATTGACAGAATGGCGAGGCAGGGGAGGAGCGGTTGCTGAGGTGTATGAGCCTCACAGCAGTGCTCATTATAGACTGGAGAGGTGACAGTCTCTGGAGGGGAAGGCTAATTAAGAGAGAGTTACAGTAGTCTAGACGTGATATGACGAGAGAGTGAATAAGAATTTTGGCAGCATCTTGGGTGATAAATGGTTGTATTTTGGATATGTTCCTTAGGTGGAAGTGACATGATTTAATAAGTGACTGGATATGAGGGGTGAGTGACAGGGCAGAATCTAGGATAACCCCAAGTACATTAAATTAAAGCCTGTTTATATTTATTATTATTCCCCTGTACTATGCAAGAACATTTGAGTACAGTGAACATTCAGGTTCATTGGGACACATGCAACTGGTCATGTCGCATTCCTTCATTTCGTTTTCTCTGACATTGTGGCAACATTGACGCATTTCGGTTTGCAGCTGCTTTTTGTTCTGAATTACCCTTGAAGGTATCCAGAGATTTTGATTGACAAACTATGTGTTCCAGATGATGTCGAACCATAGCCCTGTTGTTGAATTTGCTTGCAGACTGAGTCTGGGACAGTGTTTGATTGCACGGCTATAAATATTGCAGAATGCTTGGAAGAATATATGTTATCCCTTCCCCTTAGTACATTTTAACAGAGTAGATTAATTTATGAGACAATGGGTGCATTAGGTCAGTTCACAGATGCTAATCTACAGTACATCCCAGAATAG